>NC_136523.1:10581408-10586408 GCF_053919585.1 Euprymna scolopes | reverse complement strand
GAAAACATCATCACATAAGTAAACAATAAAATGTCCTTCAATGAAATAATCACTATACTATTAGATCCGACAAAACCATGAATCAAAGAATTAAAAAATTTTGTAGACAAATATAGATAACTGCTTAAGATCTATTATTACAGAAAATAAAAGTAATACCATGCCTGGTGACAAATAATATCAGTATTTTGATCTGCACCGATCAGACACTGGCTGGCGATAACGAATTTATAATTGTAACCTACACCTACTAAACACTGATTAGATATAAATTAATTATCTGCATCCACCATACACTAGATGGCAGTAAATAACTTATGAATATTCTGATCTTTCTCAACCATTGACTATCTTGCAATAAGTGATTTGTGTTGTGATCTGTACCCACCAGACACTGGCTAGCGATAAACACCTTATAAGTATTGTGATAGTCATGTCTTTGTAACACGGGGTGTCGGGCAAGTAAATTATTTTTTATTGAATTATTTGGACTATTATCCTCATCTACTAGTTCTTGGTTTCACGATGTTTCGGCCAATTATTCCTCTGGCTTTGATCGGGTTAACTGCAACGGGTTAGAAATGTCGAATCCTCCAACTACATCCACATCAATTTCTGCCTTCAATAATATAAAAATCGGAACCGACAATTGGAAGAACAATTAGATTTATAAGACCCAAACCTTGATTGCCCTTTGTGCCCGTCTTGCAGTGGGCAGAGGGGCGCAATATATACGATTCCATGTGAGCGTGGAGCTTAAGGCAGCGATTTCGATCCCACATAAAGCTGTTCACAGGATTATTTGACCAAACCCTGGTGAGATTACAACAGCTATTGAAGGCAGCATTTCCTTGCTTGATATCGCATTGCAATGTTTGCGATCTGGCCTCTTAGCCCCTTTCTGTTGAGAAGTATAAGCCTTCGAAATACCTAAGTAGAAAAAGTATATACAACCTTCCCCAATTACTACGTTTTCATTATTAATTCGAAAAATAAATCAGGTGCGTGTGTGTGTTTGCATATATATATATATATATATATATATATAACGATGTGTTAAGCGTAGTTTCGCTTTTATACGAAAAAGCCGAATCAATACGCGGCGATCCAAAATTGTGGAATATTTAGCTTTTCAAAGTCGGGCAAATTAAATAGACAGACGCCCCCCGTTGTTAACTCATTACGATTTACACGTGTTATAAAAAGTTTTAAGAACGATCGAGCCGAGCGAGCATCAAGCGGAAAAAAGCCTTTTGCGATATACAAAAAAAAGCGTACGTACATACATACAAACACATCTTCGCTTTTATATTTATAGATAATATATTTCTCCTCAGTTCATATGTCTCGTATTCCTCGTGTCACTGTAAAATGTATTAAACATTCTTGTTTAAATTCCAGTGTTGAATTGATTTTTTAATATACATTTAGTTACAATTTAATAAAAATCGAAGCAAGGGATTAAGCAGTGAGTACTGAATGATTTATATAGAAATATATAGGCAATAGTACATCACACTGAAACAAATGTTTACGCAGGCTTTAAAATGCACAGCACGTCATTTATTACTAACTAACAGACCGCTCGGCGTTACCTGGTTTAAACATACACATAAATATTGCATTTTAATGAATGTAGATGTCTTATGTATTATAAACAGAAACACCGTATATGTTAAACGTAATATTTAAAGAAGGTGAAGTAAAATAAGGGGAAAACTGAGACATGTGCATACGAGTATTGCTTTTTTTTACAGTTCACTTCTTGTAAGTTAAAAAATACCCAATCTGAGATCGATACCGGAACTTAAACGCAGTTTTTCAAGTACGTTAACCATTACACCACAATTACATGACTTTTATAGAGTATCTTCAAAGCAACTCATACTTTAGATAAAGAAGCTGTTATATTTCCTGCCGCGCATGCGCATTTGTGAAACAGTTGAAAACGGATAAAATCTGGTACCCTCCGACGTATCAATTGTTCGATTTTGACGTTTCAGAAGCCTTTTTTGTTGGATGAAAACAAATGAAAAAAATTCCAAAGGCCTGAGTATACTATATGCCAAATTCCAAGTCTGTAGATCAAAAATTAATTTAGGATATAGTTTAAAAGCGTCCTCACACCTATTCTCAGTTGTATAGATATAGAGATTATTTACTAGTTATTTTTAATCAAACATTTGTATTCATCATTAGAACCCCTTTTGGGTTTTTTTGGAGGAATCTATATAAATACGTAATACAAAACAATTGAAAGGGGCGGAGATGATGCTGAGAGGACAAAATCTTTATGTTGCCAGTTTTATTTTCTTTCATTCGCTCATTTTTTTTCAACCCATGGTTTCCAAAGATAATGAGAAACAAAAATATCTAAAACCACGCAGCCTACATATTCCTGCTTTTTTTATAATACATCCCCGAGCAAAACAAAAGATGTCAAGAAAAACAACACGCAAATACAATGACCGATTCCTCCATTACCTGGGCAACTATTTAAAGATTTGTTATTGTTGTTGTATAAGTGTTGAAAAGAATAACGAGATTGCTTGGAAACAGGTAAATAAATAATGTATTAACAAAAATACCGACAAGAGCGTTAGTTGAGTGGGGACTGCGTTGAACTGGAGGGCAAGTAAGAGTTGTTCTTTTCCACTGTGTCTTCGGGCTAGACTGACTGAAAAGCAGAACCTGCTTATCAGAAATGACTTCAGGAACAGAATACTATTTATTTGTTTTCTTATTTCATATTTTTCGTCATTCCATGTCTCGTATTTCATACGTCTCTATAAAAATGTATTAAACATTCTTGTTTCAATTCCAGTGTTGAACTGGCTTTTAATATAAATATAGTTACGATTTAACGAAAAGCGACTCCGGGGAGAACCTGCTTATCCTAAATGTGGTATTATCTAGTCAAGTGTATTTTGTGAAACCTTGACATAGATTGGTGTTCAGTCGAGCATCTGCCATAAAAAAATAACGATAAAGAAAAGGCAGTCTCAGAACGTATCTTCTGTGAGAAATAGGTTGTATGGAAGACAGGAGAGTATCAACTACTATGTTTCGAAAGGGGTTTGTGAACACTATCAAAGCTGGATAAGGTGCTCCCAGCAAATTTTCTTTTAATATAATTCGATTTTAGTTTTAGTTTTACGTTTACTTTTGTCTTTAATTTAATCCCCCCTAAAATATCTGGTTTGAACTCTTTTTAATTCCACATATCTTGATTTTATCATGGATATTTCGCTATGTGAAATATTCATTTGAAACGATTTGCTTTTAGTTTATAAAAGAGAACATCTTTGTACGGATATTTTCTACGGATCTTGCACCATCAAACATAAGGCGGAATAAATTTATAATTCTCCATTCCAAAAGGATCATGCCCAATTATTATGAATGATATATTTAAAAGAACTATAAATTACATTCAATTTGGATTTCTAAAACTATTTTGGAATCTAATATCATTCCATTTTATTCAAGGATTGCAATTCGATTCAGATACCAACATCTCATATCCTTTTTGTTCAAACCCTTTCTTTCCTTTTCCATGTCTCTTTAAAGGAGTTTATATTTTTATATTTTCCATATATATGCTAAAAAGCAAAATTATATTGAACTAGGTTAAATATTTTTCTAATAATTTTTCTCGTAGGCGATAAGCCAACATTAATAATCCGAAGACTAAGGAAAGTGTTGTCTTTTTTTCAATTAATATTTTTGTTATGACAAATTATATTTTTCTGAATAAAATTTTAATATATAAAACTAGATTTTTTTTCAAAATATTTCCATTCCTCAGACTTTAACAACCTTGACTTTTCGTATTTCTATTTTACTTTTTCTTCCTTTTTTTTGTTCGTACTTAGCCGTTTATACTATTATGGTTTTGTAACAATTTTTATATCCATTCCCCTATTCCGTTATTTATTTAGTAGAATTTTATTTCTTTTGCCTTTATTATTTATTAGGTACTCTTGCATAATTTGCCCCGAATTCTCGTGAATTCCCGTCAAGCATGGATCGGGCGAGACCGGTAATTATCGGTGTTAGCCGAACGTCGTAACAGACGCAGACTAATGGAAAACAAACAAACAGGAAAAAATACAAATGCAAATAATCAAAATAACAAAAAAAAACCTTTAAAAATGAAATGTTTTTTTTTCATTTTAATATTTAATGTTTTGTTTTCAAAATATTTATCAACAGAAAGTTTGTTTGTTTTTCTTAAAGAAAAGAAAAAAATAATAAATAAATCATAAACAAGTAACTAATCAGAAACTAAAAATCACCCCCCTTAATATCACCTTCAAAATTACTAAAACATAACATAACAAATTTAAACAAATAAAAGCGTTTCAAAATTTGAACAACGCTCGGTTGACACCGATCATTGCCGGTCTCGACTAATCCATGCTTCACGGGAATTTACGAGAATTCCTGTCAAATTATGAAAGTGTACCAATTATTATATTCTATTATCTATTATTGCTCTATATTTTCATCTTTTTATATTAATTTATTTCATATTTATTTTTATTTTAGTCTCTTATTCTACCATCTCTTCATCTTATTGATTTAAACATCTTTCTATATTGTATCCCTAATTCCTGCCATTCATTGGCTCGCTACTATCATAATTTATATTACTTTTCAGATTACCCTTCTAAAATATACATAGATAGAATAAACCCCATATTTCATGCGAACCCTTTCCATAGCTAAAATCCATTAATAAATATGATTAAAGAGGCACCTACTCTCCATTAATTTATTCTATTATACCCCGAAATTTTAACCACACATATTTCACACACAATGATAGATGCGAAAGCTTAACACACATAAATAAAACACACAATGACAGATAGGGCACAAACCTACGTTTGTTATTTAATTAAACTATACTCCCCCTATATCACAGTAATCAATTTAGTTCTCCTGAAGCATCAATATTTTGTATCGATCCTAATATAACTGTTGCCAGACGTTGC
>NC_136523.1:10561408-10573908 GCF_053919585.1 Euprymna scolopes | reverse complement strand
GCAATGTTGTGAAAATAAAGTACAGTAGTCCGAAGAATCAGAATAATACTAAATTAAAACTTAATCATCACATAATATTCAAATTTACCATACAGATAAAATGCAGTTATATTTAGTTTTGCGAGGGATTAATAGGACAGAACATGCCCCGTTGTTGAAAACTTTACCAAAAAAAAATTTAGTCCTTATTCTTCAATAAACACATGCATGTGTCATATTTTTACTCAGCCCGGAAAACGTCGAGTGATCCTGTTATTTTACGAAAACATAGGCTAAAAACAGACAGAGATGTTCTTTACAACGTCATATGCTTTAGGGCATTTTATCCAATCAAATGAATCCATGTTGCTATATTAAAATTTGAAATAAATAAAGCTTCACTTCATAAATTCACTCATTTATTATAGCAGATGCCTTAGAGCAGGATGCCATGAAAGTTTTATATTTTAATAAAACAACTATACGTATGCATGGGATTCTAAAATAATATTGTACAACAACATAGAAATCAATAATTAATATGTACACCACAAATGCAATATATATATATATATATATATATATATATATATATATATATATATATATATAGTCTACAATACAAGGTGCAATATATGTATATATATAAAATAAAAATTACGATTAAATTTACCAAAATGATCCATGATGGTAAAATAAAAGTATATTATAAATATTAAAGAATTAATATTTATAAACTTATCTCAGACTTACTTACTTATTTACTTTTGCATGCAAAATCCGATCCCGCATTTTGCTTATTCCTACCTTCTGATGAGAAGGTAAGTATTTCCACGAAACTCCGTAAATTAAGGACTATCCACTTATCTAGCGTTTCCTTTTCAGATTAAATATGTTTTTAACTCATTTCGAAGTGTTTTTAACATGTTATATATATATATATATATATATATATATATATATATATTTGAAAATAATGGAAATAGTATTCCGACAAAAATAGAAAAATAAAAAGGAACAAACTGTATTATGTGTTCAGCAACGTTTCGTCTTTATTTCGAGACTTCCACTACAAGGTGCAATATATACACACACGCAAACACACACACATATATATATATATATATATTTCATGATTTTTTTATCAGCCTCTAAAATTCACCCCCCATACGATTGCTCTTGCTCCCGTCTCTTTTTTTTTTAATATTTTATCATTAAGGAAAACAAATTACTAAAAATAAATCCCTCGATTCCAATTTTGATGAGTGAGGGCGAAACATGTCAATTAACTCGTTTTTTTTTTCTGTTTTCCTACTTTTTTTTTTAGTCGCTATCCATTTTCCTTTTCTTCTCGGTCTTTCTTTTAATATAAAATGAATTCCGTAGGAATTCGTCTTTCCTTCATGATTGCTTTAATATATATATATATATATATATATATATATATATATATATATATATATATATATGTCTGCATAAAAGGTGTAATATATACATATATATATGCATATATATAAATATATATATATATACACACACACACGTGCATTACTTTAGATATTATATAAGAACGCTATATCCTGCAAACATTTCAAAGTACACGCGCTTAAATGAATCTAAGCTAAAACGATCTGAACTGTACACAATCAAAAACTTGGCAATGCCACATCCATCCTATCTCCCCGCCCCCCCACAAGCTAAGTGAAATTATAATTATGCTTCTATCCAATCTATCATTAGATATCCTTGTCAATATTCTGTTTTCTCAGAAACTAATTATTAAGTATCGCCAATCTGGAAAAAATACTTATATGTATATATCTTTACTAAAAGAGTGATCAAGAAATTAAGCAAAATATTAAATGATATATATGCATATATTATGTTATATTATGAATAACGTAAGTAAAATCATATGAAACAAGTGTATTCCGTTTCTATAGACTCCATGTTAAGTTCTTTCCTTTATATATTGTTATAAACATTGTGGTAGTAGTAACGTGATTTAAAGATGAAACTATTGACTACAAGGAGCATGCAGTACTAGCTACAGAAAATAACGATTTGGGGGGTGCGCGTAATATATTTGTGTAAATCTCTTGTTCTTTATTTAGGTATAGAGTATTGTTAAAAAAGCTACGCATAAAATGCATACATACATACATGCATACATATATATATATATATATATATATATATATATATATATATATATATATATATATATATATATGTGTGTGTGTTAGTGTGTATGTGTGCGTGTGTGTGTATACAGAAGCGTCCAAAACTAGGGGAGAAATAACAGTTGTAAAAAGATCAAATTCTCACAACTGGTAGCCGTTATCATCCATAAAAACACATACTAAAATTAAAATCGTTTATACAATTATTTTCAAAATAGTCACGTCCAAAAGTAAGATACAACATTGAGAAAAACAATGTAAACAGTATGATATTTTCAAATGTTTTGATTTCCTCTAAAGAATAAGTCGTACTTAGTTATTTGTAAACGTTGCATCAACTGGCACCCTTGAGAAACGCCAAAGAATTGATTACTCTGTGAGAAAGCTATTGTGAATTTATACAAGGAAAAGCATACCATTAGAGAAATTTTAGAGAAAGTGAAACGTTCCAAGAGTGTTGTAGGCAATGATGTTAAATCCTACAGTGATACTGTCAAAATAGTGCTTTTCAAACCGCTAGAACCCGTCAAACTTCGGCAAAGGAAGATAATGCAGCGTATATCATTAAAGGCCCGTTGAATGTCTTGTATAGAAATTAAAAGAGTTATGAATATTACCTGAATAAATGTAATAATATGTTAAAACATACTGTTTCTAGACGACTGCAAGAAATAGGGCTGTTTAATCGAACACTTAGAAGAAACCACTTGTTAGTTCGAAGAATAAGAAGGCATTTTAGTTTGCAAGCAGGTATTTAATTTGGACATATGAAAATTGGGCAAAATAGTTTTCAGTGATGAAAGCAGATGTAATTTATTTAGAAATGATGGGAAAACAATCGAAAGAGACGTATTGGTGAAAGATTAAGTGCAAAGTGTGCTAAGAAAAATTTCAATTTTGGGGGCGGAACCGTCAAGCTATTTGGAATGTTTTCTAGCTAAGGTATAATGCCCCTTGTCCGATATCAAACTCGCGTAAACACGCAGATCTATTAAAACATTTTTCAAGATCATGTTATGGCAATCGTACAGAATTCGGGTTTCGATAGGGCTATCTTTATGCAAGATAATACCCCATGTCACAAAGCAAAGGTGGTAATGAATTACCTTAGCGAGCAAGATTTCGAAATTATGGATTGCCCACCGCAAAGTCCTGACTTAAATCCAATGGAAAATCTTTGGAAACCCTTAGGAGATAAAGTTATGGAAAGAAACCCCAGTAACACGGATGATTTGTGGGAAACGCTTCAAGAAGAATGGTCTAAAATTTATATCGAGCATTGTCAAGAATTAATTCGTTCTTGTAGTCGATGGTATACAGCTGTCATGGAGAGCAAGGGCTCATTTAGTAAATATTGATTTTTCATGTATTTTTATTCTTTTGGCTGTTTACATTTTTTCAATTGTGTCCCTTACTTTTGGACTTCCTATTTTGAAAATAAATAAATAATTTTAATAATTCATTTTCTATTCTTTGCACATTATGCAAATTTTAGTATTTATCGACGAAAACTACCAGTTGTGAAAATTACAGCTTTTCGTAGTTGTTATTTCTAACAAATATGAGGTTTAAAAAAAAAAAAATATATATATATATATACTAGCATTTCAGCCCGGTGTTGGCCGCGTGTTTGGATTTGTCTGTTGAGTAAAAAAAAGAAAAAGTGCTCGTAGTAAGGAAGGCTCGAACCCGTACCGCGAGGGAGGACAAGAACGGGGAAAAACATGACGTATTTGCTGTTACGACCGCCGTCAAACCGAAGTGACACATGTTTAAATTAAGGCTAGACAATCGAAAGAAGAGGAGGACTTTAAAAAATATCGGCAAAATCAAGCAACCTCCCCCTGTTAACCAGTGCCCAGTTGAAGGTGAAGATATCAATGTTTTTAGCCAAGTTTTCGATATTTGTTGTATTAAAGGTCGAAATTCAAAACAATACTGATCTTGGTAGAAGACGTCGCCTCTGTCGAAAGTTTAAGGCAGACATGCAAACATACATTTATATATTGGTAACTAAACATTTTCGATCCAAACCGATTAAAAGCTTGCCCTATCACTGAATACCCTTTATGTCAAATTCCAAATGATTAGACGAGAAATGGTCTGAGTAATTTGCAAGAGACCGCAGAGGTATTTTTTTTTAACTTTGAACCCTATTATGACCCATTAACATTTATTGTTTTGGGCTCAAATCAAGTTATTAAGTTAGATCCATGGCCAAAGAACCTATATCGAAAATTTAAAGTGTTTAGATCCAACATTGACGGAGGATTTGATAGAGGATTCAAAGGTCAAATCATTGAACTCTGACCCCTTAACAGCAAAATTGCTGGCCGAAAACTGATTACAAAGATTTTCCCTAATCTCAGTACCTGTATATAAAATTTTGAGTCTGTAGACTGAAAATTGACAGAGTTATTGCGTAGAGAAATATACACACATAGACACGTTTACTTTAATAGATATACTAGTATTCAACCCGGTGTTGTCCGGGTGTTTAATGGTGTTGAGGAAAAAAAAAAGAAAGCGGTCATTTTTTTTTAAATATGACCTCTAATATGACCTCTTAACATTTAGTTTTTGGGTTTCGAATCAAGTTAATGTTAGATCCATGTACAAGGAACGTATATCAAAAATGTTTAGACTCAAAATTATCGGAGGAGTTTCGTAAAGTTCTCAAAGGTCAAATAATTGAACATTGATTTTTTATCAGCTAAAGTTCTGGCCGAAAACCTATCACAAAATTTTCCCAAATCTTCGGACTCTGTGTGAAAAATTCTGAGTCTGTACACTGAAAATTGTCAGAGTTATTGCGTAGGGAAATATACAGAGACGGACACGTTCACTTTATATGTATATATATATATATATATGTATGTATATATATGTATATATATATATATATATATATATATATATATAAACGCCTATAAATTCGTGTTTCTTTTGTCTATTTATATTCATATTAAAAAAAAAATTATTTATTTATAACAAAAAATACAATTTTCTTATATATGAGGCATGGAATTGAATTAATCTGCAAAAGATCCAGCTAATTTGCATATTCTTTAAAGCATTCCTTTTAATTAATTCCCTATTATTTTTTTTCGGTTTTCTTATGTGATGATCGTCTTTAAGTTAACTAATTCTTGTCATCATATTCATGCATACATTCTACATGATTTATACTTGCATAATATTTGAGTAAAAAAGTTTACAAGAACACATTATTGATTCCATATATAGTTATGTATGCGGATATATTTTTGTTTAATCTATCTATCTATCTCTGTGTGTGTATGTGTGCATACATTTCCCTACGCAATAAATGTCAATTTTTAGTCTACAGACTCGAAATTTGATATACAAGGTACTGAGATTTGGGAAAATCGATGTGATCGGTTTTCGGCTAGACATGTGGGGATTAGGGGTCAACTATTTGACTTTTGAGAACTCTACCAAACTCCTCACACAATTTGGAGTCTAAACACGTGAACTTTTAGATATAGGTTCCTTGGACATAGATCTAACTTAATAACTTGAATTGAGACCTAAAAATAAATGTTAAGGAGTCATAATAGGGATAAAATTTAAAATAAAAAATGATTTCTGCGGTCTCTACCAAATTACTGAGGCAATTCCTGGTCTAAACATTTGACATTTTACATAAAGGGTATTCAAAGATAGGGCAAGCATTTTCATCGGTTTGTGTCGAAAATGTTTAGCAATCAAATATAAATGTGTGTGTGTATGTATGTTTGCGTGTCTGCCTAAAACTTTCGACAGAGGCGATGGATTTTACCAAGAATAGTATCCTTTTAAAGTTGGACCTTTTAGACGACAAATATCGAAAAATTAGCTAAAAACATTAATATATTCATATACACATAAAGATATATATTCATATGTATATACACATATATATTCATATGCACATATACATATATATTCATATGCATATATACATATATATTCATATGCATATATACATATATATTTATATGCATATATACATATATATTTATATGCATATATACATATATATTTATATGCATATATACATATATGTTTATATGCATATATACATATATATTCATATGCATATATACATATATGTTTATATGCATATATACATATATATTAATATATACAGATATATTCATATACATAGTCAGGTTTCCTTCAGTCTTGACAGACTACGGATACCCACTGTAAGGGTGCCTGCGCGTGATATTTGTATGACAAGAGTTTCAAACTCTCCAATCACGCCTATCCTGAGTCAACATTGTTGAATACCAGTGGCAATTTGAGGTACAAGATGGAAACAATGTTTTGATACACGGAGAGAACATACAGCGCCTAGAATTCAAAATGGTCACCCATCTTGTACTAGCCTGGTTACACGTTGCTTAGCTTCTGTGATCTGATGAGAACCGGTGTGTCAACGTGATTATGCCGTATAAATATATATATATATACGAATATATATATATATACGAATATATATATATATATATATATGAATATATATATGAATATATATATATATATGAATATATATATATATATATGAATATATATATATATATATGAATATATATATATATATATGAATATATATATATATATATGAATATATATATATATGAATATATATATATATATGAATATATATATATATATGAATATATATATATATATATGAATATATATATATATGAATATATATATATATATATATATGAATATATATATATATATATATATGAATATATATATATATATATGAATATATATATATATATATATATATATATATATATGAATATATATATATATATGAATATATATATATGAATATATATATATATAAATTTATATATATATATGAATATATATATATAAATATATATATATATGAATATATATATACATGAATATATATATATATGAATATATATATATATTCATATATATATGAATATATATATATATATATTCATATATATATATATATTCATATATATATATATATTCATATATATATATATATATATATATTCATATATATATATATGAATATATATATATATTCATATATATATATATATTCATATATATATATATGAATATATATATATATATATTCATATATATATATATTCATATATATATATTCATATATATAAATTCATATATATATATATTCATATATATATATTCATATATATATATATATTCATATATATATATATATTCATATATATATATATATATTCATATATATATATATATTCATATATATATATATATATATTCATATATATATATATTCATATATATATATATATATATATTCATATATATATTCATATATATATTCATATATATATATTCATATATATATATATTCATATATATATATATATTCATATATATATATTCATATATATATATATATATTCATATATATATATATATATTCATATATATATATTCATATATATATATATATATTCATATATATATATATATATATTCATATATATATATATATATTCATATATATATATTCATATATATATATATTCATATATATATATATTCATATATATATATATTCATATATATATATATTCATATATATATTCATATATATATATATTCATATATATATTCATATATATATTCATATATATATATTCAGCTATATATATCCATTTATATATATATTCATATATATATATTCATATATATATATATTCATATAAATATGTATATATTCATATAAATATGTATATATTCATATATATATATTCTATATATATATAGATATGTGAATATATATATATATATATATTCATGTATATATTCATTTTTATATTCATATATATATATATATATATATATATATTTTTATATATATATGTATATATGTTCATATATATATATATACAATAATATTCATATATATATATATATTTTCATATATATATTCACATGTATATATATATATTCACATATATATATTCATATATTGAGTAATGTGATTTACAATCTAAAATACAAAAATTTTAACAAATTTTTAAAATTTAAAAATCAAATTTCAATCAAATTAAAAATCACTTTCATAAGAAGGAACAAAAACAAAATTAATTAGCTGGACGATCGTATCGGAAATCCGTGCTTTTTATTGACATTTAACTATCGAGCTTATTATATATCAAAATTACAACGAGCACTTTCTATTTCCTGTATTTTAATTAAACTAGTAATTAAACTGTTACATTAAAATACACTTGGTTCTTTAGACTATTGTTCTAATCTCCTTTAAAGTATATATTCACCTACATATATATATATATATATATATATATATATATATATTCAGATATATATATATATATATATAATCAGATATATATATATATTCAGATATATATATATATTCAGATATATATATATATATATATATATAATCAGATATATATATATATATTCAGATATATATATATATTCAGATATATATATATATATATATATAATCAGATATATATATATATATATATATATATATAATCAGATATATATATATATATATATATATAATCAGATATATATATATATATATATATATATATAATCAGATATATATATATATATATATATATAATCAGATATATATATATATATATATAATCAGATATATATATATATATATAATCAGATATATATATATATATATATATATATATAATCAGATATATATATATATATATATATATATAATCAGATATATATATATATATATATATAATCAGATATATATATATATATATAATCAGATATATATATATATATATATATATAATCAGATATATATATATATATATATATATATATATATATATAATCAGATATATATATATATATATATATATAATCAGATATATATATATATATAATCAGATATATATATATATATATATATATATATATAATCAGATATATATATATATATATATATATATATAATCAGATATATATATATATATATATATATATAATCAGATATATATATATATATAATCAGATATATATATATATATATATATAATCAGATATATATATATATATATATATAATCAGATATATATATATATATATATATATATATAATCAGATATATATATATATATATATATAATCAGATATATATATATATATATATAATCAGATATATATATATATATATATATATATATATAATCAGATATATATATATATATATATATATATAATCAGATATATATATATATATATAATCAGATATATATACATATAATCAGATATATATATATATATAATCAGATATATATATATATATAATCAGATATATATATATATATATATAATCAGATATATATATATATATATATATAATCAGATATATATATATATATATATATAATCAGATATATATATATATATATATATAATCAGATATATATATATATATAATCAGATATATATATATATAATCAGATATATATATATATATATATAATCGGATATATATATATATAATCAGATATATATATATATATATATAATCAGATATATATATAATCAGATATATATATATATATTCATATATATATATATTCAAATATATATATATATAATCAGATATATATATATATATATAGTCAGATATATATAGTCATATATATAATCAGATATATATATATATTCATATATATAATCAGATATATATATATTCATATATATAATCAGATATATATATATATATATATTCATATATATAATCAGATATATATATATATATATTCATATATATAATCAGATATATATAAATATATATATATATATTCATATATATAATCAGATATATATATATATATTCATATATATAATCAGATACATATATTCATATATATATTCAGATATATATATATATATTCAGATATATATTCAGATATATATATATTCAGATATATATATATTCAGATATATATTCAGATATATATATATATTCAGATATATATTCAGATATATATATTCATATATATATTCAGATATATATAATCAGATATATATATTCAGATATATATAATCAGATATATATATTCATATATATATTCAGATAGATATATTCATATATATATTCAGATATATATATTCATATATGTATTCAAATATATATATTCATATATATATATTCATATATATATTCAGATATATATATTCATATATATATTCAGATATATATATTCATATATATATTCAGATAAATATATTCATATATATATATTCATATATATATTCAGATATATATATTCAGATATATATATTCATATATATATTCAGATATATATATTCATATATATATTCAGATATATATATTCATATATATATTCAGATATATATATTCATATATATATTCAGATATATATATTCATATATATATTCAGATATATATATTCATATATATGTTCAGATATATATATTCATATATATATTCAGATATATATATTCATATATATATTCAGATATATATATTCATATATATATTCAGATATATATATTCATATATATATTCAGATATATATATTCATAAATATATTCAGATATATATATTCATATATATATTCAGATATATATATTCATATATATATTCAGATATATAAGTTCATATATATATTCAGATATATAAGTTCATATATATATTCAGATATATATATTCATATATATATTCAGATATATATTCAGATATATATATTCATATATATATTCAGATATATATATATATATATATTCATATATATATTCAGATATTTATATATTCATATATATATATTTATATATATATTCATATATATGTAATCATATATATATATTTATATTCATATATATATTTATTCATATATATGTATATATATATATATTCATATATATATATATATTAATATATATATTCATATATATAGATATATATATGCATATATGTATATATATATTCATATATATATACATATATAAATATATATATATATTCCTATATATAGCCATATACATTTATATATATTCATATACATTTATATTCATATACATATATATGCCTATATATAGTCATATACATATATATTCATATACATATATATTCATATACATATATATTCCTATACATATATATTCCTATATATAGTCATATACATATATATATATATATATATATATATATATATTCATATACATATATATTCATATACATATATATTCATATACATATATTCATATACATATATATTCATATACATATATATTCATATACATATTTGTTTATATACATATATATTCATATTCAGATACATACATAGTCATATACATATATAGTCATATACATATATAGTCATATATATATATTCAAAAAGGCAAAGTGTCAAATTTAAGTGGGGAAAAAAGTGCGATTTTTCCCATTGCCCCATCGCGAGATGCTAACGGAAACACGTTGTCATTTAATTTAATTAGTTGGATTTAGCAGGTGCTCGTTTTAATGAGTTAATGAGGTCAACTTCCGGATAGTATTCATCAACGCTTTTCCCCCACCCCCAGGATGTTATAGGAAAAGGCTAACCCACATGCACCGAGCGACTAATATTGAATATTTGTCCTCCGTAAATCGAGCAAATTAAATAGACAGGCGAGCTTCGTTTTAACTGTGAGATATTACGATTTATATGTGATATAAATAGTTATAAATATCGTTAAGCGAGCGACCTCTTGTCTGAAAAAAGGCTTTTGTTGACATACAGAAAAAGCGAACACACATAAATACATACATTTTGCTTTTTATATATATATATTACGGGGGTACCCGGCGATGCCCGGGTGTCTTGAGATAAATAGAAACTCCGGAGGGGGGAGATATAAAAGAAATGTTTTTGTAGGTAAGGATTTGAATCGAACCGTACCCTTGAGTTGGAAATTAATGTGTGAATAAACAAACCGTGCTATGCTAACAATTCAGACAACGTTAACGAGGTTATTTAACTATAAAAACTAGTGTGCGCTATAAAAGTTTAATATGCTGCTTCCATTTGACCTAATTAAGAAGGTCAAATAGAAGTTACTCAGCGTTTGGGTTTGTTTACCCGAATTTAACTGTTTCTTTCCCCCAACATCTGTTGGGAGGGACAGCAGAATAGCACTGTCTGATCAACGCTTATTGTTTCTGGACGTTTTTCCCAGCTCAATGCCGAAGATGTCATTTGAGTAAAGTTTCACTTTATTTAGAATATAAATACGCGAGAATCC
>NC_136523.1:10526408-10556408 GCF_053919585.1 Euprymna scolopes | reverse complement strand
TATTCATATACAAATATAAATATATATATTCATATACAAATATACATATATATTCATATACAAATATAATCAAATACATGTATATTCATATACATACACATATATAAATATACATACACATATATAAATATACATACATATATATTCATATACAAATATAAATATATATTCATATACAAATATAAATATATAGTCATATACAAATATAAATATATATTCATATACAAATATAAATATATATTCATATACAAATATAAATATACATTCATATACAAATATAAATATATATTCATATACAAATATAAATATATATTCATATACAAATATAAATATATATTCATATACAAATATAAATATATATTCATATACAAATATAAATATATATTCATATACAAATATAAATATATATTCATATACAAATATATTCAAATACATGTATATTCATATACATTATATATATATATATATAATCATCTAGTTGCGATCAACTTTTCCCGGTGATAAAATACGCTTAAATTTAAGAGTTTAATTTGACTAGATTTGCATATATTATTAAAGAGCCGCGGCTCTTGGATATTACCTTAAACTATATCCGATAGCTAGACACCAGCTTGCGGGTTATGGGGGGTGGTGAGTCCCCCTTTATTGGCAATTGCTCCCAGGTTCACTCTGACCCGGAGTGATAGTACCTGTTTGGGCCCCAACCATAGATTGAATAGAAACTGACTGAAAAAGTATATATTGTATTAAATATATTTTCTTCAAAATCACTGGATTCGGCATTAAATAACCTGAAAAAGGTGTATATGCTTTAAAACAGCAAAAAAAACAAAACAAGCAATCGTGATGTCAAAATTTAAAAAAAAGTATTCGTGTGCCATCAGCTACATGCGAACCCGAAACTTTGCGACTCAAAGCTAATGATGTTTCCATTATACCAATATGACACGGGCATGTACTGATAAAAAAGGAACTTTGATGAACGTACAAATTGCGTAACGGTTTTTAGTCGCTTGCAAGCGACTCTTTAAGTCGGTGTGTCGGTTTGTCTGTCGGTCTCTTCGTAACACGTTTGTTCTTGGCTTTTTTGTTAAGATCAAAGGTATGTTGTTAATAGATGCTGTTCTTAGCTTTTTAAGCTTTTTAAGCTTTTCTTGGCCTTTTGGCTAAGACTCATACTTTACCGTCTGTCTGTACTTCCCCTCCTGCAAAACGACGAATTAGCTTACAGGAGCACCTCGACCTACTTTTGTGGAACGAGTGTAAGCATTATGTTTGCATAAATATCTGTGTTTGAAATCCGAGCGAGGGAGGTTTAGGACGGCCTGACGGCTACAAAGCATTAAACATATTGAGAGAGCATTATTTATCGAAAGGAAAACCCAAAATTATTTCTTTATACACTGAACTGACCTCTCTAAAACGAATGGAAGCCGAAACTATTACTGATTATATTATAAGGGCCGAGACAACTGCAAATTCTTTAAAAATGTCTGGTGAAGTTATAAGTGACAGTCTGTTAATTTCCATGATCCTTAAGGGATTACCGAGTGATTTCAAGCTATTTACCACTGTGATAACCCAGCAAGAAAACCCCATGACTTTTAGCCAATTCAAGGTAGCACTCAGAAGTTACGAAGAAACTGAATAAATGATCACAGAAAAGAACGAGTCCACAAATATCATGAAATTTAAAAATACACACATAAAAACACCAAAATCGAATTATACCCATGCCAGGAATAAAAAAACGCAACTTTGCCAAAAGCAGGTTTTTTTCCTAAGAAAAGTACAAAAATTATTTGCTATAATTGTGGACGACTTAATCACAAGAGTTTCCAATGTAGATACAGGACTCAAAATGGCGACTACATTAAAAATGTAGAGAGTTCTGTTAGCGAACATACATTTTTATTTTCGTGTACATTTGATACTTCAACAAACAATAATAATTTTCTTGTCGATTGTGGGGCCACTGCACATGTGATTAAAAAGGAATCTGATTTTATCAATTTTGATCACAACTTTAAGCCACAAAATCATTTTGTAGAACTAGCTGACGGGAGTAGAGTCAATAATATCGTTTTGAAAAGAGGCAATGCGAAAATCTCGCTAAAGAACAATAAAGGTGAACAGTGTTTCTGTATTCTAGAAAACGCTCTTCTAATCTCAAAAATTAAACAAAATATATTTTCTGTATAAGCTGCCACAAAAAAGGTGCAAATATAAACATAATATAAGCGCAAATAAATCAAAACTGGTATACACGAATAGAACTGTATTCGACATTAAAGTAAATGGAAGACTGTATTATTTAAAAAGCGTAGTCCCATCAAAAACCGCCTGCCATGATCTACAGACATGGCATAACATTCTTGAAAACTGCAATATTCCTGATATCAAAAAGTTGCCGACTGTAGTTGGTGGAATGCGAATACAAACATCAAAAACCTTCAACTGCGACGTCTGTACCCAAGGGAAAATGACAAACCATCAAAACAAGATACCAGACAAAAAGGGCAAAAAAATCCTATCTATGGTGCATTGTGACTTGAACGGTCCCGTAGAACCGATGGCCGAGAACATTATATATATATATATATATATGTGTTGAATTTCGTAGATGACCATTCAGGTTTAATAATGGTTTACTTTTTAAAGAACAAATCGGCTACCCTGCTAGCAACTAAGAAATATCTAGCTGACATGGCTCCTTACGGTGAAATCAAGTGTATACGCTCTGACAACGGTACAGAATTCACCAATAGAGACTTTGGACTTTTACTAATTAACCATCATATCAGGCATGAAACATCAGCTCCTAGATCGCCACACTAAAACGGGGCTGCTGAACGTGCGTGGCGGACACTTTTTGAAATGGCGAGATGCCTACTCATTGAATCAAAACTCCCTAAAATCCTCTGGACGTATGCACTGATGGCGGCAGCCTATATATGCAACAGGTGCTTTAACAAAACACTATCTAAAATTCTATATGAATCTTTCTGCGGTAAAACAAAAAAAAACAAATTTAAGCAGAATGCATATATTTGGTTTAACTTGAAAAATAGTAAATTGAATATTAAAGCCGACAGAGGTATATTTTTGGATACAATAAAAACAGTCCAGCCAATTTAATATTTTTTCGCGAAAAAAATAAAATTAAAAGAATCCGTTGTGTAAAATTCATAGACACGTTTAATTTTACAGACGAAAACCCGTCATATGAAGAGGATGGAATTATATTACCTCAAATAATTAGAACAAACGAAACCAAAAAAAATGACGGAGACGAGAGTGCCCATGATGATGATGATAAAGTCGAAAGGTATCCCAAAAGAAATAGAAACGACCCGATTTTTTTGTGGTCGACAATATAAAGGATTATCAAATCGACTATTGCTATTCAATGGAAAATGCGCCAAAAAGCTTCAACGAAGCAATTAATTCAGAACATTGTGATAAATAGAAAATTGCCATGAAAAAAAGATATAGATGCCTTAACCGAAAATGATACCTATACGGTAGTGCCTCACCCAAGAGATAAACAGGTTATTTCTATCAGATGGGTCTTTACAAAAAAGAGTACAACATCAGGCGTAGAACAGTACAACGCAAAATTTGTTGCTAAGGGGTTCTCTCAGATTTACGGTAAAGAATACATTTCTACGTTTTCACCGACCACAAACCTAACGACAATCAGAATTTAACTGCAAGTAGCATCACAATATGGCCTAAACATCCATCAAATGGACGTTATTTGAATGCCCCAATAGACTGTGAAATTTATATTACCCCTCCAGAGGGATTTATAAGGAAAAATAAAAATAGCGTGTGGCGACTTAACAAGTCATTATATGGTCTAAAGCAGAGCGCTCAGTGTTGGAACACAGTACTCCATGATTATATGATTAAACAACAATTTAGACAATGCGCTGTAGACCCCTGTTTATATACCCAACACAAAGACGATAAACTACTGATTTCGGTTTTGTGGGTCCATGATATTTTACTCGCATCAAATAGTGACATAATGTTAACTGCTCCTCACATGGTCGTCGCCACACATGCTGAAGACCATCAGAACCGATTAAATTAAATCATGTCTCATTAGATTATAATATATGATTCCAGTAATCCATGAGCTTTGTTGACACGCCTTGGGCAATGTGTTTACAGCCATGCACGCCAATTTGAGGAGTACAAAGATGTGTGATGTCTACTATGTCGGCATGACACATCTGGATGTAATCACAGTATCATAGGAAATTGAGAATTACTCTTAGTGTAAGTTGGTGGCGGTGGTCAACTATATACTTAGAGAGAAAATAGGAAATGCTTCCTCTGTTGATGTTGCGATAGTGATGGTGTATTTCTCGTCAGATGTGATGCAGCATTTTACTATAACGACTGAATATGTCTAAAATGGTGCTCTAAGGCTACATTAGATAATTGCTAATAGACTAAATGTTGTGAATTTGTATGTGTCGTCTTTAGTTACAAACCTACGAGACTATAGTCGAGAGTAGAATTTCTGCACTCATTTTATCACAGCCATATATATATATATCGGTTTATATACTTATATATTTTAATGTGTGTGCTTACACACACACGCATATATATATATATATATGTATGCGTGTGTGTGTGTAAGTATATACATTAAATATATAAGTATATACACCTCTCTCTCTCTCTCTCTATATATATATATATATAGGTGTATATATATTCATATGTCAGTGTGTAAAAAGAAATATGTATAGACGTATGCGTTCATATTTGCATTCATAGTTAGGAATGCATATATTCATATATAATAATACTCACGCTTTCATGCAGAAATATATATTTCGTGTACATGTGTATAGGTAAAAGTATCATCTATATATATATATATATAATATATATATATATATATATATATATATATATATATATATGCTTTTAATTTACATCAATACGCACTGTGTGGCAATTTAAAAGTCGTGTCAGCATCTTATTTGAAAAACTTTATGAGTAAAAATAAACTTTTTAAAAGTCAATTCCATTAGTTACGGCAATGAAAGTTATTTTTCTGCACTAATTTAAACCGGATCAATTCATAACGCCATCTTTAAACAAGAATCGAATACTGATTTTTTTTTTTCAAAAGTGCATCATCCATCTAGCACTTTGCCTGAAGCAAAACACTTGTCAACATCTTCTTTATCTTGATTCGTTATCTAATATCAAATGCTGCAAAACATGTCCATTGATGAATAGACTAAACAACAGTTACAAAACGCAGGTATACACGTATTGATACAGAATGAAATGGTAAAATTGTCGCCATAAAAAAAATGAAATGATTTTATTTCCAGTTTTCATTTTTTTTTTTTTTTGTTGGAAACCATGTACTAGTAAGCCAGTTGTATAGAAATCCTACGAGCTATAATATTCTTCTATCATGCCTGAAGTTGCACAATGTTAATCGCGCTAGGTCGGAGATGCGCCACTGTACAACTCATGCTCTCTGGCAATCAAAGTTAATTCCAACAGGGCCATTGCCAGCACCCTCTAAATGTATTGCTGGATTTTCACGAATAACAGGAACGGGCTGATTGGGGTGAATACACAGTTTTCAGCCTCCGTTATGTTTTTTTGGGGGGTGTTGTTTCAATTAGAAAACAAGGTCATGCCATCTCACATCTTTTTAGTCGGCTTAAAATTCAATACCTGGATGTGCTGAAAAGTATGCTTATAACTTGCTATAATCAGGTGGCTGCTTGTAGATACTTGCTTCAGAATGAGTGCTACGATACTGTACCCATCTCCCACTGGCCCTCATCCTCCCCTGATCTGAACCTGCTAGACTGCTTCGTTGTCATTCATCGTGATCACTTACATGTCATATTACAACAGAAAAACCGGTCTAATCGCCGCCATCCTCCGAGTATTCTCACAGCTCCCGCTGGCGCTTTTTGGAAAGGCATGTTATCAGTTTCTGGGCCGTATCGAGGCGGTTATTGAGGCTGAAGGCGGTCACTAGTACATAAGCAAGTTACCTGCCATGATTATTTCAGTAAATGTTTTAAAATAAATATGTATATTGCATTATTTTAGGCGATACTTTTATATTGCAACCCTGTATAAAGGACCGTAAGTTTTGTTTTTATGATATAGTAGTGGGTTGGTTGGTTGGTTGGTTTTGTTTTACGGCATATCAACCCTTTTCGGGTTATTTAATGCTGAATCCAAAGATTTTGAAGAAAAATTTTTTAATAGAATATATTTGTTGTTTTCACGTCGGTTTCTATTTAACCCATAGTTGGGACCCTAACAGGCACTACCACTCCGGATCAGAGTGGACCTGGGAGCAATGGTAATTAAAGGGTGGCTCCACACTCCCCAAAGCCCACAAGCTGGGGCCTCACCACTGGATATAGTTTAAGGTCATATCCAGGACCATATAGTAGTGGGAGAAAAGAAAAAGAATACTTGATCCGCAGCTTTCAGGGAGTTAATACCAGAATTACCGTTCAGGATAACCCTCGAAATCGTAAAATGCAATAGCACACATCAATCTACTCATTTTATCATGTATTATATGTGAGAATAGGCGAGTCTTCCTGTTTCAAAACATTCTCCTGCTATCTGTTACATCCCAACCAAGAGATCCTTTAAAAATGTTAAACCTCATTTTAAGTGAAATTCTTTATATGTTTTTCACTTGGTTATCTGAGTGTATTTAAAAAGTAGTTTTTTTCAATACTATTTTATGAGTCCGGTTGTTCTCATAATTAGTGCAGAGATTAAGATCTCAGTTATATTCCTGTTGTATTTTATGTCCTACATATGATCTTGGTATTTTGTTATCTATTCATTCTCAGTTTTTTTTATACCATAAAACCTTTAAACGACACGTGTGTTGCAAAGCTGGTGGCCGAAACGGGAGAAGTTTAACGTGAAAGTGAATTATTCAATGAAATTAAACAATTCACTTTCATGCTATTGAGATAATTAAGCCTCAGATCCGAAAAGGCTGTCGAGAGAAATACTCTGAGATATTGCCTATTATCTCTTAATAATCTGACTTTATCTAGAGGCCGAAACGAAATCCAGCACAAGTAAAGACAACTCATAAACACAAATATATACAAGTCTACATTAACCTCTTCCCGATATTGATTTAATCTTCTTAGCCGAAATCATTATCTCAGGTTTAATAGCTCTGTGTGATTTGCATACACATATAGGATGGTCTTTGATTTTTCCCAGCTGTTCTTTTTAGTATACGTACCAAAAGCATCTCTTATTAATGTATTTATTGCGGACTATTTTTCTTGTTGTTGTTTTTCGACGTTTCGGCCAAATGTTCCTCTGAACTTCGTCAGGTGCTAACCACGACGGCATAGGAACTCCGAATCTCCTAACTGTATTATACGCAATTACTGCACTCCATACTCGTTGTTAGCTCACCACGTGTTTAACCAAGTAAATCTCTGGCCGGCTTTGTGTAGGATTGAAACCGCTATCTTCAGAAAATGGAACCGTAAAGATTCAACGTCTCTAATCAGTGTGCCACGGACCCCGAAAGGCGGTCAAGGTAGGATTTTGGGGGTCTAATAAATCCAAGTTTATTTATAATCTGATCTTTCATGATCGGGTCCGTACCGAATAGTATATATTTTATTTATTTGGAATTCATTATTAAGATGGGTATTATTTATTAATTTATTTATTGCGGACTATTATCCTCTTTTATGTTGTTGTTAGCGTCCGTGGCGGAGCGGATAGAGAAGCTGAATCTCTACGGTTCCAGGTGAGAATTGTCTGAAGATAGCGGTTTCAATCCTACTCAAAGCCGACCAGAAGATTACTTGGCAAAAACCGCGGTGAGACAACGACAACTATGGATGGCAGTAATTGCTGAAAATGCAGTTAGGAGATTCGGAGTTCCTATCCCGTCGCGGTTACCACCTGGCGAAGCCTGAGAGATAGTTAGCCGAAACGTCGTGAAAAACAACTAAGAAAGCCGAGGATAATAGTCCGCATTAAAAAAATAAATTAATAAATAATACTCATCTCAATAATGAATTTCAAATAAATATATATAAAAAAAATCTGTTTCATTCGATATTATTTACATGAAGATATTTAGATACTCCATTGCGTAACATGGTGTATCAACCCTCTACAAGCAGTTTCTTCCCGATGAATATAAGGTGACCTACACTGTCTATATCTGTTGGTATTCACTCTTTTTAAATACATCGGTTTGTCCAAGCTTGTGACGCCAAAGAATTCACCCGCTTAATTAGAATTCACATCGTGAATTTTTTTTTTTAGATGCTAACCGTTCCTTTTAAGTTTAGTTTTTATTTCCGATACACCTGATTTACAGAGTATATAAGTAGGCACCGCCAAAACTGGGGGCGGGACAGGTGAGTACTTTTTGACGGACCGTCTTTTTAATAATCTACCAAAAACCATGTAATTATCCAATCACTACGAAATTTTGAGAGATTATTAAAAGAAGAATGAACTTTATAACAGTGTACGTATTTTTCATAAACAATATTTATATATATATATATATGTATATATATATATATATCTATATATATATATATATATATATATATATATCTATATATATATATATATTGCTTAAACCTCCCCTTGTTTTGAGGGCGTTCCAAATATGCTTAAAATAATCATCTGAAACTGAAAACACATATTGTCTTGTAAGGGACAGGATTATAGTTTAAAAAAAAAAAAACTTGTTGGCGTACCTTATTTTGACGTCTGAATATCAGAAATTCGATTGTGTTTAATTATTCCGCTTCTGAGTTTTGAAGTGTGAAATACGGTGAATATGTTAAGTAAAATAATTAAGTTTATCAAAAGAAAAAAAAAGATTAATATTTATACGAAAAAAGCCGTTTTAAAATCTTTGATAAATAAATTAACATTTTTTTTCGCGAGCCGAATAATGCATGACCATTATTAAACAGGGAATTCTTTGAAGAATCGATACAAAAAAAAATCGATAAATATTGCGCCCTTTGTGTTTAAACTATTTTTTCGATCCCGTTTCAAAACGTTTGCCGCCTTTCGACTACGGTGGACCAATCGCGCTAAAATAATTTATGTTATTCTGCTTTAAATTGCCCCCCCCCGTTTTGGGGAGCCTCCCCCCACACATACACATTAAAAACCAAACTCATACAAATGGTCACCCATCTGGTACTAGCCAGCCTCAGCGTTAATATTACATTGAAATTTTCGTCACTGAAAAATAAATTTTGGGGGGCCTGTTTGGTTTTCGGTAGTTTGCTTTTTATCAAGTACAAATGTAAACACTGTCTAACATCGACGCGAAGTAACTGGTTCCCTATATGAATAAGTGGAAAGATTTGAAATCCAGGTACTTATATTATAATATTTTTGCATATCTCATAGAAAATCACCCTAAATCTTAGACAAGAAAGAAACATTAATTCTTTCAAAACCTTTCTTTTTTTTAACTATCTATGTACGTTTTTTCTGCAAGACAAAACATGCCGATTGTTAAATTTGGGGGAAATTAACATTTAAAATTTAATTAAAAATAGAAAAAGTTTTACATAATCCTACTTCTCATATAATAAAATTCAGGGTGTTTTCTTTCTGGGGGGAAAAAAGTTACTCAGAAATAATGGATTTTAATAAATGTAATTTCATTTTAAAAAACAACAACTTGATTTTTCGGCCATTTTTGGCAGTGTCTAACATAAGCCAAAATGTTTTTGATTTTTTTTCTATTTGCCCAGTTGTTCTTATAATTATTTGAATGATAAATATTTTTACGGATTCAAGCTTTTTTTTTTCCTGTCATACATAACACATTGTATTTCGTTATCTTTTTCCTGTTAATAATATTTCAGCCAAGTAGTGCTAACTTACGTTTGATCGAATGTATGATGGATTGGTCCAGTGTTGTCCGTAAAATATAGGATGATTTTTACAGAGGAGACGATAGATCTCAAGAGAATCTAGCAATGTTACAGGTAGGTAGATAAGTAACAGTTCAAATGCTAGCTTGATGCTTGAATATTGTTGTTACATTGGTCCAATAAGATATGATTAGGGTGCACTTGCTTTAGTAGCTTAACAGTTTTTTTTTATCGCGTAATATTACAGTTGTGGTCGTATATGATGCATAACAAAATTTCATTCTAGAAATGTAGTTACTGGTGTCCTATTTAAACACGTAAAGATTTTCAAGACGATATATGAACATGTTTCATGTGAGTAAATATATAAACCATGTTCGAGTTTATGCTATTTGAGAAAGTCGTTAACTATAAGATATACTACATCAATAAATCCATAAGTATAATCGAAAACGATGCGTTATTTATATTCGTCTCAGGAAACATGAAGGTTAAACCTTTTTCTGCCTATATTATTAACGTTAAACCTTTTTCTACCTCTATTATTAACGTTACACCTTTTTCTACCTCTATTATTAACGTTAAAACTTTTTCTACCTCTATTATTAACGTTAAAACTTTTTCTACCTCTATTATTAACGTTAACCCTTTTTCTACCTCTATTATTAACGTTAAAGTTCTTCGAACTCTATTATTAACGTTAAAGCTTTTTCTTCCTCTTATTATCGTTACACCTTTTTCTACCTCTATTATTAACGTTAAAGCTTTTTCTACCTCTATTATTAACGTTAAACCTTTTTCTACCTCTATTATTAACGTTAAACCTTTTTTACCTCTATTATTAACGTTAAAGATTTTATAACCTGTATTATTAAGGTTAAACGTTTTTCTAATCTCTATTTTTAAGGTTAAACGTTTTTCCAACCTCTATTATTAATGTAAGACGTTTTTCTAATCTCTATTATTAAGGTTAAACGTTTTTCTACATCTATTATTAAGGTTAAACGTTTTTCTACATCTATTATTAAGGTTAAACGCTTTTCTAATCTCTTATTAACGTTAAACGGTGTCCGAACCTCTATTATTAAGGTTAAACGGTTTTCCAATTTCTATTATTAAGGTTAAACGTTTTTCTACATCTATTATTAAGGTTAAACGTTTTTCTTATCTCTATTATTAAAGTTAAACGTTTTCCTTACCTCTATTATTAAGGTTAAACGTTTTTCCAACCTCTATTATTAAAGTTAAACAGTTTTCCAATTTCTATTATTAAGGTTACGCGTTTTTCCAACCTCTATTATTAAGGTTAAACGTTTTTCCAACCTCTATTATTAAGGTTAAACGTTTTTCCAACCTCTATTATTTAGGTTAAACGTTTTTCCAACCTATATTATTAAGGTTAAACGTTTTTCTACATCTATTATTAAGGTTAAACATTTTTCTAATCTCTCTTATGAAAGTTAAACGTTTTTCCAAACTCTATTAGATAGGTTAAACGTTTTTCCAAACTCTATTAGATAGGTTAAACGTTTTTCCAAACTCTATTAGATAGGTTAAACGTTTTTCCAAACTCTATTAGATAGGTTAAACGTTTTTCCAAACTCTATTAGATAGGTTAAACGTTTTTCCAAACTCTATTAGATAGGTTAAACGTTTTTCCAAACTCTATTAGATAGGTTAAACGTTTTTCCAAACTCTATTAGATAGGTTAAACGTTTTTCCAAACTCTATTAGATAGGTTAAACGTTTTTCCAAACTCTATTAGATAGAGTTTGGAAAAACGTTTAACCTATTAGATAGGTTAAACGTTTTTCTACATCAATTATTAAGGTTAAACATTTTTCTAATCTCTATTATTTACGTTAAACGTTTTTCCAATTTCTATTATTAAGGTTAAACGTTTTTCCAACCTCTATTATTAAGATTAAACGTTTTTCTTATCTCTATTATTAAGGTTAAACGTTTTCCCAATCTCTCTTATAAACGTTAAACCTTTTTCTACCTCTATTATTTACGTTAAACGTTTCTCCAACCTCTATTATTTAGGTTAAACGTTTTTATAATCTATATTATTAAGGTTAAACTTATTTTCAACCTCTATTATTTAGGTTACACGTTTTTCTACATCTATTATTAAGGTTAAATGTTTTTCTTATCTCTATTATTAAGGTTAAACGTTTTTCCAACCTCTATTATCAAGGTTAAACGTTTTTCCAACCTCTATTATCAAAGTTAAACGTTTTTCCAACCTCTATTATTAAGGTTAAACGTTTTTCCAACCTCTAATATAAAGCTTTAACGATTTTCCAACCTCTATTATAAAGGTTAAACGTTTTTCTAATCTCTGTATTTAAGGTTAAACTTTTTCCAACCTCTATTATTAAGATTAAACTTTTTTCCACCTCTATTATTAAGGTTAAACGTTTTTTATTATCTCTATTCTTAAGGTTAAACGTTTATCTTCATCTATTCTTAAGGTAAAACGTTTTTCTAATCTCTATTATTAAGGTTAAACGTTTTTCTAATCTCTATTATAAAGGTTAAACATTTTCTAACCTCTATTATTAAGGTTAAACTTTTTTCCAACCTCTATTATTAAGGTTAAACATTTTTCCAACCTCTATTATTGAGGTTAAACGTTTTTCTAATCTCTATTATTAAGGTTAAACGGTTTTCTAATATCTATTATTAAGGTTAAACGTTTTTCCAACCTCTATTATTAAGGTTAAACGTTTTTCCACATCTATTATTAAGGTTAAAACTTTTTCTAATATCTATTTTATATTAAAATATTCTAAATTAAAAAAAAAAATATGAAATTCACATGGACACTCGTTATTTGATCTTAGCTATGAATTAAACTTTTTCTCCTAAGTGTACTTTTCTTGGAAATACAAAATATAAAGGAAATTAAAAAAAACCAGCGAAGTAATAGAACGTTAGATGCCAGTAGTTTTGTAAAATTACAAGTAAAAATAAACAAAAATGAAAAACAGAGTATATACAGAATGTCAGACTACCGGAAATCTCACTGATCACCGTAGTATTATAGTTGTATTTTCGCTCTACTCATAGATTTTTATGGTTATTAAAATTCTCTCTCTTGTCTTTATATGTCCGTCATCCTATAGAGAAATCAAATTTCTTTTTTTTAGTGCTGCTTCATGATTGTTTGATTTGGACATCTAATGTACATGTGTTTGTACAAAGCCAAAATAGATATTTTAATGTTACGCCTGCATTTATCGACCCCCAATTTCGACTAAGTTACTCGGGTGCGCCCAACAAATGAAGTAAATAACCGGAAACGGTCGATCGCTGTACGATGCGAGGAACACTTATGTCGATCTCATTAGTAGACACGAATAATAAATGAGAACGAGATATCAAATGTTCTGCCGGGCTTTACAAAATAAAAATGAAAGTAATCGTGTTTTCTATATAAATTGAAATGGAATAAAGTTTTTAAAAAAAACGGGAAAACAATGAAAATAATTTGGAAAGTCTAAGAAATGGAAGAATACAGTGCTTCTCAATCATCGTTGTTGAGGAAAAAGAAATAAAGTCCTTTCCCAACAAATAAACGGTAACATAAAAAAGTCTTAAACATTTGATTTTCTTATAACATTTGTTCTATTTTTAATCTGATTTTAAACAAGATACCACACAAAACAATCTTTCTTAAATGTGTATACAAAGATTTTAGTCAACACTAAAACAAAAAAACCTTTACATACAACATTTATCTAAAAAACGAATTTTTCTCTACAGCAAAAAACAAAACAAAAAAAAATCAACACTTCTTCCTTAGAAATTTAGTAGATCAATTTTTTTTGTATTAATTTTACTAGCGGGAAGAGGCGATCAAATTTACCTGGGCGGAAAATACGCTAAAATATGATATTTTAATGTGTTCAGATTTAGCTTATATTATCATAGAGTCGTAATTTCAGAAGTAAAAAAACAAGTATCCACGTGCCATTAACAAGAATTGAAACCGCAGCATTCAAAACTGGTGACGTTTCCACTGTACCAACGTGACACACGTATAAAATGAGTGAAAATTAAACATTAAAAATAAACTAAGATGAATGGTAAAATGTTTACTGACCTTTTAAATTGTAACCTATTCTTGGCACCTTAAAACAATTTAAACCGGGTATAGACCCATAAAAGTACGTCTCGTAAAATATCCAATCGCTGGAGGCTCTTAGCGTCGCTCTGTGTCTTTTAGTTTTTGAGGAAATAGAGTTTGAACATATGGAGACAGACAGAGTGACCGACCGACAGAGAGAGAGACGTACAGTCGTTTATATATTAGTGTTTTTTGTGTTTGTTTTCTTGTTTATTTTTGTTTTCTCGTAGTGGTTTGCAAATAAAATGTTTGGTCAGGGGGTTTCCGGATATCCCATTCATCTGCCAGCAACACCCGTGTCACTTCGTGTAAATCGCTGGTTATTAAATTCAGAAATAATATTTGAATTAGATTGCAAAATATAAACGCTTTTTACAACTACTGTAAAGATAGTACTAAAGTGATGTGTTCATTTGTGTGTGTGTGTATGAGAATACTGCTTTCTAACAGATTATTTTTATTTTTTTGTTTTTACTAAGTAGCCACCACTTATCAAGGCCCAGAGGCTAATCGAGGATAAGGACTAAAAAGTGTATAATAGTCAATGGGACAATATCAGGCATCGTTATTAGCGTAAATTTGGTAAATTGAATTACTAAAGGGGAACGGCTCAGCAAGAACTTGTTTAAGTTTGACTTCAAGACGGCCATATTGTAGTAAGCTGAAAAGCAGCCAAATGGAAGAGAGTTAATTAGATGGACAGTTCTGAGAAAGAAACTTTGTTCATGGAATCTACATTACGTTTTAGGTACGTATTAACAGTGGTGGAAATTATTAATAGTGTTTTCAGCTAGACGATCTTTCTTGTAAATATTTGGCAATAGAGGGCCATAGATTTGACTTCAGAAAAGCACTTGCCATGAAAATAACGCCAAAGCAGAGATAGGGTCACAACGTCTTTATGTAAGAAAGAGGTTGCAGTGAATAGAAAACGGCGCCCCCTACTAAGCTTCGAAGCCTTTGAACACTGTCAAGGCAGGATTCGATCTTTCTAGCAGTTCCTGTCCAGATGTCGCAATTATCCTCCATCATTGGACGTACCTAACTTTTATATAGGTAGAGAATTGCATCAGCAGTGAGATATCTATTGGATCGATCGAAGGATACCACACTTTTTCCAGCAACCTTGGCAACGGATTTGATGTTCGCGTTCAATTTTAGATCACGAGTAAAGGTCAAACCCAGAAGCTTATTAAAACATGGAACCTCCACAAGACGATAGGCATTCATTTCAATTTTTGCTGGGGGGGGAGCAGAGCGTTGACGATGTAAAGGTAGAAACTTGGTTTTAGATGCATAAAAATTAATTAGTGAATTTCTCTATTGAACCATATTTTCAAAGATCAGAGTTTAGAGAATCTGAGAGAACGGTTTATGAAATGACTATGTAAATTACATCAGGCGTTTATTTATAGAAAGAATGCTTCTGTATAACTTATTTGTATCCTTTTATTCGAAGCTAAAAGAAATCGGTTATTTACTTAGTCCTTTCTTTAAAATATTTATTAAGTAAATCATTTGCATTTTCCTTATATAATTTTCATCAATATTTTGGGCTATTAACAGAGTTATACGAGAGAAAGTCTATGAAAATGATATTTTATCACGACTTTAGATTTCCGTCCTTCCTTCTGTAAATTCATTCACGGATTTAAAGATCCTGTCCCGTAACAATGCTACACACGTTTTATGTCTTTACTTGAGGCTATTTGTTTATATATATATATATATATATATATATATATATATATATATATATATATATATAGATTGTTTTTTTATAAGGAAATCATTAATATAAACAACTAAAGTAAAAAAAAATCAAATAGTTGGAGAAATTAGATGGATCCATTACTTACACATTCTTCAATTAGATGCACTACGCAGTCTTGTCTACAGATTAAATGTCGCATTTGCATCTCATTCTTGACATAACTTTTATTCGTAATACGAATTAATCTGACTATAATGTTCATTAATATGTTTCAGTTTTGTTCATGTCAAGCTTGAAAAGAGCAGTTTATATAACTACTTCATAAATTTAATATACGAAAGTATAGATCTATGCGTAAACTTTAAGTATTTACTTCAAAAGTGCTCAATACGTAGGTAGAGCTAGTTAGTAATTTATAAAATATATATGGCGATAAAGCTACACTGAATATTCTGCGTTTCATCCAACTATAGGATTCGTCAGGCTTATGCGCATAAGCCTGACGAATCCTATAGTTGGATGAAACGCAGAATATTCAGTGTAGCTTAATCGCCATATATATTTTATAAATTACTATATATATATATATATATATATATATATATATATATATATATATATATATATATGCAACGTTGTCTGGGTGTGAGTTTCTTCCTTATAGACTCCAGAACGGTCGAACAAAGTTTCTTTAAACTTTACAGAACTTTGGAATGTAAGTCCCTGAGTGATCTTAGTTTTGTTTTGTATCGGAATACCGCGATAATTACATATACTCAATAGTAGAAACTTATTTTAATTTATGTCTAATCGGTAAAGCCATTTTTCATGTTGTCACTAAGTAACAATGATAAAAGAAGAGACCCTGAAAACTCTACTATGGATATGTTGATACCGTGTTGTTTTTTCATTGCTTTTTTGCATTAAATGGTCTGTAGGTTCAAACTCCAAACGTTTTTGTTAATTAACCGCAAAAAATTTTTATAGGATTGGACATTTACGTGCTTTTACATTTTTTCTTATTATTTTTATTTTATTTTTTTTTTTTTGCATAACGTGGTTTGTTATTTAAAACCCTGCAGGTAAATTACTTTTTTTTCATTAACTGGAAATGAGTGTATATACAATACTTTTATTTAAAAAAGAAGCGTAGGTTCTCAAAGGTGCTATGTAGAATACCGTATATTTTGGACTAAGGTACTTCATGGAGGAGTGTAAAGCTTTCTCCCATCCGATTTTACGGATTTCGGTGACAATAAAAATTATGCAATGTGAAATATCTGGTGCCCATCATTCAATTTCTGGCAACGTCGAGTCTCCCTGTTATATATATATATATATATATATATATATATATATATATATATATATATATATACACAAACATATATATATACACAAACATATATATATATATATATATATATATACAAACATATGTGTTTGTTTAACCAACATATCAATACTGAGAAAGAATTTTAGTTTATTTCAATTTTATTTTTATGATTATTTTTATGTTTTAAATATTTCGCCTGCGTGCAGACTTTTCCTTTTTATATACAACGTTGTTTCTTTAGTGTTGGATTATAGACAATATTTGGATGTTATTTTGGATTTTTCAGAAAAAAAAAAACATCTTCCCATTCTTAAAGAGGAGAAGATTCCTTCGAAGCAGGTGCGTCATTTGTGTCCTTGATATGGATGATTTTTGTCGATAGCTGGGACTCTACAATCCACGAACACATCTTTGACAAGTTTTTTTTTTTGATAAGACAGACATTGTGCTATTTGTTTATTTGGTTGTTTTTATTTTACGGCATATCAACCCTTTTCAGGTTATTTAATGCCGAATGCAAAGATTTTGAAGACAATTTTTGAAATAGAATATTGTTGCTTTCAAGTCGGTTTCTATTTAACCCATAGTTGGGACCTAACAGGTACTGCCAGTCCGGGTCAGAGTGGACCTGGGAGCAATGGTAATTAAGGGGTGGCTCCACATTCCACAAAGCCCGCAAGCTTGGGCCTCACAACTTGATATAGTTAAGGCCATATCCAGAACCATGTTTGTTTAGTTTTAGGTATGAATAGCTGTGTGAGATTTGTGTTGCTAGTATGTATTCCAAATATAACTTCTTGTTCTTTTCTTAATTTTCTAGAAGTTTTTTTTTTTATTATTACATTTTCACCCCAAACAAGGCACATTGCTGTAGGGTGCTACTATCAGAGGCAGCAACTACTGGGTTACTATATAGGGATTTGGGCAGAAAGATGTCCGTTCGCGTTACACATGAACTTCTGCATGACAGTACAGTTAGGGAAGCAGGGACCTGGAAGGGAATTCCAGAGTCTACCGATTCTGGGGAAGAAACTACTGGAGTAGAAAGATATTTTACATCTAGGGATCTCTACTGTGTGGTGGTGGGATTTAGCTGCCTGTGCCTGTCGGGTTTGTCGAGGGTGTCTACGTCGTGAGAGCACAAGTGTCTGCAGTTCGTCAGAGCATTAACTATTAAAATACTTGTAGAACAGGCAGAGTGATGTAACGTTTCGTCGATGGGTCAGAAGCTGAAGTTTAGATGGTAGGTCAGTGCCTATCAGATTGGCGACTCTTTGAACCTTGTCTAGGAGCGAGAGACTAGCAGCAGATGCACCAGCCCAAATGTGACAACAATACTCCATGCATGGGCGAATGGTGTCCTTAGAGAGGTACAGGATACTTTCAGGTGTCAGTAGTTTTCTAGCACGGTAGAGAGAGCCTACTTTTTCGCAGCGGCCTTGGCAATGTTTTCAATATAATTGTTCCAACTATGTTTCCTGTGAACGTTAGGCCAAGCCTATGTTTAAAGTCGCTATATGTGATTTTAATTGAGTGAGGATTACAGCGAAGAGCCTAGATGTCAAATGAAGTCAACGCAAATCGGTCGTTTTTATTTTAGGTAAAAACTAACATGGATACTGGTGATATTTATTCTCTAAACCGACATTCTTAAACTATATATTGACTGAATAAGAATGAATAAGAATGAATAAGACCTGGTCGAAACCTTCTTGGGAACACATATGAGTGTTTCACCGTAGTCATAGAAGCTGCTTTACTCTTATAAAATTGATGATGCGGTGTAGCGCACCTTCTAAAATAATGTTTCTTTTTTTCAGCCTTTTTAGACTAGACGACGCATATAGTGGAAGAGGGTCGTCTTTCCCCCCTTGTTGATGTCAAGTTGTTCTTATTTTAATAAATATTTACAAATGTATAACACTTCTTAAAGCTCTTGGACATAATAAGCGCATTTGAGACGTATATTTAATGTAAGGCTAGTCAATCAAAAAGAGGGGATAACTTTCGAAAATATCAGCAAAAACAGCGACCACTCCCTGTAGAAAAGTTCCCCGTTGAGGGTGAAGGAATTAATGTTTTTGTCCCATTTTTGATATTTGTCATCCAAAGTGATCTCATGATAATCGGTCTTTCCCTGTCGAAAATTTTAGGCAGACATACAAACATGCGTACATATATTTAAACGGACCGGTGAGATTTATATAAAAGAGTATATATATACGTTCTTTCATTTTCTTTTTATTTGGGAGTCACCACTTACCAAGGTATGAAGCCCACTCGAGGATATGGATTAATGAACGAAACGTGGCAGGGTAGTATTTGTTTACATTGGAGTTGAAGGCTACCATGTTGTATTCAACAGAGTAGCAGGCCAGCAAAACAGTGTTTCATAGGCGAGTAGTTCTAGGAAAGAAACTTTGCTCATAAAATCTGCGTTAAGATTTAGGTACAGTTAGAGATTGAGGGAAATCATATACAGTGGTTTATAACTAGTCGAGTTTTCTTTGTGAAAGTTTGGCAAGGGAAGTACCATAGATTGATGTTCAGTCAAGCACTTGCCATAAAAATAACGTTAAGTTATATAATAATATAATCATAAAATGCTAATAAAATAAGGAAACTAATTCGCTAAGGATAATACTTCAGGTTTACCCAAATAATTCTATTTTTGGTATAATTTTTTTTTAAATCTTAAATATAGCAGAAACTCCCAATTGTTCACTAGTTTTCTTTCTCACTCAGAAAATAATTAACTCACTTCAGTGGAATCTTTTGTTATCTAGAATGAATAATTAAAACCAACGTGCAGTTAAAAAAAAACAAAACAAAAAAAACTGATATCTCATTTAGCATCATTACTTTCGTAAACACTTAGTTAACAGACTTTGGAACAACGGCAAGCGATCTGCCATGTGTCCCTTTCGAAGTAATTGTATTTTAGTTAACGAAGGTCTAACGTTTGTAATTGACTGACGGTTTTAATTTATTCATGGCAGCATTGAACCAGATTTGACTCTACGAAGAACTACGTAAACGAAATTGGTATTCTTAAAATAAGCGACCATTTGTACCTCACCATATATTTTTCAACGTAGTCATTACTATTTTAAATTAACATTTAGCAGGAATTCAATCGTACATGTCAGCTTCTACCCATATATCTAACATAGGGGGCTTTCTTAAGGTCTCGCGACGTAAATATTCGCAACAAAGATATAAAATATTTGAATCATAAATAAATAAGACACTCACCACATTAATACAAGTTGACGCCTCTTCTGATCAATTCAGGTAGATAAAAAATAGCAGGCCTTACATTTGGACGCACCTCGTTAATATTCTTTGAATTATTCTTGAGTTTAGAGTCATATATTATTAACAATTATCCTCTGTTGTACTCTTTTCTGAACATGATATATATATATATATATATATATATATATATAGAGAGAGAGAGAGAGAGAGAGAGAGAGAGAGAGAGAGAGAGAGAGACATCCATATGCAGTACAGTTTCAGCGGTTAGACAAGCAACTAACTCAGGCCAGGAATGAAACCTGACCGTCCAGAGAACAGTTGCGCTCTTCAGCTGCTGATATGCGAGCAGTAAATTAACAATGTTTTGACATTATATATATATATATATTAATATATATATATATATATATATATATATATATATATATATATATATATGGGTGGATGTATGTGTGTGTTGCATTCTAATTAACAAAAAAATCTTGAAAAATAGGTGGCTATAGCGATTTCCTTCCAACCAGAATGCGATATTTTTATGTTACTGAATAAATACACTTGTTTTGCGTTGGCAAAATGTGTTGATTCTTAATTGAACGGTAACAAGAAGGAACGCCGTTATGGAGTGTAATCTTCCTTTCTTTTACGCAACAAGAACCATATGTTTGCCTTGCGACTTGCAATAGAAGGTGTTTTTCTTATAACCTGCGATGATCAGCTCAGTTATTAGACGCCAACGAATCTCCACGACACGTTCCGACGCCAGAGCGGCACCAAAAGAAGTTTACGCTGAGTGTTTGGTTGCCTGCAACCGGTCTCATCAATTACGATTAAATTTTAATACATGCTAAACCGTTACAGCTTAGAAGAACTGTCAACAAATTGAAAAAATGCACCAGAAACTTTCGACAACAACACCAGACATTAGTCGACAAAAACTACCCAATTCTCTTCCACAAGAATGCCCATACGCTAGTTGTACAATCGAGCCTGCAGAGGGTGAACGAATTAATTAACCAAACTCCTGCACACCGGCCTTTGTTTTCAGACCTCTCACCTTTTTCCTACCACTTTTTCAAGCATTTTGACAACTTCTTGTTTGGGAAATGCTCCAATAATCTGAGCGGTACAATAAACACTTATTGTGCATTCATCACCACCAAAGGCATTTTTTTTTCGAGAAAATTCACTTATTTTGTATTAGCCAAACCCTGTTGGTTCTGCTGGTGCTTATTTCGGTCAATACAATTTTTTTGGCCGAAATAGGTTCAGCTGAATTTAAACGTTAAATACCGCAATAACTTTCTAAACAGCATGATAAAACCGTAACTTAAGAAAACAACTCAAAATGACTCCGCTCATTATCGGATGTCTAACACTTTAGTGACTATTCTTCTAATGCCCGCTATTACCCTCATACCCAAATTACTAATACATGTATATTAAAAAAACTCATATATAGTACATTTTTCGCGTTGTCTTTCGATCCCCTTGATAGGCTAAATTAGGGTGATGTCACTTTTGTGATAAATACCTTCTATTACAAATATAAATCATATCTAATCTTGATTTCTGCCCGGTTTATTGTTAATTTTATTATATTTATGCGTTTTCGTATTTAATGGAAATCGTTATTTAAGAATGCGCAGTTGAGTCAGCACTTTCTAATGTTAACCTCGGCTGACAAAGGCATCGGTTTTATAATAAGATTTAGTGCGACTCTCTGTTTCACTTACATTCCATAATCTGCTTTTAGATGTACCGGATATTACACATCAAAGAACACATCCCTGAGAGAAAACAAATATTTTCATCACAATAACCTCGGAAACAAGTATGCAGCTTTGTGTCTTGATTTTGATTTAAGAACTAAAAACATTTTCAAATAAATAATAACAATAGAAACGTCATGCTTATATTCTTTTCTTACTTTACTTACTTTACCGCTCATGAAGCTCTGTGAGACTTGTTACTTACAGAAATTCCCCAAATACACGAAGGTGGATTTGTTTTTGTCATTTTTGGAGGATTTTTCACACATCACCGACATACTTTCTGAAATCTCGTGACAGTTCTCGTTTATATTTCGTACGGAATTTTTACAAGTAATTGTATAAAAACACATTTCAGAGAATTTGATCTGTTGAACGAAGTTGATTGTTTTGTTTTTGTTTCTTCATGCATCTATTTCCTTATATATATATATATATATCTATCTATACACACATTATATATATATATATATATATATATCTATCTATACACACATTATATATATATATATATATATATCTATCTATACACACATTATATATATATATATATATATATATCTATCTATACACACATTATATATATATATATATATATATCTATCTATACACACATTATATATATATATATATATATATCTATCTATACACACATTATATATATATATATATATATCTATATCTATCTATACACACATTATATATATATATATATATATCTATATCTATCTATACACACATTATATATATATATATATATATCTATATCTATCTATACACACATTATATATATATATATATATATCTATATCTATCTATACACACATTATATATATATATATATATCTATATCTATCTATACACACATTATATATATATATATATATATCTATATCTATCTATACACACATTATATATATATATATATATATCTATATCTATCTATACACACATTATATATATATATATATATATCTATATCTATCTATACACACATTATATATATATTGATGTGTTTGATGATTATTTGGTAAAACCGATACTTGAAAGGGTATGAATTATAATCAACACTGAATGCATTTGTAATACATTATTTATTTAACTATAACATAAACTTAAATGTTCGTATGAACGATTGAGGAACGATAGTCTATAGCGGCCATGTTGAATGTTCCAGTCTGTTCTCCTGGTCCTGCCTAGCTCGCCAGGCTCAACTAATCTCTTGATGGAAGGGAGATAATTCTGCATTTATCGATTTATGGATTATCTCTCTTTGACCATCTAACACCTCCCCTTTGAAGATGATGTCTGTAAGATGTTTGCTGTGGGTCAACTTGTAGGACTGAGGTTGGTTTGCGCCTTCGTTGTGATCTTCGTGTTGGACCGTCCTTCTTAGCCTTGTTTTGTTTCCTGCATGCTGCGGGAACACTCTGAGGTAATTCAAATGTGTCCAGTAAAATATTCAATGGAATGTCATTTGATTGTCTCTTTGGAAGGTATGAATGACGCAGTTGATTTGCGTGTCTGACCCAAATAGATGATTGTACATCCACATCATATATGACTTTCCCAGAGCGACGTACTATATGACCCTGTGTCCATTTTTCTTTACCATTTCGGTAATCTTTTGCCCATACGGCTTGTCCTGGTAGGAATGTACGTGATCTTGCTCCATGATGACGATTGAATTGATTTACCATTGTCCTGTTTCTCTTGGGGTGATTCTTTGGTGATGGACGAATTGCATCCATTGGTAAGCGCATCTTCCTGTTCATCAATGCTTCGGCGGGAGACTTACCCTCCGGGCAATTTGGGTTTGGTGTAGCTCTGTAGCTACTTAGAAATGTTTCTATGATCTCTCGAGTAGTTCCTTCCCCCTTCAACTTCAAGAGTGCTCTCTTAAAAGTGTCTACGAAGCGTTCGGCTTGGCCGTTAGATTGTGGGTGGAAAGGTGGAGATCGTAGGTGCTGGATACTGTTTTGTTTACAGAAATTTGTAAATTCTGTTGATGTAAATGCAGTACCGTTGTCAGAAACTAAAATTTCAGGAACACCCAATCTGCTGAAAATTTCTTGAAGTCTCTTCACCGTTTCATTGGAAGTAGTATGATTTATTTGGGAGATTTCTGGCCACTTGCTGTATGCGTCAACCAATATTAAATAGGTTTGTCCATTTATTGGTCCTGCGAAGTCTATGTGTAGTCGTGACCACGGAATTTCTGGAGTGGGCCATGCCTGCAGTGTTGTTTTCCGAGGGGATTTTGCAACCATTTGGCATTTTTCACAAGTTCTTACTAGTTCTTCTAGTTGCTTGTCCATGTTTGGCCAGTACACATAGCCACGTGCCAGAGCTTTCATCCGATTTATTCCCTGGTGTCCATAGTGGAATTGTCTGAGAACTTTGTTCTGGAGTTTATATGGGACAATCACACGTTCTCCAAAAAGAAGTGTTCCATTAATTTCGGATAAGGATGATCTTCTCTGAAAAAACGGTTGAAGTTGCTGGTTGGTGCATGTTTTTGGCCAGCTTGAAAGATGAAATTTTCTGACTTTTTGTAGTAATGGGTCTGCAGCTGTAGCCTCCTGAATCATCTCTGAAGTGACCGGTAAAGATCTTACCGTGGAGACAAGTCCAGACATAACTTCCGGTTCCACCGATATAGCAGCGATGACTGTGTCTTCTACTACTTTCTGATGGGAAGAGATGAGTCTTGATAGCGCATCTGCCTGGCCGATTTTGCTCCCTGGTTGGTGCTTTATAGAAAAGTCATAGTCCAGCAGCATAGTTGCCCACCTTTGTAATCGGTTTGCTGTATATACCGGAATTCCTTTCCTGCTACCAAAAATGCTTATTAAGGGCTTGTGGTCTGTGATCAGAGTAAAATGTCGGCCATATAACATTTTATGGAATTTCTTGACTGCATATATTATTGCAAGTGCTTCCTTCTCAATTTGGCTGTATTTTCGTTCCGTAGGCGTCAAAGACTTTGATGCATGTGCAATTGCTTTTTCGCTTCCGTCAGGGAAAATGTGTGATATTACTGCTCCGACTCCGTAGTCTGAAGCATCTGTCACAACAGTAATGTCCAAAGATGAGTCGTAGTGTGTCAGTAATAAATTTGAACTGAGAAGTGCTTTAATTTTCTCAAACGACTCCTTGCAGGCGTTGGACCAGTTCCATTTGGTATCTTTTTGTAAAAGATCATTTAGTGGTCCCCGTAACCTGTGTAGTTCGGGTAAAAATGAACCATAGTGGCTTACAAGTCCAAGAAAAGAGCGTAATGTTGCAACGTCCTTTGGAGCTGGCATATGCTTTATTGCCTGGATATTGTCCGGGTCTGGTTTTCGACCATTTTTTTCAAATATAAATCCAAGGTATTTCACAGAAGTTTGGAAAAATTTGCATTTATCTGGTCTTAAGTGAAATCCATATTGTTGGATTCGCTGCAGCACGGAAGTGAGGCGATATAAGAGTTCTTCTTGAGATGTACCTGTCACAATAATGTCATCAATATAGGCAGAAACTCCTGGCAATCCTGTGAGCATGGTGTCCATGGTTTGTTGAAATATTGCTGGAGCTGACTTGACCCCAAATGGAAGGCGGTTAAATTGAAACAGTCCCTTGTGGGTGTTAATAGTGAGAAGATTTTTGGAATCTTCGTCAACTTCCATTTGCAAATATGCGTCTGCAAGGTCCAGTTTTGCAAAACAAGTCCCACCATTAAGTTTTGAAAACAGATCTTCTGGTACTGGTAGTGGGTACTGGTGTGTCTCAAGTTGGTCATTTAGCCCTGTGCTGAAGTCCGCGCATAAACGTACTTTGCCATTTGCCTTCTTTACAATGACAATAGGTGCTGCCCAGGATGAATAATTTGTGGGTTGGATAACCCCTTCTTGTTGAAGACGATCCAATTCCTTCTCCACAGTAGCTAAAGCTGCGTATGGCACTGGCCGTTTTGGTCTGAAGACTGGTTTTGCGTCTGCCTTCAGTTTTAGAGTTGCTTTAGCTTTCGAGCAGAGCCCAAGACCCTCCTGAAAAACTTTGCTGAATTTTGCTTTGAGCAAGTTTTTAAAATGTGTTTCAGCATCTGTGGCAGCATTAATGTTGAAGGAACTGAAAACTGTATTGAGGGGAACATTAAAAAGGTCCAATTCTTCAATGAAATCTAGTCCAAGAAGATTCAATGTTGACACTTCCGAAACATAGCACACACCTGAAAATTGCTTTTCTTGAAAAGAGACATTACATGTTAACTCACCAGTTAATTGTATTTTTTTTCCTGATGCCCCACAAGCAACATGATTTGTCTTCTTAAGTGTTGGTTTTCCCAACGACTCCCACGTTTGGCGTGAAATTAGAGTGATGTCCGAAGCAGTATCAAACTGAAAATTCACCGGTTTGTTGTTTATTTCAACAATTAGGTACTTTCTCCGAGCTTCAAAATTCACATTGAAAGTAGCAAAGATTGAATTTGATGAGGCTTTCTGGAACCGTCCTGGAGTTTTTCTGTGATTTTTGCCTCTTGACTGTGCCGTAATGTGTTTAGAAGGGTTGTGGTTATTACCACAAAATCCATCCTTGTGCCCACGACGCGAGCATTGTTGGCATATGTGTCTTTTGAATGGGCAAAAGCGAGCATAGTGCATTTCCCCACATGACCAACAGGGCGTTGGGGGTTCTTTGGTTTTTCCAGTAGAGTTTTTCTCAACTGATTTTATTTTTGAAACAGATGGGGTTTGTTGTTGCACCATTGCTGTGTCCCGTTTTAAATTTGTGAGCCGCTGGCATTCTGTGGTCAGAAGTCTTATCGTTATGTCCTTGTCTTTTTCAATCATGGACAATAAACGAGTGCGGATGTCCGCATCCTGGGGTGATTGTAATCCCGCGATGAAGATGAGGCACTTGAATTGATCCTCAGTCAGCGATTTCAGCTGAAAACTTTCGCAAGTTTGGTTTACAATTCCCGCATATTTTATCAAATCGTCCGTATCATCTTTCTTTAATTTCAAGCAATTGTATCTAATATTAAATAAAGATACTGACTCACCAAAAATTTCTGATAGCTGTGCTATGGTTTCATCAAATGTAAAATCTCCAGTGTTTTTAGGTAGGATAAAATTTGAATACCGTTGATGCTCGACTGTGCCAAGTTTCCGTAACAGTAAACGCGTTCTCCAGGAGTCGTCCATGGATGCGAATTCATTTTCAAACGTATCTTTCCAACGGCCATACCAAGCGTTGAATGTTTGTTTTGAGTCCGGATTGAATAAAAATTCCGTTATCGTGCTTGATATGGAGTCCAGAGAATTTGATTTTGGTAAGTTTATAATTTGCTTGTTAAACTGGGTTGTCAGATTTTCAATAAGACTGTTCTGAGCTTTTAAAAATTCCGTTTGTTGGGATTGAAGGATTCTTTCGAGCATATTTAGATCCATGGCAGGTGGAGTGTTTTTTTTCTCTTTCTTCAACAAGAAAAAAAAAATATTGTCAAAGAAAAATTCCTGTTTTTTTTTTTTTTCAGCAAGAAAGAATATTTTAAGGAAAAATTCCTTTTTTTTTTTTCAAAAAAAAATTATTGAAATTTCTTTTTTTTTTTTTTTTTTTTTTTTTTTTTGTGTTCAAAAAAAATGTGGAAATTTGCTCAGGAAAATCGCGGCTTAAGGCGTAAATCGCTTCTTAGAACCTGACACCATGTGCGTTTATGTTTTTCTGTGAGTTAAAATCCAAATCCATCGTCGCCATTGATGTGTTTGATGATTATTTGGTAAAACCGATACTTGAAAGGGTATGAATTATAATCAACACTGAATGCATTTGTAATACATTATTTATTTAACTATAACATAAACTTAAATGTTCGTATGAACGATTGAGGAACGATAGTCTATAGCGGCCATGTTGAATGTTCCAGTCTGTTCTCCTGGTCCTGCCTAGCTCGCCAGGCTCAACTAATCTCTTGATGGAAGGGAGATAATTCTGCATTTATCGATTTATGGATTATCTCTCTTTGACCATCTAACATATATATATATATATCTATATCTATCTATACACACATTATATATATATATATATATATATATCTATATCTATCTATACACACATTATATATATATATATATATATATATCTATATCTATCTATACACACATTATATATATATATATATATATATATTCTATATCTATCTATACACACATTATATATATATATATATATATATATCTATATCTATCTATACACACATTATATATATATATATATATATATATCTATATCTATCTATACACACATTATATATATATATATATATATATCTATATCTATTATACACACATTATATATATATATATATATATATCTATATCTATCTATACACACATTATATATATATATATATATATATCTATATCTATCTATACACACATTATATATATATATATATATATATCTATATCTATCTATACACACATTATATATATATATATATATATATCTATATCTATCTATACACACATTATATATATATATATATATATATCTATATCTATCTATACACACATTATATATATATATATATATATATCTATATCTATCTATACACACATTATATATATATATATATATATATCTATCTATACACACATTATATATATATATATATCTATATCTATCTATACACACATTTATATATATATATATATATCTATATCTATCTATACACACATTATATATATATATATATCTATATCTATCTATACACACATTATATATATATATATATCTATATCTATCTATACACACATTATATATATATATATATCTATATCTATCTATACACACATTATATATATATATATATATATATATCTATCTATACACACATTATATATATATATATATAATATATCTATCTATACACACATTATATATATATATATATATATATATCTATCTATACACACATTATATATATATATATATATATATATCTATCTATACACACATTATATATATATATATAATATATATCTATCTATACACACATTATATATATATATATATATATATATCTATCTATACACACATTATATATATATATATATATATATATCTATCTATACACACATTATATATATATATATATATATATATCTATCTATACACACATTATATATATATATATATATATATATCTATCTATACACACATTATATATATATATATATATATATCTATCTATACACACATTATATATATATATATATATATATCTATCTATACACACATTATATATATATATATATATATCATTATATATAATTACTATTACACACATTATATATATATATATATATATCTATCATATACACACATTATATATATATATATATATATCTATCTATACACACATTATATATATATATATATATATCTATCTATACACACATTATATATATATATATATATATCTATCTATACACACATTATATATATATATATATATATCTATCTATACACACATTATATATATATATATATATATCTATCTATACACACATTATATATATATATATATATATATATCTATCTATACACACATTATATATATATATATATATATATATCTATCTATACACACATTATATATATATATATATATATATATATCTATCTATACACACATTATATATATATATATATATATATATCTATCTATACACACATTATATATATATATATATATATATCTATCTATACACACATTATATATATTATATATATATATATCTATCTATACACACATTATATATATATATATATATATATCTATCTATACACACATTATATATATATATATATAT
>NC_136523.1:10413908-10521408 GCF_053919585.1 Euprymna scolopes | reverse complement strand
TATATATACATATCTATACACACATATATATATATACATATCTATACACACATATATATATATACATATCTATACACACATATATATATATACATATCTATACACACATATATATATATACATATCTATACACACATATATATATATACATATCTATACACACATATATATATATACATATCTATACACACATATATATATATACATATCTATACACACATATATATATACATATCTATACACACATATATATACATATCTATACACACATATATATACATATCTATACACACATATATATACATATCTATACACACATATATATACATATCTATACACACATATATATATACATATCTATACACACATATATATATACATATCTATACACACATATATATATACATATCTATACACACATATATATATACATATCTATACACACATATATATATACATATCTATACACACATATATATATACATATCTATACACACATATATATATACATATCTATACACACATATATATACATATCTATACACACATATATATACATATCTATACACACATATATATATACATATCTATACACACATATATATATACATATCTATACACACATATATATATACATATCTATACACACATATATATATACATATCTATACACACATATATATATACATATCTATACACACATATATATATACATATCTATACACACATATATATATACATATCTATACACACATATATATATACATATCTATACACACATATATATATACATATCTATACACACATATATATATACATATCTATACACACATATATATATACATATCTATACACGCATATTATATACATATCTATACACACATATATATACATATCTATACACACATATATATACATATCTATACACACATATATATACATATCTATACACACATATATATACATATCTATACACACATATATATACATATCTATACACACATATATATACATATCTATACACACATATATATACATATCTATACACACATATATATACATATCTATACACACGTTTATATACATATCTATACACACGTTTATATACATATCTATACACACGTTTATATACATATCTATACACACATATATATAAATATCTATACACACATATATATACATATCTATACACACATATATATATATAAATATCTATACAAACATTATATATATATATATAAATATCTATACAAACATTATATATATATAAATATCTATACAAACAATATATATATAAATATCTATACAAACATTATATATATATAAATATCTATACAAACAATATATATATAAATATCTATACAAACATTATATATATAAATATCTATACAAACATTATATATATATAAATATCTATACAAACATTATATATATATAAATATCTATACAAACATTATATATATATAAATATCTATACAAACATTATATATATATAAATATCTATACAAACATTATATATATATAAATATCTATACAAACATTATATATATAAATATCTATACAAACATTATATATATATAAATATCTATACAAACATTATATATATATAAATATCTATACAAACATTATATATATATAAATATCTATACAAACATTATATATAAATATCTATACAAACATTATATGTATATAAATATCTATACAAACATTATATGTATATAAATATCTATACAAACATTATATATATATATAAATATCTATACAAACATTATATATATATATAAATATCTATACAAACATTATATATATATAAATATCTATACAAACATTATATATATATATATAAATATCCATACAAACATTATATATATATAAATATCCATACAAACATTATATATATACAAATATCCATACAAACATTATATATATATAAATATCCATACAAACATTATATATATATAAATATCCATACAAACATTATATATATATATATATAAATATCCATACTAACATTATATATATTTTTAAATATCAATACAAACATTATATATATTTATAAATATCCATACAAACATTATATATATTTATAAATATCCATACAAACATTGTATATATAAATATCCAAACAAACATTTATATATATATATATATATGTATATATATATATATATATATATAAATATCCATACACACATTTTATATATATATATAGATATATCCATACAAATATTATATATATATATATATATCCATACAAACATTATATATCCATACAAACATTATATATCCATACAAACTCTCTCTATATATTTATATATATCCACCCAAAAATTATATATATATATATCCATACACACATATATATATATATATATCCATACAAACACATATATATATCCATACAAACATATATATATATCCATACAAACATATATATATATATATCCATACAAACATATAGATATATATCCATACAAACATATAGATATATATCCATACAAACATATATATATATATATCCATACGAACATATATATATATATATATCCATACAAACATATATATATATCCATACAAACATATATATATATCTATACAAACATATATATATATCCATACAAACATATATATATACCCATACAAACATATATATATATATATATACATACAAACATTATATATATATATCCATACAAACATTACATATATATCTATACAAACATTTTATATATATACATGCAAAAATTATATATATATATATATATCCATGCAAACATTATATATATATCCATGCAAACATTATATATATATATATATATATCCATGCAAACATTATATATATATATATCAATGCAAACACTATATATATATATATTTATAGAAACATATATATATATATATCCATAGAAACATATATATATATATCCATAGAAACATATATATATATATCCATAGAAACATATATATATATATATATATCCATAGAAACATATTTATATATATATATATATATATCCATAGAAACATATTTATATATATATATATATATATCCATAGCAACATATTTATATATATATATATATCCATAGAAACATATTTATATATATAAATATCCATACAAACATTATATATATATAAATATCCATACAAACATTATATATATATAAATATCCATACAAACATTATATATATATATATAAATATCCATACAAACATTATATATATATATATATAAATATCCATACAAACATTCTATATATATAAATATCCATACAAACATTATATATATATAAATATCCATACAAACATTATATATATATATAAATATCCATACAAACATTATATATATATAAATATCTATACAAACATTATATATATATATAAATATCTATACAAACATTATATATATATATAAATATCTATACAAACATTATATATATATAAATATCTATACAAACATTATATATATAAATATCTATACAAACATTATATATATAAATATCTATACAAACATTATATATATATAAATATCTATACAAACATTATACATATATATAAATATCTATACAAACATTATATATATATATAAATACCTATACACACATTATATATATATATAAATATCTATACATACATTATATACATATAAATATCTATACAAACATTATATACATATATAAATATCTATACAAACATTATATACATATATAAATATCTATACAAACATTATATACATATATAAATATCTATACAAACATTATATACATATATAAATATCTATACAAACATTATATACAGATATAAATATCTATACAAACATTATATACATATATAAATATCTATACAAACATTATATACATATATAAATATCTATACAAACATAGTATATATATATAATATCTATACAAACATTATATATATATATGTAAATATCAATACAAACATTATATATATATGTAAATATCTATACAAACATTATATATATATAAATATCTATACAAGCATTATATATATATATATAAATATCTATACAAACAATATATATATATATTAATATCTATACAAACATTATATATATATATAAATATCTATACAAACATTATATATATATAAATATCTATACAAACATTATATATATAAAATATCTATACAAACATTATATATATATATATATATATATATATAAATATCCATACAAACATTATATATATATATATATATAAATATCCATACAAACATTATATATATATAAATATCCATACAAACATTATATATATACAAATATCCATACAAACATTATATATATATAAATATCCATACAAACATTATATATATATAAATATCCATACAAACATTATATATATATATATATATATAAATATCCATACAAACATTATATATATTTATATATATCAATACAAACATTATATATATTTATAAATATCCATACAAACATTATATATATTTATAAATATCCATACAAACATTGTATATATAAATATCCAAACAAACATTTATATATATATATATATAGATATATATATATATATATAAATATCCATACACACATTTTATATACATATATAGATATATCCATACAAATATTATATATATATATATATATATATATATCCATACAAACATTATATATCCATACAAACATTATATATCCATACAAACTCTCTCTATATATTTATATATATCCACCCAAACATTGTATATATATCCACCCAAAAATTATATATATATATCCATACACACACATATATATATATCCATACACACACATATATATATATCCATACAAACACATATATATATATATCCATACAAACATATATATATATATATATCCATACAAACATATATATATATATATATCCATACAAACATATATATATATATCCATACAAACATATATATATATATCCATACAAACATATATATATATCCATACAAACTAATATATATATATATATCCATACAAACATATATATATATATCCATACAAACATATATATATATATCCATACAAACATATATATATATCCATACAAACATATATATATATATATCCATACAAACATATATATATATATCCATACAAACATATATATATATATCCATACAAACATATATATATATCCATACAAACATATATATATATCCATACAAACATATATATATATCCATACAAACATATATATATATCCATACAAACATATATATATATCCATACAAACATATATATATATCCATACAAACATATATATATATATATATATATATACATACAAACATTATATATATATATCCATACAAACAGTACATATATATCTATACAAACATTTTATATATATACATGCAAAAATTATATATATATATATATATATATATATCCATGCAAACATTATATATATATCCATGCAAACATTATATATATATATATATATCCATGCAAACATTATATATATATATCTATGCAAACATTATATATACATATATATTTATAGAAACATATATATATATCCATAGAAACATATTTATATATATATATATCCATAGAAACATATATATATATATATATATATATCCATGGAAACATATATATATCCATAGAAACATATATATATATATATATATCCATACAAACATATATATATCCATACAAACATTATATATATATATATATCCATACAAACATTATATATATATATATCCATACAAACATTATATATATATATATATATATCCATACAAACATTATATATATATATATCCATACAAACATTATATATATATATATATATCCATACAAACATTATATATATATATATATCCATACAAACATTATATATATATATCCATACAAACATTATATATATATATATCCATACAAACATTATATATATATATCCATACAAACATTATATATATATATCCATACAAACATTATATATATATATCCATACAAACATTATATATATATATCCATACAAACATTATATATATCTATCCATACAAACATTATATATATATATATATCCATACAAACATTATATATATATATATCCATACAAACATTATATATATATATGTATCCATACAAACATTGTATATATATGTCAATACAAACAAAATATGTATATATCCATACAAACATAATATATATATATCCATACAAACATAATATATTTATATATATATATATATATATATATATCCAAACAAACATAATATATATATATATATATCCAAACAAACATAATATATATATATCCAAACAAACATAATATATATATATATATATATATATATATATATCCATACAAACATAATATATATATATATATATATTTATATCCATACACACATAATATATATATATATTTATATCCATACACACATAATATATATATATATATATATCCATACAAACATAATATATATATATATCCGTACAAACAATTGTATATATATATATATAAATATCCATACATTTTATATATATATAAATATCCATACAAACATTATATATATATATATAAATATCCATACGAACATTATATATATATATATATATAAATATCCATACAAGCATTATATATATATATATATATATATAAATATCCATACAAACATTATATATATATATATAAATATCCATACAAAGATTATATATATATAAATATCCATACAAAGATTATATATATATAAATATCCATACAAACATTATATATATATAAATATCCATACAAACATTATATATATATATAAATATCCATACAAACATTATATATATATATAAATATCCATACAAACATATATATATAAATATCCATACAACATTATATATATATATATATATATATATATATATAAATATCCATACAAACATTATATATAAATATCCATACAAACATTATATATATATAAATATCCATACAAACATTATATATATATATAAATATCCATACAAACATTATATATATATAAATATCCATACTAACATTCTATATATATAAATATCCATACAAACATTATATATATATAAATATCCATACAAACATTATATATATATATATATATACTGTGGATGACAAAAGTTTTCGGAACTGTTTTTCTAAATTTCATTCTTAATTTTGCTTTATTTTTAAGTGCCACCTCTTTCCTCATTAGCTACTTGCTAATCTGTTTATGTTCATTACTTAATTTTACGAAGAAAAAACAATGTTATTATTAAACATTTTTCACGTTTCAGGTGAACCAAAAATATATGCAGGTAACAAATTTATTAATAATGTCTAAAGGAAAGATGTTGACAGATAGTGAGAAGGGTAAAGTTTTTAAATTACTTCCTACGAGGAAGTCTACATTAAAAAATTTAATAATTTTGAAGCGAAATAATCGCACTGTGAAATGTTTCCTCATTGACGGCAAAGATGAAAGAAAATAGCACAAAATTGCCAGACTAAATTCGACTTCCCCACGAGATCTGAAATAAATCAAGAGGAGTGTTCTAGTAAACCCACACAGCACAAGCAAAACTATTTTCGGTCCTACAGGAGTGTCTGGCTTCTCTAAAAAGATCTGAAATCGAATTTTGAAACAAATAGCAAACTGGAGAATACAATGCGAGAGAAACACTCGGCACCCCGACAGTTGGATCAAGTGATGGCTCCTTAAGGCAATATCACACGTTTGAGATTCAGACATCAACATTGAAGGGGACTGATGCTTTGAGCTAGGTTTATTTGTAGTTAGATTCTTGACCGTTTTCTTGTCCCTGAAAGTGTGAAAATGAATTCCGTGACAAACTGCAAGTTTTTGGAATAGGATTTATTGCCCTGGTTTAAATTAAAAAAAAAAATGAGGCTGTCAACTAGAATCTCATTATTCAACAAGACAATGCCCCAATCCATCCTTCTCGGTTAAAAAAAAAAAAAAAAAAAAAAAAAAAAGAAGAAAACTTGCGTTTCAGCTCAGGGGATTTCTGGTGAATGTCTTATTGATTGGCGACTGGTGAATCCGATACAGGACATCGAGTCGATTCTAAAGATGGAAGATTTACGAAAACGGGCACTAATTCACAGTAAAAAATAACTTTAGAGATGATTGAGGAGGTATCTTCTAAAATCACAGATAAACAAGTCCATAAAATAACTTTCTCTGTTGATAGGTGGCTGTATGACTTTATTAATAATCGAGGATGACGCAAAACGATTGAAATGTTTTTTAAAACTTGTATTGTTTTGTTAATTGTGATTTGATCAATAACTATGGTTTCCTTAAGGTATCAAATTAAATTACGTTTAAAAACGTACTTTTAAATAAATCAGTCTTGCTCACACTTATGGCTTATATTCCTTCCTGATATTTTTAAATTCCACATTTTCCCAGAATGATTATTTGGTTTCTGTTTTTAAGAATTTACTTTATATATTTGCCTATCAAACAATGAGCAAGGTAGCTGTTATTTGTGAAAAAAAGTAAAGCATAGTAATATGAGTATATACGTTTTGCAAATACTTTTAACATCTACAGTACATATACACAAAAGATATATATATATATATATATATATATATATATATATATATGCAGAATATGTGTATATATATATTTATGCAGAATATGTGTGTATATATATATGCATAATGTGTGTATATATACATACAGAATGTGTATATATATATGCATAATGTGTATGTATATATATATATATACAGAATGTGTATAGATATGCATAATGTGTATATATATATATATTTATATATATACAGAATGTGTATATATATGCATAATGTGTATATATATATATATATATATACAGAATGTGTATATATATGCATAATGTATATATATATTTATATATATATATACAGAATATGTATATATATGCATAATGTATATATATATTTATATATATATATACAGAATATGTATATATATGCATAATGTATATATATATTTATATATATATATATACAGAATGTGTATATATATGCATAATGTATATATATATTTATATATATACAGAATGTTTATATATATGCATAATGTATATATATATATATACAGAATGTGTATATATATGCATAATGTATATATATATTTATATATATACAGAATGTGTATATATATGCATAATGTATATATATATATATTTATATATATACAGAATGTGTATATATATGCATAATGTATATATATATTTATATATATACAGAATGTGTATATATATGCATAATGTATATATATATTTATATATATACAGAATGTGTATATATATGCATCATGTATATATATATATATATGCATAATGTATATATATATAGAATGTGTATATATATGCATAACATATATATATATTTATATATATATATATTTATATATATATATAGAATGTGTATATATATGCATACTGTATATATATATATATAAATATATATATAGAATGTGTATATATATGCATAATGTATATATATATATATATATATATATAGAATGTGTATATATATGCATAATGTATATATATATATAAATATATATATATAGAATGTGTATATATATGCATAATGTATATATATATATAAATATATATATATAGAATGTGTATATATATGCATAATGTATATATATATATATAAATATATATATATAGAATGTGTATATATATGCATAATGTATATATATATAAATATATATATATAGAATGTGTATATATATGCATAATGTATATATATATAAATATATATATATAGAATGTGTATATATATGCATAATGTATATATATATAAATATATATATATATACATAGAATGTGTATATATATGCATAATGTATATATATATATAAATATATATATATATATAGAATGTGTATATATATGCATAATGTATATATATATATAAATATATATATATATAGAATGTGTATATATATGCATAATGTATATATATATATATATATATATATATATATATATAGAATGTGTATATATATGCATAATGTATATATATATATATATATATATATATATATATATATATATATATATATATGCAGAATGTATAATGGATTCTGATTTATGAAAATATGATAGGTTATGAAAATGAAGGGTTGTAAAATTTGGTAGAATTCAGAGGTATCAAAACCAAAGCAAAATATGATGAAAGTAAAAATTAAAAAAAGATATACCCCATAATGTATTATACCATATCTGTTCACACTGAAACACTTATCACAATATTCTTTGGATCTATATTACATAACCTTGTTAAGCTTTGTGACATATTTCCATTCTATGGAGGTCAGGTGCGAACGAACACCCCATAATTTTATTATACCATATTTCTTAAAACTAAAACATAATTATCAAAGTATACTTACGCAAATAGGTATGAAAAGTCTTTATTAAAGTTTGCACCTATTTCCATTCTATGGAGACCAGGTGCGAACGCAGACCCCACAATTTTAATGAATCATCATTATGCCAGATAAAACATACCTATTTCTTTGTATCGATACATCTATCATAATATGTAATCAGTTTTTTTAATAGTCAACAATATACGAGCCTATTGATGACCAGATACACACACACACACACAGACATTCAGCTTAATATTATAGAGATATGCAGAATGTATTTATATATGCAGCATATATATATACAGCATGTGTGTATATTAACAGCATGTGCGTATATACATATACAACATGTGTATATATATACATCATGTGCGTATATACATATACAACATGTGTATATATATACATCATGTGCGTATATACATATACAACATGTGTATATATATACATCATGTATATATATACATCATGTATATATATACATCATGTATATATATACATCATGTATATATATACAACATGTATATATATACAACATGTTGGTATATATACATCATGGGTATATATATATATATATATATATATCATATGTATATATATATACATCATATGTGTATATATATATACATCATATGTATATATACATCATATGTATATATATATATATATACACACATCATATGTATATATATACATCATATGTATATATATATATATACACACATCATATGTATATATATACATCATATGTGTATATATACATCATATGTGTATATATATATACATCATATGTGTATATATATACATCATATGTATATATATATACATCATATGTATATATATATATACATCATATGTATATATATACATCATATGTATATATATATATACATCATATGTATATATATACATCATATGTATATATATAGAATGTATATGTATAGCATGTATATATAGCATATATATAGCATATATATATATATAGCATGCATATATATATATAGCATATATATAGCATGTGTGTATATATACAATATGCGTATATATGTGTATATACAGCATGTATATATATATATATATACATCATGTATATATATACATCATGTGTATATATATATACATCATGTGTATATATACAACATGTATATATACATCACGTGTATATATACAACACGTATATATATATACATCACGTGTGTATATATATACAGCATGTGTATATACATCATGTGTGTATACATACAACATGTGTATATATATACATCATGTGGGTATATATGTATATCATGGGTGTATATATACATTATGTGTGTATATATATATATATATTTATATATATACAGCATGTGTGTATATATACAGCATGTATATATACATCATATGTATATATATATATATATATTTATATATATATTTATATATATACAGCATGTGTGTATATATACAGCATGTATATATACATCATATGTATATATATATACATATATATAGCATATATATATCATATATATATATAGCATGTATATATATATATATATATAGCATGTGTATATATAGAATGTATATATAGCATATGTATAGAGAGAGAGAGCATATATATATATATAGAGAGAGAGCATTTATATATATATCATATATATCTATATATATAGCATATATATACACATACAGAATGTATATATATATATATATATATATATAGCATATATTTATACACACATACAGAATGTATATATATATATATATACACATACGGAATGTGTATATATATGTATATATATAGCATATATATACACACATACAGAATGTATATATATATATATATATATATATATATATATATAATTAAAACTTAAATATGTTGTGGACTAAGTCACTGTGTAAATATTTAAAAAGGACGATGTCAACGGAATAGAAGAGAATAAAAAAATATATGAGTATGTAACATTCGTTTATCCTCATTCAGTCGCGGGAAACATTGAATCCTCCTGCTAGAATATTAAAATAACAAATGTCGACATAATAAAGAATTTACCGTTACACCACTCCACGCACAAGCGGGAATTTCTAAATATTTTTCAGGATGAATTCATCCAACACAGTATAAATAAGATTCTAGAAAACTAAAACGATTCTTTCACTATTATCGAAAGAAAATTATCATGTTTTCGGAAGGTGAAAACATGATTTATCTCTGCATTGAGACAGAAGAAAAGTAAGGAGTACGACGTATATATAGAGAGAAGGTAAGCCAACTTGCACCTTGTTTTTAGGTTCTGCTGGGGGACGGTACTTTATCATGCGGGACATAGGGGGTTCAAATAACTCAGCTAGTTAATCAGTAAAATTCTAATATTGAATGTAGGAGCGAGTTCTAGAAACAAATGCCAGACAGATCAGTGAAAAATAAGTCTATGTAATTGACTATGATTATTCTTACAGCTGCACATCTAGAAAACCAAGATGCGAACAAAGGAACTTTAATAGAATAAACAGTCCCGAATGACAACTTTTAGTCAATCAAATTTAAGACAACACACCGCATTGCTATCAGGTAGTTATTTATGACGACTTACGCAAAACCTTTTGTGTGTAATAACTATGACAACCTATACCGTAAAACTAGGGAAATACTGACACTGCCAATTATTAATACCCAGAAAATGCTATTAATGAAAGCGAATCAGAATACAAGCATACAAGGGAAGTTGTCAATAAAAAAAATACCCAAAACAACACTAATACCCTCCATTAAATATAATTATAAAAAATGAGTCAATAAACAGCGTGTCAAGTATTTGCTGGATGAATACACATAGCCCTATATTGGTAAACAAATAATCTACAGTGGCTTAAACGCCGATCGATAGACGGATCGGGAGAAGATTATATTTGCTGCACCTAACTAAAGCTTGATGACTAATGCTTTATAGGAGACGGGTGGTCTCAGCGATAACAACAAGGGCACTGTTTGCTACACAGTAGTATTATGTGTTAAACATCTGGCATGTAATTATGAGCTCCACAAAACACAAACGAAGTAATAAAATGTGTACGTACCTCCACTGCCCAATTTGTAAAAAATTGCGATATCAATGCTGGGTTCATATAGCAGAGTGAACAACAAAAAAGAAGTCCTGGACCATCTACTGTGGAATTGTCTTCCGTTTTCCTGCTTTCCAGCTGACTACTTACATGTCTTCAAGTCCAACGTAAAAATGTTCTTGACGATCCGTTCTACTTAAGTTAATAAATATACCGAATTTCCATTATTAACGATTATTATAGTGTCCAATTGACCACTGTACACCCTTAACCCTTATCTTCGAGTGGTCTCTTGGCCTTGAGGAGTGGTTATGCCTGTGTAAAAAAATATAAACATGTTATTGTGAGATGTTGCAAATATAGGGGCAAGGAACGCTTAGTAAATTAAGTGCCCTTAATAGTTGGTTTATAGTACGGTTAAACAAAGTGAATGCTGTAAAAATCTATATACGAATATCTTTTATGTGACATGAAAAAACGTGGAACCCTAAGATTGTCTCTTTAATTCTTGTTCTTGTTGGAGCCACATCGTGAAAATATAATTTAACAACCCCCCCCAAAAAAAAACCCAGTATACCTGGAGACAAATGCTAAAGTGATACACATATTATACTTAAAGCTACAATTCGAATTTAAAAAATAATTTACTTATTATGTAACAGATAACGAGTGAATGCCCAGCATTCTATAAGATGCTCCGTACCAAAATAGAAAAAAGTGATCAGAATATCATTTAAAATTCTAATGACATAGTAGATGAAAAATGAGAGATTAGTTAAAAAGGTATATGTGGATAGTAAAAAAAAAATGGACACGCTAATCTGTGTCATAATTACACGCAGAATGGCATATACATGCAATGTAAAAAGTAAATAAACTCCACAGTACAAAATGTTGCTTGTTTTAATTGTACAATTTCCATCTACGCCACTCTTCAACGTTTTGAGTAAAATAAAGAGGCTAAACTTTTGAACCTGCCCTGGTTTGAGAAAACACGCTCCGGATGTTAATCGATATCCATCTTCCATCGCTGGAAAAGTGGATTTACAAAAGTTTTTAACACACACATATATATATATATATATATATATATATATATATATATATATATATATATATCCCAATATTAGCCCAGCCTTGACCGTCGATTTAAATTCTTTTTCTATGTACATCTTTTCCTTGCCTCCATTTATGAATTATTCCACGAATTTCTGCCTTTTGGATTACTTTGGACCATCTTCCAATTACGCGATTCCCTTGGATTTTATTTGTGGAAATGGAAATTTAACCAACTGTTTTGGATTTTGATTTTTAGATTTTACCGTTATTGGATATTTTACCCTTCACCAGACTATCCATTCACGTGAAAATCACCTTTTTACTCACCATATTCTCTCTCCTTCACTATTTGTTACCAAGTAAGGTCTATGACTTACTTTAGTTTTATATTTTCGCAAGCAAAATCCGATCCCGCATTTTGCTAAATGATGAGAAGGAAAGTATTTCTTCGAAACCTCGCGAATTAAAGACTAACCCTATATTTTGTGCTTCCTTTAAACTCTTTTTCAAAGTGTTTTAACACTTTGAAAAAGAGTTTAACACAGCAAACTTTTCATATGTTGATGTTGCCATTCTATGAATGCTAAGCATAAATGCAAATGCCCTGGTATTATTATAGCTTTTTTTGTTAAAACTTTAAAGATATTTTCTCAGCTAGCAGGGACGAACGGTCGTAAAATATACTTAAAAATGTTTGTATATATTATTATAGAGTCAATTCGATTCTTATAATGTTGTGATTTTAAAAATAAAAAAAAAATATATATATACCTTCGGATCATCAGCTTGAATTGAAACCGAAACCAAAAGTAATGAAAAAGTCTTAGTAAAATTATTTATAAGAAAAATAGATGACTTGAGTGCCATCAAACATAATCGGAACCGAAACAAAAACTTATAACGAATTCTTGATAAAACTGTTTATGACAAGAAATTGAAGGTCATAACAATGAAACAACAATCAATCGGAAGGAGAAAGATGTAAGCGTTACACACAAAAGAACACACACGCTATATTTATATATATATATTATATATATATATATATATATATATATATATATATATATATATATATATACTCGGTTTTTCTAATCAAAAGTAATGGACTAGTAAACTCAACGAGGTTGTTAGATAGTGCTCAATAAAAAGAGTTGATAATACTTGTTTATTGTTATATAAACATGCTCACATCCCGCTGCTACAAACAGCTACTTGTTTCAATATAACAACAGATATCATCAGGCAGCGACTTGACTATTCAAATGTTCATTGAATAAATTATTATTATTATAGATTATTCAATGAACATTTGAATAGTCAAGTCGCTGCCTTATGATATCTGTTGTTTGATTGAAACAAGTGGCTGTTTGTAGCAGCAGGATGTGAGCATGTTTATATAACAATAAACAAGTAATATATATATATATATATATATATATATATATATATATATATATATATATATACGTGGTGGCGGGTGTCCATTTAAATATACATTCCACCGAGTTATTTACGAGCGTCGCCTTCCTGGTAGAGTGGGAGAACTGCCGGCTGTCAACACGACGGTTCTAGTTCAATCCTGCGCTAGGGAGAGATGCTAGTCTAGCGGCACTGATGATTTGTGATACAACGAAACAGGACTGTATGTCGATGACTACAAATATTTATATATATATATATATATATATATGTATATATATTATATTTTCACCTCAAACAAGGCACATTGCCACTTTGATGTAGGGAGCACTATTAGGGGCATAATCTACAGAAGTACTATGTGGGGAGTTGGGAAGCAAGATGTGGGTTATCGTTACATTTGAACTTCTGCATGTCAGTATAGTTGGGGAAGCAGGAATCCGGAAGGGATTTCATAGGTCTAGCGGTTCTAGTGAAGAAACTTCTGGAGTAGAAGTCTCTCTTACATCTAGGGTTCTCAACTGTGAGAGGTGGGGATATGCTGCTTTCGGGTTTGTCGCGGGTATTTACGTCCAGGGGGTACAAGTACTTGCAGTTCGTTGGAGCATTCATCGTTAAAGTACTTGCAGAACAGGCAGAGGGATGCTACATTTCGTCGATTGGACAGAGGCTGAAGCTTAGATGACAGTTCAGGGCCTATCAGGTAGGCGCTTTTCTTTTGAACCTTGTCTAGGAGCGAGAGGCTAGTAGCAGATGCACCAGCCCGAATATGAAAACAATACTCAATACATGGACGAATGGTGGCCTTATAGAGGTACAGGATACTTTTGTGTGTTAGTAGCTTTCTAGCACGGTAGAGAGAACCTACCTTTTCGGGGTTGCCCTGGCAATGTTCTCAATGTATTTTTCCAACTCACGTTTCCTGTGAACGTTAGGCCGATGAATTTAAAAGATGTACTTTTAAATGAGTTTTTAGCGATTGCTATTTGTGGTAGAGAAGGTTTCTTTTAGTTATTGAAGGAAACAAGTTTAGTCTTGACAGCATTGAATGTGACCATCCATTTTGTCACCATCCCACTACAGATTGAAGGTCGTCCTCTAGTGTTTCTGCCATTTTTTAGATATGTATTCATTTATTTTTCTGTCATGTCTGTTATAGGGCGTAGTGTCATCAGCATATATACCTATCTCACAAACAATTTTGTGAGGGTGATCATTTATGAATATTCCTGGTAACAGAGGTCCAATGTAACCCTCTGAGGATCTCCCGCATCGATATATTGTGTAGATGTACGACTATCGAGGAAAACCTGGAGTTTTCTCTTATCTAAGAAGGAATTAATTATGTTAAGTATTCTTCCAGTGAAACCGTATAATCCGATTTTCCTTAGAAGACATTCATACCATACCCTGTCAGAAGTCTTTGATATATATAGAGCTACCGCTCTACCCTCCCCTGCTTTGCCAGGTGAATTGTGTATATGAAATAAGGGTTATTATATACTTTTAGTTAAACTGCAGATACTCAATTCTTAGTAGGACACTTTAGACTTTAATTGTTTCTGTGCACATCCAAATTTTTATGTAATTTACAGTTTCATATCGATTAATAATTAATTAAAAGAGTACCAATTTGCTTGACATGGGAGAACTGATCTTTATTATCTTTGTTTCGGATGAAACCAATTTTGGTCATTGTTAATAATAATTCAGTTTTCATCTTCAAAGAAATCGATTGTAACGACGCCAACACGAGAGACCTTTGTGGTATTTTTTGTTTATCTTGCGAACGGTCCATCCAATTGTTTATTTCACCAAGCTCACAAAACGGTGCTATTTCCTTTAGATATTTCAATAATAAATACTAGAAAACATGTCGAAAAATTAATTAACTACACATCCCATAATAACTACAGTAGACGTGCCGCGTAAATACATCCAAACTTGTAAACACGACACATGAAAAGAAAAAAAACTTGACAAATAATAAGTTTCTGAATTGTTGAGTTGAGGAGTAGTTGATCATATTATTTGGATCATTCGGATTACTGTTATCATTTTCACAAAGTTTCTGTCGAGATAACTTGCGACCTTCTTCAGGTATATTTTGTTGAAGTTATGCATATATCTGTTGAACGAATTAATGTACACCGGATTTGGAACCCAACCTGTTCTTCTTACAGGGGTTACCGTGTCATTGTAGTTAGACTACTTGAAAAAAATCAATTGTAAAAGTGATGCTTTCATGTTTTTTTATCAATGTGGGTGGCCAAAAATACAGTTGCAATTCATTAGGTTGGTGCAAACATAATATCCTTATATATATATATATATATATATATATATATATATATATATATATACACCTCAAATACGGCATTTTTTTTGCACCAACCTAATAGGTAGGAAGTATCTTGCCCTGGCTGACGTAACGACATTATGCTACTGTTGTGAGACAAATAAAGTTTTCGTTCAAAATCCCTTCCAGATATTCGAGTTCGACAGATACATTCCTGAATTTGACAAAATACATCTGAAGAAGTTCGAAGTTTATATCGACTAAAAGTTGAAACAATGGCACTCTAATCCGAAAAATCAAAATAATACCTCATAATGGTATTAGAAATAACTATACGGAGTCTGAATCAGTACTATTTGTTTTCTATGCGATTATTTTAATCGTGCTATTTCCAAATTGTGTCGATCGTCTTCAGGAGGGTATTTTCGAATTTGAAATCTTTCCGTCAACTTTGGGAGTCTGGAAGAAATTTAGAATAGAACCTTGTTTTTAATCCACTGGAATAACACGTCATTGTTGCTTCAGTCATGGCTGAATTAAAGTACTAAATAATTCGCAATTGCGTTTTCGATCTCACCCACATTGCGAATATAACCTTCAACCTGCCGAAAAGTGTAACAGTACAATTGATTTTTTTCTAAGTACACTACGTGTCCATGTGTCGAAAATTCGTAAAGATTCCTACGTTTGATCAGAAAGAACACATCTGGAGTTCAAAAGAAATATTTCCGAGGTCGAAAAGATACACCCAAAGTGCGTCGAAGATTAGATCGACCGAAACTGTGTGAAAGAATTTCTCAATATGAGAACAGTAGTCCGAAAAATAAAAATAAAATAATAGAAACAATTTACACCACTCTAAAAATTCAGAAACCTAACATGACATATAGAAAAAAAAACAAAAAAGAAATGAGATACATAAGTGTAGTAGCCGATCACGATGAGATGATATACATTTCCAAATTGGCGTGTGCAGTAAGCTATTATTTTATTTTTACATAGGCATCACCTATTACCAAGGCTCAGGGCCACTCAAAGTTCAGGGTTAAAGAGCGTACAGTAGTAAATGGGACAATATAGTTATTGCCAGTAATAGAAAATCAGTAAATTTGTTAACTTAAGGAGAACAGCTTATCAAGAACTTGTTTACATTGGACTTGAAGACAACCATATTGTAGTCAGCTGGAAAGCAGGAAAACAGACGTGCAGTTCTAAGAAAGAAGCTTTGTTCATGGAATCTACGTTTAGATTTAGGCACAGATAAATAGTGGGGAGGGATTTTTGATAGTGTTTTCAGCTAGACGAGTGTTTTTTGTGAAATTTTGACGAGAGGGGAACAATAGATTGGAGCTCAATCGCCATGAAAATAACGATAAATACATATTCGCTACATCCCTTCCGTGAAAAAGAGGTTGCAGGGGAAAAAGGAGATCTCCAATGAGACTACGAAGTCTATTTTGAACGCTTTCAAGGCAGGATAAGTCCTTTCTAGAAGCTCCTGCCAAGATCTTGTAACAGTATTCAATCCATGGACGACCTTGTCTCTTTCATAGATAGATAATTGCATCAGCAGTGAGATATCTACTGGATCGGTAAGAAGGACCCCATTTTTTCCAGCGGTGTTGGCAACAGATTTGATGTGCATGTTTTATTTCAGATCAGGAGTAACGCTCAACCCCAGAAGCTTGTCAAAACACGAGGCCTCCCGAAGAGGAGAGCCATTCACTTCAATTGATGCCAGATGGGGATCAGAGCGTTGATAATGTAAAAATCAAAGATTTGTTTTAGATGCGTAAAAAGTAACCAGCCACTTCTTTCCCCATTGTACCGCCTGCTCAAGACCAGAGGAGAGAGATTTGGAGAGCACTTAGTCGTTTACGGTCTTAGATGTGCTACCATAGATGGTAGTGTCACCAGCATAAATGGCTACGAATGATGTAAGGATGTGATTTGGGAGATCATTAATGTAAATCAGGAAGAGAGTTTGGCCCAGGATGGACCTATGAGGGACTCCAACATTAATACTATGAGCTTCTCATTTCTGACCATTAACTACTACTAACAGGTATGTCTGGTGTATGACTATTGCCTATGAATAAATGAACTGAAACACAATCTGACCGATAAACGTTATCATTCTATCATATGGAATAAAATATTATTCAACAATACTTAATTGACGTTTACAATGTTTGGCAAAGTCAAAGCACTTAGTAAAGGTTAAATACTTAAATGGAAGTGATTTTCTCAAACATGTTTCTGAATTATATCACCAGTCAATTAGATGATTAATGCCAATCGTCTAACGCACAACGCAAATCATGGCATTAAATATTTAATCAATCAGAAAATGGGGAATACGGATCAGCTGAGAAAAATTACAGACAGGAAAGTGAAATTCAATGTTGAGATTAGAGTGCGTTAATATTGTTTAATAATTGGGCTTAAAAAACAAATAAAAAAAAACAATGAGCACATGATTTGGTTAAGGTAAACGTTAATACTTTAATGGAAATGAGCGACAAAATTATTAGAATATCATTTATATATATAATTATGAATAAGACAGGAACTAAATAAAAGCGTCAATTAATACTGATATACGTGTGCGAGTAAAATTAAATGTAAGAATAATGCACACAATCCTCATATATATATATATATATATATATATATATATATCAAAGAACCTTAATTATTTCCACTGATAAAACCCTACAAAATAAAAAAAATCGTTTATAAAATAATGTTAAAACCAAAAATATATATCGGTTAGTGCAAAAAATAATGTCGTTTTTGACGTTCAACATTAAATCTCTCTCTCTCTATATATATATATATATATATATATATATATATAGATAGATATATGCAAGAACCTAAATTATTCCTACAAAAGAAAAAAAAATCGTTTATAAAATATGTTATGTTAAAACAAAAAAAGTAAGTAGTTTTAAAGAAGTTAAAGAACATTTCACGACTACATATTTAGAATTTAAATTTTCATATTAAGGTTTTCTTCTTTTATTAAAATAATTATCAAGTATCAATATATCAAAATTTGTTTTTCTCCAATAACCAAACATATAAAAAAGAAAATATATATACAGTAGCGTCCAAAAGTTAAGGGCTAGTAGTTTCAAGACAAGTTTAAGTACTTTTTAAGAAAAACCGTTCATTTAAAATACTTAATATGCATATATACTTATAGATATACTCATCACTCATGTCTCGCCTAAATTTCATAAGCATCCGTTGGATATTTTTGAAGTTATGACCAATAACACAAAAGTTTGTCCAAATTCTCGTGGTCCAAAAGTTAAGGGCTAGGCGGTATAATCTTTAATTATTATAACAGTAAGATACTGTATTGGTGGACAGGAGTTATCGCCTCTGAACATACTTTACATAAGTGGAGTTTCCAACGGGTAAGAGTTATCGCCCCTGGCTCATAACTTTACATTTGTGGACTTCGCTCTCCTATAAAAAGAGAGAGAAACGTCCATCTTCATTCTGAAGTCGACACACGTCGTTTTGCTGTCAGACAGGTACTATGAATAATCCTACTTCAAATTTTTACTAAAGAACATCAAAATTATTGTAATTGGGTAAAAGAAATGAGTGTTTGTATTGCACTAGTACAACATGGCAGCAAAACAACGTCGTCCCGTTTCTGTCGAAGAAAAACAGCTCATTATTCATCTTCATAGTAATGGCAAGAAAACTTCTGAGATTGTTGACACCGTAGGAAGATCTCCTAGTGTAGTAAAGCGTATTGTGGCACATTTCAAGCAGTCAGGATCAGTGGCAGCTGCCCCAAAATCTAGTAGACCTCTAATCACAACTGCTCAACAGGATCGTCTTATTGTCAAAATGTCACTTAAAGACAGATTTAACACTGCTGCTAAAATATCTCGAGAACTAAAGCAAAGGTCTATTGTTCAAGCATCTCGGCAAACTGTTACACGCCGGTTGCACGCTTCTGGATTGCAATCTCGAGTGCCAGCAAGGAAACCTCTTATCTCCAAAAAGAATCAGAAACTCCGCCTCGCTTTTGCCCAAGAACACGTTGTGTGGACAACCGAAAACTGGTCCCGTGTGCACTTTAGTGATGAATCGAAGTTTAACGTTATCGGATCTGATGGCAAAAACGTATGCCTAGCGAAGAACTGGTGAGAGATTGGAGGTAAAGTGCGTGAAAAAAACTGTGAAATTTGGAGGAGGAAGTGTAATGGTTTGGGGCGTTATGTCAGCTGCAGGCTGTGGACTACTTATTCGTCTGCAAGGTGGAATAAATGCAGAAGTTTATAAGCAGATTCTACGGCAGCATGCAGTTCCTAGTCTTCGGTCGTCGCTCTATCAACCTGCAATTTTCATGCAGGATAACGCTCCTTGTCACACTGCTAAGAAAGTAAAAACATTTTTAGACGAGGAAGAAGTTGAAACGATGCGTTGGCCCCCTCAGAGTCCAGATCTTAATCCTATTGAGAATATCTGGAAAATAGTTGGTGAACGTGCTCAACTTCAGTGCCCAAAAAATCAAGAATAACTCTGGCAGTGCTTACATGCTTAATGGAGTGCGATAACGCCAGCGTTTTGCAAGAAGTTGGTGGATTCCTGTGCCAAGAAGTGTCAAGAAGTCATAAATAGCAAGGGTTTGTTTACCAAATACTAGTTAGTTGGTAATTTCAGCCATTCACAGCAAGGACAAATACCGCAATCGTGTTAGCCCTTAACTTTTGGACACACAAATTTTGAACAATTTTATTTAAAATGGTAGTTATTCAAAAAATACTTAGTGTAGGCTAACGAAATTATAACGCATTGAAGATATACATGTTATCTATATAATTGTGAAGTAATTGTTTGTTGTTCGTGTGTATTTGTTTCAAATATATGGTTAAACTTGCTGAGGTTTTACTAGACCTTAACTTTTGGACGCTACTGTATATATACTCCTATGAATCTGTTTTTCTTTTGTATTTATTGATAATCATATTAAAAAAAACTTTTCTATTTATTTAAAAAGAAAATACAATTTTCTCATATATGGGTTGTGGAACTGCATTCACTAGCAAAAGATTTAGCTAATTTGCGTATTCTTTTAAACATTCATTTCAATTAATTCCCTATTAGGTTTTTTTGGTGTTCTTATGGGATGATCATCTTTAGTTAACTATTACGTGTAATTATATTCATGCAGATATTCTACATGATTTATACTTGCATAATATTCGCGTAAAATTTTATAATAAACACAAAAGTGTTTACATATATATTTATGTATGCGTATATATTTTTGTTTAATCTATCTATATATATATACATACATACACACACATACATACATACATACATACACACATATATATATATATATATATATATATATATATATATATTAAACTGAAAGTGTCTTTGTGTGTCTGTGTGTGTATATTTCCCTCTGCAATAACTTTGTCAATTTAAAGTCTACAGACTCGAAATTTGATATACAGGTTACTGAGATTTGGGAAAATATGTAATTCGTTTCGCCCAACAATGTCCTATTAAGGGGTAAAAGTTCAACGATTTGACCTTTGCGAACTCTACCGAATTCCTCCGACATTTTAGATATAGGTTCCTTGGATATGGATCTAACTTAATAAAATAATTAGAGCCCTAAACAAAAAAAATTAAGGGGCGATAATAGGTGTCAGTTTTTTAAAAAATGACCTCTGCGGTTTCTACTAAATAAATAAGACACTTTCTGGTCTAAACATTTGAAATTTTAAATAAAGGATATTCAGAGTTAAGGCACGCCTTTTCATCGGTTTGGGTCGGAGATTTTTAGTTACCAATATATAAATGTATGTATGTATGTATGTATGTATGTTTGCATGCATGCCTAAAACTTTCGACATAGGGGACGAATATTTACAAGATCAGTACGGTTTGGAGTCTGACCTTTCAAGTGACAAATACCGACAATTGACTAAAAACATGAATATCTTCACCTTAAACTGGGCACTTTCTACAGGGAGGGGGTCGCTTTTTTCGCTGATATTTTTAAAAGTCATCTTTTCCTTTCGATTGTCAAGCCTTAATTAAAACCTACATAACTTCCGGTTTGGCAGTGGTCATAACGACAAAGACGTCAGGTTTTTACCCGTTCTTTTCCTTCTTCGGTGTACGGGTTCGAGCCTGCTTTTCTACTACCACTTTTTTTTTTTTTTTGCTCAACCCACATCAAAACACTCGGGTGCGCCCGGCTTTAATGCTAGTCTATATATCTATAAAAGTAGACGTTCCTGTGTATCTGTCTGTGTGTGTGTCTACATAACTGCGTCAATATTTAGTTTACAGACTAGAAATTTGATATATTGTATATTGAGATTTGGAAAAAACTGTAATTAATTTCGGACAGAAATTTAGCTGTTAAGGGGTAAACGTTCAACGAATTGTCTTTTGAGAACTCTACCAGACTCCTCCGACAATTTTGGGTAAAAACAATTGAAATTTAAATTATAGGGTCCTGGGACATGGATATAACTTACTGATTTCATTTGAGCCCAAACAATTAATCTTAAGAGGTCATAAAAGTAATCAAAGTTAAAAAAAAAATGACCTCTGCGGTCTTTACCAAATTACTCACACACTTTCTGGTCTAAACCTGGGAAATTATATATAAACGGTATTCAGATATAAGGCAAGCTTTTTAATCGGATTGGATCGCAAATTTTTATTACTATTATATAAATGTATGTGTGTATGTTTGCATGTGTGCTTAAAACTTTCGAAGGATGAGACAGTTTTTTTACAAGATTAGTATCGTTTGGAATTTTATCTTTCAGACGAAAAAGCATTGAAAAATTAGCTAAAAACATTAATATCTTTAGCTTAAACTGGGGAATTTTCTACAGGGAGAGTCGCGTTTTTCGCCGATATTTTTTAAAGTCATCTTTCGATTGTTTAGCCTTAATTAAAACCTTCGTCATTTCCGGTTTGACGGTGGTCGTAAGTGCAAAGACGTCAGGTTTTTCCCCCGTTCTTTCCTCCTTCGCGGTACGGGTTCGAGGCTGCCTTCCTACTACGATTTTTTTTTTATTTTTGCTCAACAGACACATCCAATCACCCAGGTAACGCCGGGCTGAAATGCTGGTAGTGTATAAATGAATTTATGTTAAAAAAATGGTAATTTGTATATAGTTTCAAAGGATTTGATTAACCTTCCAATGCTATATTATATACACGCACATTATAAATAAATAAATATATATATATATATATATATATATATATATATATATATATATATATATACACTAGCAAAAGTACCCGTCGTTGACTGGGTTAAAAAACAGCCTACAGAAATGGACTCTAATTTATGAAAGTATGATAAGTTATGAAAGGGAAGGGTTGTAAAGAAATAGCTTCGAATTTCGGGGTATCAAAACCAAAGCAAATTATGATGAAAGTAAAAATAAAATAGATAAACCCCATAATTTATTATACCATACCTGTATACCTGTTCACACTGAAACACATATCACAATATTCTGTGTATCTATATTAAAAAAACTAGTTAAACTGTGTGACATATTTCTATAAACAGTGGAGGTCAGGCGCGAACGAACACCCCATAATTTTATTATGCCATATTTCTTCAAACTGAAACGTAATTATCAAAGTATATCTATACAGATAGATATGAAAGGTCTTAATTAAAGTGTGTTCCTATTTCCATTCTATAGGGCCAGGCGCGAACTCCGACACCACAATTTTCTAATACCGTCCCTATTTTATTTAAAACATACTTATCAACGTATTATTATGTACATCTATATCAAAAACACTTGTAAATGTTTTTTTTTAATTTAAAATTTTCTATTTCCATAATTTGTGGACCAGGCATGTACGCAGACCCAACAATTTTAATGAATCATCATTATGCCTGATCAAACATCAACATCCCTGTGTATCGATACATCGATCATTATATCTGATCAGTTTTTTTTTTAAAATAGTCAACCATATAGGAGGAGCCTATTCGTTCAGCTTTATAAATAAATATATATATATATATATATATATATATAGGGTAACCCCCCCCCCAAAAAAAAACGGGCACCAACTAAAATTAGGCCCCGTTTCTTAGTGTTTTGTCCGAATGAAGTAAAACTTTCGTCATAACTAGTATATTATATTCAAAACATCACACCAAAACACTAGGGTATTTGGCCTTTTTTCCTCCGTTCTACAGTATATGTTCTAGATGACCTCCATTTAGCTTGTGTTTTTTGGGGGGCACCCTGTATATATAAAAAATATGACTATCATAACGTTCAAATTTCTTTACGTCCTTAACCAGAATATTCAAGCTCTGCTATAACTATTATTTGTTATACTAGAATACGTACCCGGCGTTGCCGTGGTTGACATGAAGTTCCTTTTGGAGCACACTTGCTATACTAATGATTTTCATCATGGGCACCGTGGATACCCCCACAAAATAAAAGAACGGATAAAAATATCACCCCCAAAAAGAAATACGTGATACCTTCTCAACCAGGCATTTCGACAGAAGGGATACAAAGAGAGGCAACTATTCTACAGATATTAGGCATTGGAAAGAAACCCCCACCCCCACAAAATAAGTAAAAATATATCATTAAATTAGACAAGTAGGTAGAACCCCTAAAAAATTGAGGAACAAGCGGTACTTGTACGAATGGTTTATTTCATTGACGCTACACCGTAATCACGTACTTAAAATTTTAGCAGACGAAAAATTGTGAGAGAAAATAGTAAAGAAAACCAAAATCGAAGATCTACCAAATATTAATTCTAAAAACAATTGAATTTAATTTTTCGTCATTGTATTTTATAATATTTTTGGGTGCATTTTGTTTATGAAATTGTTAGGTGAAACTACAGAGTGGGCTCAATAGAATTCATTAACTTTATCGTTATTTTGTGTTTTAAATGTAATTCCCGTCCTCATCACCAAAAAAAAATTTAAAAACACAAATTGTATTTTTATGTTGTCTCCACCCCCCAACTTGAAAAGATGCTAGAGGCGACATGTCTCTTGAACTCTTAGTAGCCAAAATGTGAGTGATTATTTTACGGTGAATTTATATGGAAAAGTAATCCATCACTCTAAAATGTTAATTTTCTTTCTTTTCAAAATTCCTTTCATATTATTTATAAAGGCTATTGTAACGTATTAGGCCCAAACAGTATATCTTTATTTTTTTTAGGTGTAAAAAATTACTGATTTCTCTATAGCCGTTTATAGAGTAATAAAAATAAACACATGAGTTATTTTCTTAAGTTTTTTGTAAGTATTTTTTTTTAATATTTAAAAAAGAACAATAAACGCCAAACAGTTTTCTGGCTATTCTGAATTATTTTTTCAAGCTAGAAATTAATTGCGATTAGCAAATTATTTTATTAGGTGATAGTTTTTAATTTTTGTTTATGTTCCGAAGGGGCAAATAACCCAAAAACAAAGATAAAAAACATCGATATTGGAATAATAATTCCAATTAAATTTGATTAAATATATTATCAATATAATTATTGTTTAAAATGTATTAAATAACGATTTTAAATAGAACACCTATTACAATTCTCCCGCTAGAAACATTAACTAAGATATGGCTATTTAATAAAATCGATCTTTCTTAATGTAATATGCAAATAAGATAATCTCTTTGTCGTATCTAGCTTGCAAGAATGGTACTATATGTAGAAATAAAAGAGAGAGTAAAGTAGGGAACCGTTTGTATGTATGACTCAAATTTTGAACAAAAAACAAACAGACAGGATTACCAATTTACAACTATATAGATTACGAGAGACGTGCAATAAGTAATGCTCCTGATCCACTTTCAGTTGTTTGATGTAACTGAAATTTTGCATTTGCAACGATTTAAAACTGCGATTTATGTGGCAAATTACAGCTCTCAACTAATTGTGGTTTCTGTTTTACAGGTGTTTGGACTGAGTCAGGTATGAAATGAAGCCTGATAAATGTCGAGCAGTGATCCGGTTTTTGTATTTGAAAGGCTGCACACAACAAGAGACTTAAAGAAATGAAAGAAACTTATGGTAATAATGACCCATCATATGGCCTTGTAAAACGCTGGCATCGTGAATTTAAATATGATCGGAAGTCTGTGGAAATAGCTCCTAGACCTGGTCGCCCCCCTTCTGCCATTTATGAGACATCTGTCCATCAAGTTGAGGCTTCCATTTTGGAAGATCACCGCATTACTATTCGCCAAATAGCCCAAGATGTCAAGATTAGTACAGGGTATGTGGAAACTATCAATCATGCCCATATGCATATGCATAAGGAATCTGCCAGATGGATCCCCATGTTGCTCACACCATTCCAGAAGCGAGAACACATTGAATGCTCGAGGATGAATTTGGAGATAGGCCAAGAAGATGGACAAAGTTTTTCAAAAGACTTATTACACAGGATGAGCTCTGGGTCCATCACTATGATCCAGAGACCAAATCCCAGTCAATGCAGTGGAAAAACTTGGACTCACCACCTCCAAAGGGGGCAAGGGTTCAGCCCTCCCTGGCAAGGACATGCTCACAGTCTTCTGGTACCAGTACGGAGTAGTAATGACAGATTTCCTAGCAAAAGGTACTACAATTACAGGAGCATATTATGCTTCAGTTTTGAGGAAATTAAGGGAAGCTATCACAATCAAGAGGCGGGGCAAGATCAGCAAATTACCCTCCTCCAGCAGTACAACGCTCCTGTCTACAACGCGCATGTCGCCAGATCAAAAGCACGGGCGTGTGGTTATTAAATCCTTTCCCATACTCCGTACGCTCCTGACCCTGCACCCTCTGACTTTCACCTCTTCCCAGCCATGAAGTTGTTTTTGATAGGAAAGCGTGTCTTAGATGATGCAGTTTTGATTCTGAAGTCACGTCGTGGTTCGAGGACCAACCTGTGATGTTCTACAAAAACGGTCTCCAGAGCTGAATCAAACGATGGGAGAAATACATAACTCTTGCTGGTTCCTATGTAGAGAAAACTAATAACTGTGCCAAGTTTCGCTGCTATAATATCATTAAAATGCAATTGAAAAGCCATTCTCCCTACTGAGGAACACTACAGTCAGCAAAAGTGCATATTCCGTCCCATTGACATTCCCTGGTAGGGGCCTCTCTTACGTGATGTATTAAACTAAATCGTGAAGAGACAAGACAAATTTAAAAAAAAATACACCCTTAAAACTGTACAGGATCAGCTTGATACCTCAATCAATCGGAAATATATCATTAAACGTATTGTCTCGACTCTCTGCATATTAGTGGTGACGTAAAAAGCTAAGTTACGATAATCGCAAATTAAGATTTGTGCACAAGAAATGTATACCTGCCATATAATCATAGCATTAATAATCAGTTTACACGGAGAATGAACAAACTAATAGAATTATTTTTAATACAAAAACACGAAAGGGATTTAACTTACACACCTCATTTTAAACGACCAAACTACTCGTGAAAGAACCTGAAATATAAGTATAAAATAATTTCGCCATCTTTTCGCCATCTATATATATAAAGGGCAAAGGCTTTTCTCGCACACGCTCTCGGGTTCGTTACTATCGCTTTAAACTGTTTATATAGGTCCTATATAATAATATCTAGGAATTAGAAAAGCGCGTAGCGTATGGATTTATTTACATCGATTTTTACAAATTTATTGCTATGTTGGCTTCTCGTGTGTTGATCGGGGTTTTTAGTATAAATAAAGTGAAACTAAACTGAAACGACGTATTCTCGGCATTGCGCCAGGAAAAACGTCCAGAAACAATCAGCGTTGATCAATCTTGTATATTAGATTTAATGTCCAAATTGAGAGCTGCTTTCCCCTCCCCAACATCTGTTGGGGGAAGAAACAGTCAAATTTGGATAAACAAACCCAAACGCTGCGTGACTTCTATTTGATCTTAATTAGTTCAAATGGGAGCAGCAGAGTTAACTTTTATTGCGCACGCCTTTTTTTATAGTTAAATAAATAAATAAAAACTTGCTTACAGTTGTCTGTCGCCGTGGCTCAATTGTTAACGGAGCACGTTTTTTTTTTTGTTTTGTTTCACACATTAATTTCCAAATCAAGGGTACGGGTTCGATTCTCATACTCACCTACCAAAACATTTTTTTTAATTATTTAACACCCCCCGGAGTTTCGATTTACCTCAAAACATCCGGGCATCGCCGGGTGCCCCCGCTAGTTATAATTAAATGTAAAGCTTACTAACGCGGGGAAATAATGTAGATATTTCGGAGAATGTAAGGTGACTCGTAACTTGAATTTGTATATATTAATTAAAGAGAGAGAGAGAGAGAGAGAGAGTTAACGAGAGAAAGAGAGAGAGAGAAGGTAGATTAAAAATAGATGAGACACGGATAGAAACACCTAAGAGATAATTACCACAAACGCACAAGTGAACAAATTAGTCACTAAAATATTCTCTAGGGTATAGTAAATCCTTTCTGTGCAAGGACCTGTCTTACAGCTTAATTTACAGTATTTTATTTATATTCAGTTATTTTTTATGCGAAGTTGTCAGTTGTGCTAAAGTCGGCAATAAGTTTAATCTTGGACTTAATAGCGAAGCTACAAAAAATGAGCATGATTAAAGTTTTATACAGTAGACCACCGGTCAAGGGATACGGTGTTATCTAAGTTACGATCTGGTATACGATGTTCTTCGGTCCCTGATAACGGTAGTTGTCCACCTTACGGTGTTAGTTATGTTTTTTTTTATTATACACGTGTGTATCATATACCTTATTGCATCTAATTACTATTTCTTTATGCCGTATCCCTCGGTTCCCTATATATATATATATATATATATATATATATATATATATATATATATATATATATATAGTCATCCTCATACAGTACTGTTTCGCTGTTTAACAGCTCATCAGTGCGGCTAGACAGGCAACTACCTCGTCAGGATTGAAACCCGACCGTCTAAACTGAATGTCTCTGTGTGTGCGTCTGGTCACGAATAGGCTCCTATATGGTTGACTATTTTTTTTAAATTGATTACATATAATGATAGAAGATGTATCGAGACACACGAATGGGTATGTTTGATCTGGCAGAACGGTGGTTCATTTAAATTGTGAGGTCTGCATTCGCGCCTCGTCCACAAAGTATGGAAATAAATGTAAAAAATGAAAAAAAAAACGTTTATAAGTGTTTTTCATGTAGATGTATATAAGAATACTTTGACAAGCATGTTTTAACTTAAATAGGGATGGTATAATAAATTATGGGGCTTATCTATTTTATTTTTACCTTCATCATATTTTGCTTTGATTTTGATACCCCAAAATCTAACCCAAATTTACACCCCTTCATTTACATAACCTATAATACTTTCATAAATCAGAGTCCATTTTCTTTAGGCTGTTTTTGAACCCTGTCAACGACTGATACTTTTGCTAGTGTATATATATATATATATATATATATATATATATATATATATATATATATATATATATTAAGTAATGTGATTTATAATTTAAAAATTAAAAACAAAATTTAAAAATTTAAAAATCAAATTTTAATTAAATTAAAAATCAGTTTCATAAGAAGGAACAACAACAAAGTCAATTATCTGTACGATCGTTTCGGAAATCCGTGCTTTTTATTTGTGGTATACATGAAGTCACGTAGAACAATTATACATAGTTTTTTTGGTAAGCACGGTCTCCTCATCAGCAAATTTAGGAGGATTTCTATTGAATTGAAAAGACACCAAAAATAAACCTAGCATTAAAAGTAAGGCAGATGAATCTGAAAAATTGAAGTAAAAGGTTTGGATTTAAAATTTATAAGAAAATTAGTATAGGTTAGAGATAGAAATGAGTAGAAAAAAATTTTTTTTTTGAATTTACATAATAAATTTGATTTAAAAATATATAGATATAGTTACCTTTTAGTTTTTCTTTTTTTGAAATCAGGAACTGTATTTAAAGTAGTCATTTAGATGTTTGCTATAGCTTTTTATTTTATTGAATGATGAATTTTAAAAGGGCGACGCTCGTGCAGTAAATTGTTTTCGTTAGCGTATTTTGATTTAAAGACGCTACAGTTAATATATATATAGAGAGAATATTTGTTTTGCAAGTTTTTAAGGAGAGATAATTGTCATGTGTTATTGGTTTTATGTATTATTTGATTTACGAGTCTAAGGGCGGTAATTGGTCTTACTTAATTTATTAAAATAAAAATAAGTAATCTATTTTTACTAATGAGTAATTTTTAATGATTTAAGGTGGTTTATATTTATTAAATTTAAACCAACGTTTATGATTACATGATAGAAGCTCGTGTCTTGAATTTACTAGTTTGGTTGTGCTTTTTATATCTTCATATTTTAAAATTGTTAGGGTTTCTTTTGTACATAATGTACAAAATTTATCTCCTGGTTTATATGATTTGCAAGTCTCAATTATTTGCCATTTTAAGTTGAAAGAAATATTGCTAGTTTTTAGTTGCCAAATATAGTTGGATAGAGTAGTTTGGTTTGATAGAGAGTTATTTTTAAAAGAATGTTTGTGCGTTGAAATTCTATGTTTTATTGGGCCAGATGTGGAACCAATATATATTACCTCTTGATTATTATGATTATTTTCCGTTAGGTCTATTGTTGGATTATAATGTGGTGGGTTGGTTAGTAATTGATCGGTAGATTGATTTAAGTTGGTGTTATTATTTAATCTTGTAGTTGAGTTATGGCTGTTGATAGGTTCTTGTATATTTGGAGTTTTTGATACTGTGCAGCTATAGATAACATTTTTAATTTTACATGAGCCTTGTAGGGGACATTTATTTTTTCTTCTACAGTTATAGTCAGATGTATTTTGTATAGTTGTATTTTGTAGTTTATTAATTTTCATATTATTAGAGCTAATTATTTTCTGATGAAGGTTAGGCATAGTAGAGTAAGAGACTTTAATTGTGTTCTTATTGAAAATCTTATTATATCTATGGGGGGCTTTAAAGTTCTTATCTAATATTTTAAAAAAATTCTCTAGCTATGTTTGAAAATCTTATTATATCTATAGGGGCCTTAAAGTTCTTATCTAATATTTTTAAAAATTCTCTAGCTATGGTATGTATTGGTTCTGTGGTTTAACTTTGGTAATTATGAAAATGGTAGGCTTTCCATCTCAAGTTCCTTATAAATGTATTTATACTTGTAATTAAGCTGGTTATAAAGGTGTCTTTATGGGGTATGGGGATGCATTTAGTTGATAATTGTATGTCCTTCTTATGAAACATATCTACAATTACGTGTATAATCTCAACCTGTTATAGGGAGTAAATAATTTAAAGGAGATTAGAATAATAGTCTAAAGAGCTAAGTGTATTTATATGTAATAGTGAAATTACTAGTTTAATTAAAATACAGGAAATGCTCGTTGTAATTTAGATATATAATAAGCTCGATAGTTAAATGTCCTACAGCTAATTCAATATATAGTAATGTGATTTATAATTTAAAAATTTAAAAATCAAATGTTAATTAAATTAAAAATCAGTTTCATAAGAAGGAACAACAACAAAGTCAATTATCTGTACGATCGTTTCGGAAATCAGTGCTTTCTATTTGTGGTATATATGAAGTCACGTAATAACATTTGATAATAAATATTGGACCAGGAAAAATATCCCTAACCACTTCAACATTTTAATGGGATCGACGGACTCGACTCAGGTCACTGATCTAGTTGGCCTTTTCCTTTTAAATGAAATACATTGTATACTCCATAAACAATTCAAACTTGAAGGAGGGCTATATAGAGATGATGCACTTTTCATAACGAATTCTACTAATAAAAATTATGAAAAAAGCAATTAAAGCTCTACATAAATTATTTAAAATTATGGACTTAGTATAAAAATCGACCCTAATAAAAAAATTGTTAATTTCTTAGACATAACCTTAAATTTTGAAAATTCTACCTTTGAACCATACCATAAACCTAACCAATCACTTCTATATGTCCACAATCAATCAAACCACCCTAAATCAATATTAAAATCAATAGTTCCCAATATCGCTCCAAGAATTTCTAGACTGTCTTCTACTAAATCAATATTTACCAAAAATGAAAAATACTATAATGAAGCCCTTAAAAACTCTGGATATAATTCACAAATTAAATTCATAAATGAAAATAATAGAAACATAAACTTTATTAAAAATAAACCTATTAAGAGCGTAATAACATATAATAGGGCAATGTCTTCCCGTATACGAGTTTAGAAAAATAACCAGGAGACAAAAAAAGATAAAACCAAACTACAAATATTAGATGATAATACAAATAAACAACAAACTAAAACCCGCAAACGTAAGAATAGACTCAAGGCGATCCTATGGTTCAACCCCCCGTATTCCAAAAACCTATAAACAAACATAGCTAGAGAATTTTTTAAAATATTAGATAAGAACTTTAAAGCCCCCCATAGATATAATAAGATTTTCAATAAGAACACAATTAAAGTCTCTTACTCTACTATGCCTAACCTTCATCAGAAAATAATTAGCTCTAATAATATGAAAATTAATAAACTACAAAATACAACTATACAAAATACATCTGACTGTAACTGTAGAAGAAAAAATAAATGTCCCCTACAAGGCTCATGTAAAATTAAAAATGTTATCTATAGCTGCACAGTATCAAAAACTCCAAATATACAAGAACCTATCAACAGCCATAACTCAACTACAAGATTAAATAATAACACCAACTTAAATCAATCTACCGATCAATTACTAACCAACCCACCACATTATAATCCAACAATAGACCTAACGGAAAATAATCATAATAATCAAGAGGTAATATATATTGGTTCCACATCTGGCCCAATAAAACATAGAATTTCAACGCACAAACATTCTTTTAAAAATAACTCTCTATCAAACCAAACTACTCTATCCAACTATATTTGGCAACTAAAAACTAGCAATATTTCTTTCAACTTAAAATGGCAAATAATTGAGACTTGCAAATCATATAAACCAGGAGATAAATTTTGTACATTATGTACAAAAGAAACCCTAACAATTTTAAAATATGAAGATATAAAAAGCACAATTTAAATTTAATAAATATAAACCACCTTAAATCATTAAAAATTACTCATTAGTAAAAATAGATTACTTATTTTTATTTTAATAAATTAAGTTAGACCAATTACCGCCCTTAGACTCGTAAATCAAATAATAAATAAAACCAATAACACATGACAATTATCTCCCCTTAAAAACTTGCAAAACAAATATTCTCTCTCTATATATATTAACTGTAGCGTCTTTAAATCAAAATACGCTAACGAAAACAATTTACTGCACGAGCGTCGCCCTTTTAAAATTCATCATTCAATAAAATAAAAAGCTATAGCAAACATCTAAATGACTACTTTAAATACAGTTCCTGATTTCAAAAAAAGAAAAACTAAAAGGTAAATATATATATATATTTTTAAATCAAATTTATTATGTAAATTCAAAAAAAATATATTTTTTTCTACTCATTTCTATCTCTAACCTATACTAATTTTCTTATAAATTTTAAATCCAAACCTTTTACTTCAATTTTTCAGATTCATCTGCCTAACTTTTAATGCTAGGTTTATTTTTGGTGTCTTTTCAATTCAATAGAAATCCTCCTAAATTTGCTGATGAGGAGACCGTGCTTACCAAAAAAACTATGTATAATTGTTCTACGTGACTTCCTGTATACCACAAATAAAAAGCACTGATTTCCGAAACGATCGTACGGAAAATTGACTTTGTTGTTGTTCCTTCTTATGAAACTGATTTTTAATTTAATTAAAATTTGATTTTTAAATTTTGAAACATTTTTTTACATTTTTAAATTATAAATCACATTACTTAATATTGAATTAGCTGTAGGACATTTAACTATCGAGCTTATTATATATCTAAATTACAACGAGCATTTCCTGTATTTTAATTAAACTAGTAATTTCACTATTACATTAAAATACACTTAGCTCTTTAGACTATTATTCTAATCTCCTTTAAATTTATATATATATATATATATATATATATATATATATATACAGAAATGATGTACGCTGTTATTACTACGTTGCATCTGATTCATTAATACGTCTAATTAAGTAACCTTTTTACGCAACAAATACACTGTTTTGCTGAGACTAACACGTTCCCGCCTGTCTGTATAATACACCATTCGGAAATCTATATAACATAATTATTAAAAATATGTGATGAAAACAAACAATCAAAATGCCGGCAACTAACGAAAAAAAAATGCCGGAAATTATTCTCTAGAGTAGATAAACTTAGGACTTTATTTAAGTAGTATACTTAATATATACTATTACTGTAAGCTTGCCTGTATTGAAAATTCTTTCTTCTTGTTTTCGAATCCTACCTTATATAGTTAGCCTTATGTTCAAGTACAGTCGAAATATAATACAGTGCAAAGAAAGTCACTCATGAAAACGGACCTCCTAAACTAAAACCTTGAATAATTATTTAAACTCTAATGTAAATTAATATTAAGCAGTCTTTACAAATTGATAATAGTTAATTATTGGATTTTAATTAATTATAAGATGAAACTTTAATGATTCAAACTAGATAGATAACCGACAAACTTCCACCCATTAATATGGGAGGGGAGATTATCACCAAAAGTGTCATGAATTATTAAGTTCGCACCAGACTTACTACTTAGATATAAGTCACTTGTACCCATTCCCCTTTCTCCTCCCCCCCCCTTTTTTTTTTTTTTTTTTAAATGGAGAGTAGATAATACAGTGGATGTGTTATCGGCAGCTCCAGTAACTCTCGCTTCTCCTATTTTGTCATTCAGTCCTCATTCAATGAGTGATGTTTCTGACAAAGGGTGAAGAAAAAGCTGCTTAAAGGTCGGTACTACTTGGTGACCAGTAGTCTGAGATGTCGGATATTTTTCTGTCTTTGTCTGTCCTTGTTGCCATGACACTAGTAAGGGTGCTGGAGGTAAACGTTTTGTCTGGGCTGACGTTATCCGCCTGATAGTCAGGGACCCGAACCTTGGATTAACCACTAAGGAGGCTGTCCTATCAGCAGGCGCAAAGTACTGGGACTGCTGTATTGCCATTTGGTGAGTGGATCTGGACCATTCAGTAGTCTCTGGTGGGGCCTCTCGATGCCATACTAGTGGGTAATTGTTACGGCTTTACCTTTTCGTGTGCTACAAATAAAAAAAAAATGTTTCCTGTCTTTTTCTCTCTTACTTTCCCTCTCTGTACTGCTCTAACCAAGTATTCCGACCTATTCCACAAATCCCAAAACCTCAACATGAAATATCTCCAGAATAAAAACTCGATTAAACCTAGAACCCATCTTCCAGCCTAGACCCCTACTACCAGGTCTCCTTCTCCAATATCAGGGGTCTACGTTCCAACCTTCCAGAGGTTGAAACCCAATTACAGGAGACGAAACCGGACATATTATTTCTATGTGAAACTGAAATAGGACCGACCACTTCCCTAGATGAGTTCATAATTAATGGATACTCCAATTTAACAGCTAAATCTGACTCCCAAGATCGCCATGGGCATGGAATATGTGCCTACATTAAGGATGGCTTCCCATGTGGCAGGGATATCTCTAGAGAAGATCCTAATTTACCCTATATGTGCTTCAGGGTTGCACTTGCTAACACCACTGTATTTATATTTGCCCTCTATAGGCCCCACAACAGCGGAGTTACTATCTTTAAGAGCATATCTGAGAAAATAGACCACATACTGTCTTCACATCCCTCGGCTAACATTCACATCTGTGGTGACTTCAACGTCCATAACGTGGAATGGCTGACCCATTCAAATAAGACAGATGATGAGGGGAGGTTTTGTCATGATTTTGCCATTGCTTATGACCTCACACAGATTGTTCGCGAGCCCACCCGTGTGCCCGATACACCCAATCAATATGCAAGCCTCTTAGACCTTTTTCTTTCAACTTCCCCTGAGCTATGTTCATGTACCGTTCATTCTCCTTTAGGATCCTCCGACCACTCCGTCGTATCAGTTAAGATAAAAACAAAATGTAAGAAGCCATCAGACGTACCCCTCCACCGTACTGTATACCGATACTCTATGGCTGACTGGGATAGCTTCCGTACATTCATATCTGATTTACCTCTGCACTCCATGTTTAAAAAGGATGTGTCCTCTATAGTATCAGATCTGACCGAATGGTTAATTGTAGGCATAGACCAATTCATACCATCTAAAAAATTCCAACAAAAACCTAACAGCCAGCCATGGTTCTCCCCAGAATGTGCTGCTGCTATCGCGCACAGAAATCACTTTTTCCATAACTACCAACGTAATAGATGCACTGAGACTAAAGCTGCTTTCAGGATTGCCAGCAACCACTGTAAAAGAGTAATAAAAAATGCAAGAGAGCTATATGCCCAGTCTGTTAAATCCAAGGTAGCTGATCAGCGGCTTGGTTCCCACCAGTTTTGGCAAATAACAAATAGGATCTTGAACAGAAGTGTGCGTTCTATCCCAACCATTATCAATGGACCAGAGGTTATCTCGTCAGCATCAGACAAGGCCAAACCATTTGCAAAGAACTTTGCAGCTAATTCTACCCTATGCGACGAAGGCCATCAACTCCCCATATTTCCTCCTATAACACAGAACAAGCTAGGTAACATACAAATATCCGTGCATGAGGTCGCTAAGCTAATCAAGAACCTAGATTCCAGTAAAGCAACTGGCCCTGATGGCATCCCAATTATAGTGTTAAAAAAGCTTCAACCAGAACTTGCTCCCATACTTACGAAACTATTTAAGCGCTGCCTTAAGGAGAAGTGCTTTCCGACCCCCTGGAAGACCTCCTCAGTTTGCCCTGTATTTAAGAATTCAGGTGATAAGTCATCTCCCTCTCAATACAGACCAATAAGTCTTCTCTGTGTTATGAGTAAGTTACTGGAATCAATATTAAATAGAGAAATAGTAAACCACCTCAGCAGGAATAACCTTCTTAGTGACACACAATATGGTTTCCGCTCTGCAAGATCTACCGCAGATGTGCTGACGGTTATATCCCACAGGATTAGTGAATCTCTTGACAAAGGCTTCCTTTCTAGGGCAATTGCTCTCGACATATCAAAGGCCTTTGACAAAGTATGGCATAAGGGTCTACTTCACAAGATTTCCAGCTACGGTATAACTGGAAATGTTTTCTCAATCATTAAATCATTTCTCTCTGATAGGCTCATAAGAGTAGTGGTAGATGGACAAAAATCGGAGGCCTGCAATATAAATGCTGGAGTCCCTCAGGGGTCAATCCTGGGCCAAACTCTCTTCCTGATCTACATCAATGACCTCCCTAAACACATACTTAAATCATTCGTTGACATCTATGCTGATGACACGACCATCTACGGCAACACATCAAAGGCTGTAAATGACGAAGTTCTCTCGGATTCTCTCTCCTCTGATCTCGAGCGCGTGGTTCAGTGGGGGAAGATGTGGCTAGTTACCTTTAATGCATCCAAAACCAAACTCCTATCCTTATATCATCAACGCTCTGATCCCCAGCTGGCATCAATTGTGATGGATGGCTCTCGTCTGGGTGAGGCCCCGTGTTTTGACAAGCTTCTGGGTTTGACCTTTACTCCTGATCTGAAATGGAACACGTAAATAAAGTCTGTTGCCAAGGTCGCAGGAAAGATGGTGGGATCCTTCTACCGCTCCAGAAGATATCTCACTACTGATGCAATTCTCTATCTATATAAAAGCCAAGTACGGCCAAGGATGGAATACTGTTGCCATATCTGGGCAGGAGCTGCCAAAAACAGCCTATCATGCCTTGACAGAGTACAAAATAGACTTCGTGGTTTAGTGGGGGATGCCCTTTTCTCTACCCTGCAAACCCTCTCCCACAGAAGAGACGTTGCGAGCCTATCCTTGTTTTATCGTTATTTTCATGACAGGTGCTCGTCTGAACTCCAATCCCTGGTCCTCCCTCGCCAATCTTTCACGAAAAACACCCGTCTAGCTGAATCCAATGTGAAAAATTTCCCCCACTCTATATCTGTGCCTAAATCAAAACGCGGATTTCATGAGCAAAGCTTCTTTCTTAGAACTGCACGCCTGTGGAACTCTGTTCCGTCTGCCTGCTTCCCTCCGGACTACAACTTGGATGTCTTCAAGTCTAATGTTAACAAATTCCTAATGAGCCGCCCCCCTAATTAAACACTTCATAAAATCTCCTCACTAACGTGATGTACTTACAATAACCCTTATCCCTGAGTGGCTTCCGGGCCTTGATAAGTGGTGATCACTGTGTAAAAAAAAAAAAAAATGTACAAGTTAAAACATAATTCTGAATTACTTTACTGCGAATTGAGTTTCTTTCTAATTAATTTCCAACCATACAAGCTTTTTGTAATACATTACTTGGTATTCAGATGTAAGTTTCTGGTCTGTGCACTCGAGCCAGTGCGGGTCCAATCCTTCGATATCCGAGTCTATTGACAATATCTTGATCGAATTACATTAATGGATTCATTAAGACCTATCAATTATAGATTAATTTTAAAAAAAATATAGAATATAAATGTTGTTTACCGTGCTGAAGCACAATTCAGTCTGGGAGAGTTGATAACGAGGTTTAATATTTGTAGACAAATGAGCATGTGTGCGGCAACGTGATTATGTTTATGACATATGTTTCAAAGATATAAAATTCCATATGAAAGCGTTATAATATTAAATGAAATAAGAATTACAAATATTACATTAATTGCAACAATATATATATATATATATATATATATTATAATATTTTGAGTATGCTCATTACTAAGAAAATTCTTACTACGTTTAATTTTAATTCGTGTGATTGGGATTCTTCAACTGTTGCTCATATTTTTATTGTTATTTTAACAAGGTCTGTGTCAACGTAACATCCACATTTTTGCGTGTTTCTTGTCGACCTCAGGAATGTGTGTTTGATTCAGGAATTTGGGCAGAATTTCGAACAAAATCCTTTATATACTTCAGTGGATAGCAGCAAGTGTTTCGTCAGCAATGTTGCAATTGAACAGTAAAACATTCAGGAGATTTTTTCACTGCGCGACTGGTCCTTACACGTTTGGCAAGATATAACTAAAGAATGCCAAAGGTTACATCGACCAAAACAAAAAAAAAAAACACACTCAAGATAAGAGAAGTAGTCTGCCGAATCTAAACAATACGAATACCTAATCATTATCTCAAAAATTCAGGGCCATATATTCTAATTATCCACATAGAGCTTTGTCTTTCGATGGCCAACGTACCGCCTGCTCACCTTAAAGATTGTTGTCAGCCCTGACAGCTTGGGTGTTGGTTGGTTGTTTTTGTTTTACGGCATATCAACCCTTTTCGGGTCATTTAATGCCGAATCCAAAGATTTTGAAGAAAAATATTTTTAATAGAATATATTTGTGGTTTTCACGTCAGTTTCTATTTAACCCATAGTTGGGACTCTAACAGGTACTGCCACTCCGGGTCAGAGTTGACCTGGGAGCAATGGTAATTAAAGGGTGGCTCCACACTCCCCAAACCCCACAAGCTAGGGCCTCACCACTGGATATAGTTTAAGGTCATATCCCGGACCCCCATTGAGGGACTTTTACCCAATGCAGGGGAGCAGTTGGCATATTCTAATGCCGCACCGACAGGGCCGACAGGCAAGCAATCTATACACAAAAAGTACTAAATTTTCGATACGTGCTACTGGGCTACACACGAAGGCATATGTAAATTGCATGTCTAACTAGAAGAAAAGTAATTATTTTACGTATACCGTTGCATACATTTACTGATATGAGGATTGCACTCTACCTTTCATGCACTCATTTAGCAAACTAAGTAACTATATTGATAATAGATATATATGTCGTACATGTAAATATGTTGTAAATAAGAGCCACATAAGTACTTAAATCATTTGGTTCAGAACACGTGACGACTGAGCATAACAAAATAAATAAGTTTCAGATTCGTGACAAACATATGCGAACCGCGGCTTTTGTGTCGCTGATTATGTTTTGTTCTTGGGGGCAATGCAAAATAAAGATACTGGCTTACCGGCTATCTTCAAAGTCACACCTCGCGCTCTGACTGCATCGTAATTAATGAGAAAATATTTTCGTTGTTGAATCTCTGTAGAAAACAAAAGTCTGGTCTCTATTGAACGTATTGTAATCATCATTTCCATAAGACTTCCAGAACCAACCATTGCTATTTATATTTCAAAAACAAAGTCTATGTTTGTCAAACAGCGAACCTTAATAACACCGCCATGTTTTGTCGTAGAATTGTGCTGTTTGCCATCTAATGTAATTGTACGCATCATGTATGATTATTTAATGTATCTACATAAAATGGTCTATCAATATATACTGTACTATATAATTTCTAGTGATTAACTGATATGTGAGTAGCATAAAGTACTAATAAATGAAAATGTCTCTCTGCAATGGTACACAGAATCCGCCGATTTACAGCCAATGGGGAGTCGTTAGGCTAGAGTTAATAGAAATGCGTTTCGTTAGTGATAATATCTATAAAATTGGTGTCTAGTTCAGGAAACCAACCAATCAGGTGTAATAAAGAATTAATCTGACTGGTTGTCAAGCTTAACTGATCATAGCGTACAAATACACTCACATACACAGACATGCACACACGCAATATATATATATTTATATATATATATATATAGCCACACTGATGAGCTGTGTAACATCAAAACAGAACTGTATGTGGAAGACAAATATATATATATATATATATATATACGCAGAGAAACTATAATCAAATGCAGTCTTGCTTGACGATTCCATACGAAGTTGAAATGTAACTTTCTGCATCAAAATTCCATATATTTTCATAAATTACTATGCACTAACATTTTTTTATAATATATATATAGTAAAACTGGTAATTAGTAAAATCTTGAAGAGAGTACTAAATACGATTGACGAGCAAGCATGTGTTGTTTTTTTATTACCGTTTTATCTGTTTGGTTACATATGTTTCGGATGTTGGACCATCTTTACGATCCAATAGCCTCGTCAGACCTTACAGAAATTGTTGTGAATATTTAAAAGTATTTTAGAAGAACTCCGAGAAAAAAAGGTGAGGTTAAGAGTGAGGGATGAGACAGGTATCGACAATATTTATGTTTTAAAGGTTAAAATACATTAGAATGTAGTGTGTGGGGGGTAGCAGATTTAGTCAGGTAGGCGTGCGTGGTGATATATGGATATAGGGAGATGGGAGAGATGATGGTAAAAATAGAGGTGTAAGGAGAGGAGTGTGGAGGAATTTCAATTATAGGTTTATAAAGGGTTGGCTATATATATATATATATATATATATATATATATATATATATATATATATATAAGTAAAATTTTGGTACAGCAAAAAGGAAGGAGAAATTTCAGAGGAAACATAATTTAATTTAAATACCAAAAAACAAGAAATGGGCAGGTGAAATTATTAAAATGTTCCTTAAGGCCTTATCGTCTGACCCTCTAAGAGGAAACGTCAGAATGATAAATTAAAAACTAAGAAAACGAATGAGGGAAGAAGGGAATTTTGGTTTCAGTTGGAAGAACAGTGAAAAAAAAAATCTCACTGTTCAGGTGGTTTTAAATCAATGAATATCTCCAACTGATGTTTCAGAATCTTTTGTCTACACAGGCTAGGTCGAGAGTTGTTAATAACTAACGCCTCAATGATATTGAGATGATAGTTCGACCTAGCACTGTATAAAACAGAAAACCACCCATCGGAATATTGATCGGCACACCTATTTATGCGAGCGATAGCAGCTAATGTAAATTGAAGTAAAACTATTCTTAGCAACTTTCTAAAAACACTGAGAATTATGGAAAACTAAAATCTTTTGGTAGTCCACCGCAAAAAAAAAATAAAATAAAAAATAATTTTGCATTGAGTAGGAGAATTAGACGGGTTGTTATAAATGACAGAGGACTTTTCTTCTGGTCAAATTAGAGCGGTGTCAGATGCTGATTGCAGTAGAATATCCATCAGACGACACGTACAACAAAAAGGCATGGTAAATAAAAAGCGTAAACAAATTCCTCGATGTCTTCCACGTCATAAGTAGACCGCTTAAGATTTGGTCGTGAATACCAAAGGGGCCTTGTGAAGTGGAAGAAAATCCTGTTTTCTGATGAGAAAAATTCAATTCAGATGGTGCTGATGGCTTCCAGCGATGTTGGCATGACAAAAACATGCCCCTTGAAATTTTTCTACGCGTCATAATAGGGGGTCCGTAATGGTATGGAATGGCTTTTCTGACAGAAGGACGATGGAGCTCCAGGTAGGGCAGGGTCGTCAGACAACAGCTGGTTATATTAGCATGTTACAAAATGTTACGATTATTTCACCAACAAGAAGGGGGGTGTAAGAAAAGGCAGTAAGGACTTGCAACGAAATGGTGACGTTGCTTACAAGCAGTCTTTTATCTCCTTGTAAAGGTAACAATTAACAGGTAACGTTTGCCGAACAACAGTAACGAGGTAATTAGTCTAAGAGACGCCAACCGACTAGCAAGCTAGGTAACTCACTTCTTAACTAATAACTAACCCGTAGTGAGACAACTCCTTTCATACATACTAACTCTCAGTCGCGAGAATTCCAACGTGATTTCCAACGAAATTAGAATGTCTATTTAACTTAGTAGGAAATAGACACCCAGTTTCTCCGTAACGCCAAAACAGCTGTTCCGTGTCTTTTCTTGCCTCCGACCCACCCCTGGTAAGTCAAATCAATTTCAATTCTTACAAAAAAGCATCTTTGTTGATGGAGGGTTATCATTTGTGTGGGCAGGAATGGTTATTCCAACAAGATAATGCTGTAATCCACACTGCAAGACGGACCTTAAGATTTCTACAAGAAAATAGAGTCCATCTCCTGGGACATCCTTCATGCTCACCGGACTTGAACCCATTTGACAATGTTTGGGGATGGATAACAAGAGAGGATTATCGAAATGACAAACAATATTCAACAAAAAATGAACTTCGTGAAGCCATCTTCAGAAACTGGAGCAGGTTCCCCCGCACCTTAATGGAAACCCTTATTTCTACCATGACCCAAAGAATTTTTGAAGCCAATAAAATCACTGGAGGTAGAACTCATTAAGTGTGTTTGTTGAATGTTTTCATAAACTCTTTGCACAATTTAATAGAATTTTTGTCTGTGGTCTTATAATTTGGCTCATGTGTAAAAAGACTAATTTAATAAAATGTAAATTTTAAAAATAAATATTTGGAATGCAGCTTTTTGTTTCCATTAGGTAGAGGGTCAGATAGATTAGATTGTAGTATTAGTAACCTTAAGTCGGAAGAGTTTAAAAAATATCCTTAAAAAAGGTGTTTTAAAGAAGATTTTTAATTATATATATTATTCCTTAATTGGAATTCATTTTTGAGATGCGCATTATATATATATATATATATATATATATATATATATATATATATATATATATATATATATATATAAGATTCAATGTCTCCCATAGTCGGGTCCGTACCGATTGGTATATATATTATTCCTTAATTGGAATACATTGGAAGATCAGATAATAAATAAACGTGGATTTATTAGATCAAAGAATTTAACCTCGAGCGCCCTTGAGCAGTTGTTAGAGACGTTGAATCTCCACGGTTCCAGGTGGACATTGTCTGAAGATAGCGGTGTCAATGTAATGTGCATCCAGGAGACAAGCGCCCGCGTAATTGTGTGTTGTGTGGGTTCGTAAGAGAGACGGACGAAAAGGAAAGACTTACCTTGGGGCGGGCTCGGCGTCGCCGACCGAAAATAGATAAAGAAAGATCAAGATGGCGGCCGCCGTCTTTTGTAAAGGATGATATCTCGCAAAGCCACATGATTCTCGCAATATGCAAATTTAGCCGGCCTGCAGCGGCCATAAAAGCGGGTGATTGAAAGACGTTGGGAGAGCGGTGATTGACTTGGTCGGGACTCGTGTTGCTGTTGCTTCTCGTGCCGTGTGAGTGTGAGCATATCTTACCGTTGTTGGGACCGTTCTGTGTAACCGATTGTTGGATCCGTTCTGAGTAACCGTTCGCGTCCGTCTAGGTACCTTGCTAGTTGGATTCCGTGCAGAACCGGTGTTTACTGGTTATTGAATTGCTTTACGTTGCTGCAACATTACACATCTACAGAGGGCGCAGTACTTTTAAAGGATTTTCCTTATACATCTACAGAGGGCGCAGTAATGTTAAAGGACATTCCTTACACATTTTCTACAGTCACTCCTACCCAAAGCCAGCCAGAGGTTTACTTGGGCAACACGTGGTGAGACGACAACAACTACATATGGCAGTGATTGCTGAGAATGTAGTTAGGAGATTTGAGGTTCCTATCCGTCGCGGTTACAATCTGACGAAGGCCAGAGGAATAGTTAGCCGAAACGTCGTTAAAACACACCAACCAATAAAGGATGAAAAACAACAACTAATAAAGATGAGAATAATAGCCCGAAATAAAAATAAATTAATAGATTTTTAAGTGTTCTTTAATTTTTTACCAGCAGTATTTCATTACACCTTATACAATTTTTGTTCGCCATATGCTCTTTTTATAATACCGGTATCTATCTGAAATGTAGTTGCGTGTATTTAATCAACACTTTTATATTAAATTAATGCAAAGATCTCAACTTGTTCATGCTAAACGGCACGTGAGGATAATTTTAATGAGATGAATATATCGATTGTTGATGTGAGAAATATATCAAACATTGATTGAAAGAAGACTGAAAATGATGTATGGAATGAACAAAAAATAAACACTATACGTGAGGCCATTTTACAATTATTCGAGGAGTTTCGTACTTATATGATGATGGCGACGGGGTAATCCCTCTTGAATGAGTTTCGCAGCCATATGTTCCACAGGTAATATTTCGGGGGGGTATGTGCTCATATAAATTTAGTTTCCTGCTAGGTACATAGAAGGTAAACCTGAAGTTTTTTTTTTCCGTATGTTGTGGATGTCTTGAATAAAGAACAGAGGAGCTCATTAACGAAACTTACATTAACATAATGATGGCGTAGAGACAAGCTAATTACCTATCATACGTGGAAGCTAATATATTCACTAAAAGTCGACTGCTTCTTTAATTTTGTTTTTACTCAGTATCACCCTAGAAAATACATATTGGAACTTCGACGTGAGCGACTGCACATTTTAGTTCATACCTACGAAAGGTTAAGATGTTGGTTTTACGTTGCCTTTAAACTTCTGCATATCAATACACTTTAAGACGTAGACAACAGCAAGAGGATTCCAAAGTCTAACAGTCCTAAGGAATTTTGGTAGAACACTTTCAGATATTTAGGGACCTCAACAGTGAAAGGCTGGTATTTTGTTGCTAAACCGGTTTGTTGCAAATATGTACGACGATAAGGCACAGATGCACTGAGTTCAGCAATGATGTCGGTTTAGATGGAACCAAATCATTTTGTTTTAAATTCTGCAATCATGTCTTTGTATTAAAAAATGCGAACTTCTGCATGATTTTAAATATATTTAAACGTATTTTACGTCAAGCTGAATACAAACTTATTCTTTTACAGGTTACGAAGATAACACTTTTACTTGTAAAGTCTTACAGTCTTTTAAGATGATAATAACCTTTTGACAAATATTTGCTTGTCGGAATTCATGTTAAGAACGGTTTTCTTAAGAACCGCCCCCAATCTCCCCATGTTAAGAATAGCTTTCGTAATTAACACCCCCAACATCCATATGTACAGAATACCTTTCGGTATAAACCTGCCCAACCTCCATATGTTAAGAATTGGTTTCGGAATAACCACCTCCACCTTTTATATGTTAAAAGTAGCTTTCGGAATAAACACTCACAACCCCCCTATGCTAAGAACGGCCTTCGTAATATACACAGCTAACTCCATATGTTAAGAATAGCTTTCCAAATGAATACCCTTAACTCATCATGCTAAGAATAGCTTTCGGAATAAATACCCCCGGTCTTCTTATGTAAAGAAAAACTAACTATAACCCCCCAACCTCCATAATTAAAGAATAGCTTTCGTGAATAAACACCCCGATAACTCCCTATGTAAAATAAAATCGCTTTTAGCATTAACACCCTCATCCTATACATGTAAAAACGGTTTTCGGTAGAAACGGCCTCAATCTCCTTAAGTAAATAATAGCTTCTTTAATAAACACCCCAATTGCCATATGTTAAAAATAGCTTTCGGAATAAACAATTCCATTCTCCCTATGTTTTGTTGTTTCGGAATAAACATACCTAACCTTCCCATGTTAACGATAACTTTCGAAATAAAACGATATTGAAGGCAATCATTCCTGGTAATGTGATCATTTATAATCGTTTGCAAGAGTTATCAATCCATCGACTGTTATCTTAGCACTAAGTGAGACTAACCTACACTCCTCCATCCCCTCTAACTACTTTAACATGCCTGGATATCTCCCACTCTGCCGTAAGGACTCTGACAGACATATGCACGGACTTGGAGTTTACATTCGTAATACCCTTCCCTTGACTAGAGAAACAAACCTAGAAACGGATGATCAAGCCTTTATGTGCTTTAGACTAATCATGCAACACAACATTAGCTACTTTTACTTTCTCTACCGCTCTCCGTCGACCCAAGACTGCACCATAATAAACAAAGTATCTGACAGCATAGACACAGCACTCTCCTTCGACACTAGCGCCCAAGTGCATGTATTTGGTGACTTTAATGTCCATCACAAAAACTGGCTTGGATTCTCTACTTACACAGATGCAGCAGGAAGCGCAACTCATAGCTTCTCTGTATCTCACTCCCTAGCGCAAATTGTTACTTTTCCAACCCGCTTCCCTGATCAGGAAGAACAACACGCATCACTATTAGATCTGTTTTTTGACCACAGTTCCTGATGATTGTGTAACGAAAGCCGACAGCCCACTTGGGAACGCTGATCATGCGGTGATAATGGTTGAAATCGCCCTAAACTCTAGACCCAAAACTGAAGAGCCAGTGCTCAAAACAACGAGATATTATAAAAAGGCTGACTGGGAAGCTATCAGAGATCTTATCAGAGACGTCCCATGGGGAAATATTTTTTCTCTTCGTGCTGAACAGTGTGCAACCGAGACCACTGAATGGTTCAAAACTGCAATCGAAGCGCATGTTCCCATGCGGAAATTCTATAGCAAGCCCACTCTCCCCAATGGTTTACTTCGACTTGCGCAACTGCCATTGCTCAAAGGCAGCATGCATTCCGCAGGTTTAATCGACATAAGTCCAGTTCAAACAGACAGAAGTACATAGAAGCTAGAAGTAACGTTAAGAAAGAAATAGCGACAGCTAAGAGGGAATTTACGGAAACCACTAAAAACGCATCGAAGCACAAAAACTAGGAACTCGTGACTTCTGGAAAATCTACAACAGTGTAGTAAATAATGGGCAATCAACAATTCCCCCACTAACCAACAATCACGAGGTTCTTTGCTCAGCAACCGAGAAGGCTAACATGCTTGCCAGTCGGTTTTCCTCAAACTCCACACTGGACCCTCCAAACAACCCTCTACATCAATTTCCTATGCGGACAGACGCCACGCTAGACGATCTGAAAATCACCCCTGCTCAGGTGCATGCTATCATAAAAAACCTTGACACTTCCAAAGCATGTGGACCCGACCTCATCCCAGCTGTGCTATTAAAAAAGTGCTCAGCCGAAGTAGCTCCAGTTCTCTCCAAACTCTACAACAAATGCCTTAATGAATCTTGTTTTCCGAGATGTTGGAAAACTGCTTCTGTAGTACCAGTATTCAAGAATTCTGGCGAAAGAACTGACCCATTAAATTATCGCCCCATTAGCCTCCTCCCACTTTTTGCCAAAATATTTGAGACCTTAATTAACCATGCTCTAGTCCAGCACCTTACAGATGCTAAACTTCTGACCGACCATAAATATGGATTTAGACAAGCCCGTTCCACGGCAGACATCCTCACTGTAATCTCTGAACGCATATACCATTCACTGGACAAAGCGGGAGAGGGCAGAGCGGTAGCTCTAGATATATCTAAGGCTTTTGACAGGGTATGGCATGAGGGTCTCCTCAGGAAGATTAGATCTTACGGTATCACTGGTAGAATACTTAACGTAATTAAATCCTTCTTATATAAGAGAAAAATCCAGGTTGTCCTCGACGGTCGTACATCTAAACAATATGATATAAATGCGGGAGTGCCCCAAGGATCTATCCTTGGACCTCTGCTGTTCCTGATATTCATAAATGATCTCCCCGACAAGATTGCCTCTGAGATGGGGATATATGCTGATGACACCACACTCTATAACAGGCACGACAGGAAAACAAACGAACATATATCTAAAGTAATGGCAGAAACACTAGAGGATGACCTCCAATCAGTAGTGGAATGGGGACAAAAATGGATGGTAACGTTCAATGCCACCAAGACAAAACTAGTTTCATTCAATAATTACAAGAAACCTTCTCTACCACCTATAGCAATTGCCAACGACTCTTTATCTGAGAGTAGGTCTCTCAAGCTCCTTGGCCTAACGTTCACTGGAAACATGAGTTGGAACAGTTACATCGAGGGCATTGCAAGGGCCGCTGCAAGGAAGGTGGGCTCTCTCTACCGTGCTAGAAAACTTTTAACACCCGAAAGTATCCTGTACCTCTATAAGGCCACTATTCGCCCATGTATGGAGTATTGCTGTCATATTTGGGCCGGTGCATCGGCTACTAGTCTCTCGCTCCTTGATAGGGTTCAAAAGAGAGTCGCAAATCTGATAGGCCCTAAACTGGCATCAAAACTTCAGCCTCTGTCCCATCGTCGAAACGTTGCATCCCTCTGCCTGTTCTACAAGTATTATAATGGTGAATGCTCTGAAGAACTGCAAGCACTTGTGCCCCCACGACGTGAACACCCTCGACAGACCCGACAAGCTGCAAAATCCCACCCCCACACTGTAGAGATCCCTAGATGTAAAAGATCTTTCTACTCCAGTAGTTTCTTCCCCAGAACTGCTAGACTTTGGAATTCCATTCCAGGTCACTGCTTCCCCAACTGTACTGACATGCATACGTTCAAGTGCAACGTGAACCAACATCTCGCTGCCCTAATCCCTACATAGTACCCCAGTAGATGTTTCCCCTGATAGTAGGCCCCTACACCAAAGTGGCAATGTGCCTTGTTTGGGGTGAAAATGTAATAAAAAAAATATCATAACTCGATATTGAAAGAAAGGAGTCTCATATATATTTTTCAGACAACTTGATCCTGCTAAACTGTGTAATGGCACAGAGTTTGCAATAAAAATTTTGAAAACTTGTGTTGTGGAAGCCATTATAATAACTGGGCAATTCCTCGGATCCCCCTTATCTGTTATGATATGCCATTTTAATTCTAGCGTTTACAATTTCCAATGAAAATTAGTTTTGTCATGTTTATAAATGAATCTCAAGGGCAAGGCTTAAAAGTGGTTGGTTTTAATTTTTAGACATCTTGTTTTTCTTATAGTCAGTCTTATGTTTGTTGATCTAGCAGAACGGTGGTTCATAAAAAATGTGGGGTTTGCGTTCGCGCATGGTCCACAAAGTATAGAAATGAAAAATTGAAAAATTAAAAAAAAAACGTTTACAAGTGTTTTGGATATAAATGTACATAGGAATACATTGATAAGTGTGGTTTAACTTAAATAGGGATGATATAATAAAATTGTGGGGTCTGCATTCCCGCCTGGCCTTCACAGAATGGAAATAGACACGCCCATAAATAAAGACTTTTCATATCTATCTGCGTAAGTATACTGTGATAATTATGTTTCGGTTTGAAGAAATATGGTATAATAAAATTATGGGGTGTTCGTTCGCGCCTGACCTCCATAGAATGGAAATATGTCACAAAGTGTAACAAGGATTTTAATATAGATACACAGAATATTGTAAGAAGTGTTCCAGTGTTAACAGGTATGGTATAATAATTTATAGGGTTTATCTATTTTATTTTTACTTTCATCATATTTTGCTTTGGTTTTGATACCCCGAAATTCGAAGTTATCTCTTTACAACCCTTTCTTTTCCATAACCTCTCATAATTTCATAAATTAGAGTCCATTTTCTGTAAGCTGTTTTTGAACCCAGTAAACGACGGGTACTTTCGCTAGTGAAATTGTCCGTGTGTGTGTATGTGTACATTTCTCTACTAAACTACTCTGCTAATTTCCAGACTCGAGATTTGACATGGGGGAATTGAAATTTGGGATAATCTTTTTAATCAATTTTAGGCCAGAAATTTGGCTTTCAAGGAGTCAACGTTCTAATATGTAACTTTTGAAAACTCTACCAAATTCCTACGCCAATTTTAGGTTCAAACATGTGAAATTTTAGATGTAGGTTACTTCGACACGGATGTAAAAGGGTCAAAATTGGGGAAACATTAAAAATAAATTACCTCTGCGGTCCCTAACAAATTACTCATTCAAGTTTTTGTCAAAACATTGGAAATTTTACATAACGTGTAATCCGAGATAAGACATGCTTTTTAATCCGTTGGTAGCCGGAAATTTTGCTGCCAAAGGTAAAAATTGAGATGATTAAAGCTTTATAGTGGTCTTTTAGCAAATTTCGAGTGTAAATATTTGACATTTTACATAAAGTGTATTAAGACATACACAGGCTTTTTCATCATTTTTTGACGAAAATTTGGCCGCCAAGATGTCAATCTATAAAAAGTTGACCTTTGCAAACGGTACCACGCTCCTCCGCCATTTTTTAGTCTAACACTTGAAATTTTATATGACGGTTCCTTGATACGAGTCAAACTTTTTAATGTATACATATACATAAGCACATGCAGTTATTAACAGTGCATAAACCACGAGTAACGCCGGACTGGACTGCTAGAATATCTATAAAAGGGATATTGTTTGTGTGAGTACATTTTCCTACGAAAATATTCTGCCAATTTTAAGTCTACCGATCAAAGATCTGACAAAGTTATTGAGATTTGGATTTTTTTTTATTTAATTGTCTGCCAGAAATATTGCTGCGAAAGGGTTAAAGTCCATCGATTTGACAATTGAAAACTATATCAAACACCTCCGCCATATTTGGGCCTAAACACTTGAAAGTTTAGATGTAGGTTTCTTGGAAATAGATCAAACATTTTCATTTTATTTGATCTCAAAACAAAAAAACGTTAAGAGTTTACAATTGGGGTCAAAGTTAAAGATATATATATATATATATATATATATATATATATATATATATATATAATGTGTGTGTGGGTGTGTGGGTTATGGCTTAGCTTGTTTGACGAGATCGGCAGGATAACTTTATGGCCCTGTCTATTGAAAACACTTGTAATGATTTAAGCAAAAATTCCTGAAGTTATATATATATATATATATATATATATATATATATATATATATATATATATATAAACTGAATAAAATAATTCATGACTTTTAATTAAAAATCAGTTTCAAAAGGAAAAACATAAAATCAATAATTTGTACGATCGTTTCGGAAACGATGTTTTTATTGGAGTAGACAATATATCTTGAACAATAATTTCATAAAAATGTTCTTTTATATTAAAACAGAGTCTCCCTATCAACAAAATTGTGACGTGGGTTTAAAGACACCAAAATCAATTAGCATTTTTTTTTTATTTAGGCAGATATTTTTGGAAATATTTTAAAACTAATCAATAAAAAGTGGTTAAAGATTTTCATGTCGATAAATAAAATAAAAACAGGGTTGAAAAGTAAGGTTAAGAGAAAGAATTTTTGATATTTCTAATAAAAATACATGTTGCTTTTTTCCCCACCTGTTTTTTTAAATCTGTTATTCTTTTAGTCTATCTATTTGTTGGTTGTTTAAAGTTGTTTCCTTTTGAAACCGATTTTTAATTAAAATTATGAATCATTTTATTCAATATCAATATCTATACCTATCGAGCTTATTAATTATCTACATTACAACGGGAACTATTTTCTTTTCATGCTAGTAGTACGTTTACTGGTACATTAAAAAATGTCTGCTCTTTAGACTAAGTCAATTTCTCTCAAAGTTATATATATATATATATATATATATATATATATATATATATATATATATATATATATATATATATAAGAAGTTTATTACTGTAAGTCAACAATAAGTTTACGTATTGTTTCAACTAGAGGAAGATCCCCAAAGAGAGGAAATATCCAACTAGCATCGTCAGAATTCATAGATGGACTCTGACGATGCTAGTTGGACATTTCCTCTCTTTGGAGATCTTTCTCTAGTTGAAACAATATGTAAACTCATTATGGACTTACAGTAATACATTTCTTATATACTGCTCTGGCTACACATTGAGTACTGTATTCCGAATTTTTAACCAATGGTAAATATTATATATATATATATATATATATATATATATATATATATATATATATATATATATATATATATATATATAGTAAGTTATAGAATGTATATGGCGATAAGGCTAAACTGAATATTCCGCGTTTCATCCACTCTAGGACTCTTCAGGCTTATACGCATAAGCCTGAAGTGTCTCTAACTAGCTCTAACTACGTGTTGACCACTTTTGAAGTAAATACTTCAAGTTTCCGCATAAATCTAGACTTTCGTATATTAATTTTATGTGAGTAAATTAAGCAGTTATATATATATATATATATATATATATATATATATATATATAATGATTGCAACACCTTGTCAGACGAGTGCCAATCCCTCTGACACTTAATGTCTGTGAGCCAAAAAATAACCCTTTTTTTTTAGTCGTACTGGTGAATTCGCACGCTCAAGTAGGCATGATCCTGAAGACGGTCATTTCAAGCCTCCACGCGTCACAACTTTTCCAACACCACAGGACCATTTTTATAGACAAATGCCTGAGGGAGTATCTATACACAGATGATGTTACAGAGTCTTAGCTTTGTACGACCGCTAATTATCTCTCTCGGTTCCAAATGTTGAGATCCAGCAACAAGCAAGAGCAAGATAGTCAGCAACAAGTTAAACTGCAGACCAGCTTAATGGGGGTACTGGTCTCCCGCTTGATGTTTTTTTTTTAAATCAGAGATTTGCTTCTCCTAGAAAAGTTGCCTTCACCACGGCTTACCGGAACCCTCTCCACCTCAACGCACACATACATACACACAAATATACACGGTGCTAGTTGTCGTTGGCTGCGAAAAAGGGTTCATTCGCCCTTTGGAAGGTCTTGTTTTTAATCATTCAGGGAGACTAGCCACCTTCCTCACAAAAGACGTCTGGTGGGGGAACCAGTTTAGTCGCCGGTGACCTGACCAGGAGGCAGGTAGTACTGGGTTACATGGTACCAGTAACATATGACATGACCTACAATTCTATATATATATATATATATATATATATATATATATATATATATATATGTACACACATTCAGAATAATGAAATGCAATAAATCTACTAGTATGTGAATCCAGTGAGTATCGGTCTTAAAAAACATTATTTGCTGTAATATTTTATTTAAGAAATCACAGCTAAATAGGGATTGCTCAATATACCAGATAGAGCAAATATATCATAATATTGGGATTTGAATTGTGTTATGTGAAACGGTTAAATTTCAAATCTAGAATTTTTATTATATATATATATATATATATATGTATATATATATATATATATATGTATATATATGTATATTTATATATATATGTATATTTATATATATATATATATATGTATATTTATATATATATATGTATATTTATATATATATATATGTATATTTATATATATATATATATTTATATATATATATATATATGTATATATATATATATATGTATATTTATATATATATATATGTATATTTATATATATATATATGTATATTTATATATATATATGTATATTTATATATATATATATATATATATATATATATGTATATTTATATATATATATATGTATATTTATATATATATATATGTATATTTATATATATATATGTATATTTATATATATATATATATGTATATATATATATATAAATATACATATATATATATATGTATATTTATATATATATATATATATAAATATACATATATATATATGTATATTTATATATATATATATATATATGTATATATATATATATATAAATATACATATATATATATATGTATATTTATATATATATATGTATATTTATATATATATATATGTATATTTATATATATATATATGTATATTTATATATATATATATATGTATATTTATATATATATATGTATATTTATATATATATATATATGTATATTTATATATATATATATATATATGTATATATATGTATATTTATATATATATGTATATTTATATATATATATATGTATATATATAAATATTTATATATATATATATATGTATATATATAAATATATATATATATGTATATTTATATATATATATAAATATATATGCATATTTATATATATATAAATATATATATGCATATATATATACACACACACACACACACAAGATAACGAAAGATTTTCTTCTTACACGCCCTAAATATAGAGTAGATAAAGTGTACGTATCTTCTAGGTATTATAGCTAAATAAACAGCCAGATGTTACTGAATTCAAAAATTTAACAACTATAGACCCAGTTGTAAAATATACAGGGAAATTAAGTTTTACTTTGAGAGTAAAAATGAAGTAATCGACGGAGGTAAGCTCGAATATAAAGGCTTTGACGATCAAAGCTTAAATAATAAAAGTATAGGATGCATTTCTGTGAATAACATTTTTCGCTAACCTTAAAATTACGTTCTCACATTCTCTAACTTTCCGGTTTCGTTCAAGTTTTAGTTTCAACCCAGAATATTGACATTTTTATAAAACGAATTTTGAACGAGCAAAATAGACGTTTTTTCTGAGAAAGATTTAATCTCTTTTCTGCAATTTTTAAATTATTATTTTGACAGATCGTTCGTAGGAAATTTAACGTACGGTTTTTGCCAAAATGAAAATGCTCGGAGTAAAATTTATTCATATATTTTTTTTCATTTTATAAACAATCAAGTCAGAAATCCTGGTTTTCTGGTAGATTTTGTTTAAAAAATGTTCAATGACCTTTATTCTTTTCCCCTGGGTATTATTTAGAATCGGCAATATAAATAATAACTTACTCTTTACCGTTCCAATATATATAGATAGTAGTTAAACACTTGCATTATATATATATAGCGTGACCCTCCCCCCCAAAAAAAAAACAAATAGCTAAATGGAGGTCATCCAGAACATATACTGTAGAACGGAGAAAAAAGGCAAAAATACCCTAGTGTTTTGATGTGATGTTTTGAATATAATACACTAGTTATGACCAACGTTTCATTTCATTCGGAAAAAACATACTAAGAAATGGGGTCTATTTAGAGTCGGGCCCCTTTTTCAGGGGGGGGCACCCTATATATACTAGCTTAACTAATAGGCGTTGCCAGGTTCTATTTGATATATTTGAATATTCCGTCCTCATATGTAATTATCGTGATGATGAAGAGAAATGTTCCTTTGTAATGACATGTTTTCACATCTCCATGAAGTAGGAGCAGTAGATGCGTCCTTTTTTCACAGAGGTATGCTAAGTAGTCCAAACTTCTTTGCTACTTTAATGCTTAATCTATTAGTCCTTCTTCTGTCTAGATATTTTGTAAGAATAGTAATGCATTTTTTTAAATATTATAAACATATGTATATGCCTACTTCATTTAATTACATAAATTAATATACGAAAGTATAAATTTATGCTTAAACGTTAGTTATACAGTGTTGATTACATAGATAGGCTAGGTAGTAATATATTTAATTACTTGGTAGTAGAGCTAGGTAGTAATATATTTATATACTTACTATATATATCTATATATAGGTATATATATATACATACATATTCTATATATGCATATTATATATAGTATGTGCATATATATATATATTATATATACATATATATATTACATATATTATATATACATTATATATATACTACATATATGATATATACATATATATACATTATATATATACGTTATATACACATATACATTATATATACATATATTATGTATATATATATACATATATATACATGCATTATCTATATGCATATATTATATATACATATATTATATATATGCATATATTATATATATGCATACATTATATATATGCATACATTATATATATGCATACATTATATATATGCATACATTATATATATGCATACATTATATATATGCATACATTATATGTATGCATATATTATATATATGCATATATTATATATATGCATATATTATATATCTATATTATATATATGCATATATTATATGTACAAACAAACACACATATATATACATTATATATACATACATATATATTGCTTATATATAGATATGTCTATATATATATATATAGATAGATATGTCTATATATGTATAGATATAGATATCTATATATATATATATATATCTGTATATCTATATATAGATTTGTCTATATGTGTGTATATATATATATATATATATATATATATATATATAATGTTATTTATAAAATATATATGGCGATTAAGCTACACTGAATATTCTGCGTTTCACCCACTTATAGGATTCGTCAGGCTTATGCGCGAGTTCTGTGGTTGCTTCTTGCTTTTATATATGTTGAGGATTTCTGGTTAGCCAACCAGCTTTCTAGTATTCACCGCGCCCCTTCCTATCAGCCAATGGGTATGCATTTTATCGAACAAAGGATCTGTTTTAGAGCTAGGTTAGTGGTTTAAGGTAGATCTTTTCCCTCTTTTGTTTTAAGTAGTTATATTTATATATATATATATATACATACATCTATATATATGTCTATATATATATTTATATATGTGTCTATATATCTATATATAGACATCTATATATATATATGTCTATATATATATTTATGTATATGTCTATATATCTATATCTCTCTCTATATATGTATACCTATATCTATATATATATATCCCTTTATATCTATATATATATGTATATATATATATCTTTATATCTATATATATGTCTATATATCTATCTATATATATATATGTGTGTGTATATATATATATATATTCATATTCAATTCCTGAAATTATATAAATGTAGTTCCAAGTAGTGTTTATAAAGAGGCTCTTTAAAATCAATTCAAAACCTACCTTTACTTAGACACGTTTTTCATTAATTTTTTATAAAGCACAGTTTCGCTTTGGTATAAATGTAGTTTTCAGGCTTTTCAATGCTTGAGCAACAAAGAGACAAGTGGCCATGATAAAAGCAAGGTGTCTGCAGATTACGTCCAACAACTTGTTTTGTTTTTTTGTTTGTTTTTGAGCTGTATATGTAGCCATGGCGAAACTAAGTTTTGAGAATTGTAAACGCTTTAACAAGAAAGATAGGTGGGGTTCCGAAGAATTAATGTTTCACTTTTTATTCTCCATTTATTATAATGGCCTCCTAAACATTAGTGTTCCAATGTTTATTGCTAACCTGTGCCATAAAATATTAGGTTGATCAAGATGTCTTAATTAAAAAAAAACATATTATAGTGCTGTATTCAGGCGGGTGTAATTGAATTCTACAGAAAATTCTACGGTCTAGCCTTGATTGATAACACAATGGATGGATAACTCTTGAAAATGTATATCTTGAAAACGTATACCATTGATAACCAAATCATGATAAGCTCTATGGGTTAAGATTACATTTTAATACGAAGCAATCCAATATTGCAGAGATTTTTAGCAATATATCGGATAACATTTGTGATCAGGTCACCACTAAATTTTACTGTCTTGTGCAGTTGAGGGTCTTTATTGATATTGTACCAGTGCTAATAAAAAGGCGATTTATTAAAAATGCGACAGTCTGATCATCAAATGAATTTGTTTTCCTGAGAATATTCTCCAAACTGAAATAAAAAAATATATGGTTACCATGTAGTATTGCTGAAGTGCCGGACTTTTTTATCACATTTTCAATTGAAATTAAAGAATTCACGGCCAAATAAAATGTTCTGCTTCCAAAGACAGCTGCAGTTTTTTGATAGATAAGCACTTATTGAATACTATAATGTGTTTGACCTATTTCGTTTTTTTTCCATTCTAATGCTAACGTATTTATCATAATAAAATATAAATAACGTAAAGTTCCGCTGTTGGATGATTTTGTATTTCGATGTAAATCAAATAATCAAGTAGCCGTTTTCGGGTACGCTAACAACGAATATCACGATTAAATCTTGGGTTGATAGGTCGTTTACCAGATATGAAAACATATGATATCATACCTAAAGCGAATGTAATCCCTGGCAGACATTTTGTTTTCACAACTGAATTGTTAGTAAAGCGCATACGTGTAATTGAAGCAGACGACAGAGGAATTATTTTTTTCACTCGCAGGGGTTCTTATTTCGAAAACTGTTCTTAACATAGGGAATTGAGGTGGTTATGCTGAAAGTCGTTCTTAACACGGGGAAGTTGCTGGTGTTTTATCGGAAAGCTGTTACGTGTGCATTTTACTAATTCCTCCGTTATGAAAAATTAGCTTCCATTGAGTACATTAGAGTTTACGTTGAATTACAAATGTTTTCATATCTGGTAAACTACTTATTAGCCCCAAATTTTGCTTTAGGGCTATCGTCGGCATAATTAAAAAAACTATAAAAGTCGACATTTCATATGTGAACGGTTATTTGTAGTTAATGCAAAAAAAAACTGAACATTTTTTTTTTATTTTAGACAGAGAGAAGAATTATTGAAAACGTGTCATTGAATTTTATATATGTTTACTCCAAATCTAATGAGTATTCATATTTTAGTAGTTGAAAGAATGTCTATTTTGTATTAAAATATTGTTTTATCTTGAAAAAGTGTCATTGAATTTTATATATGTTTACTCCAAATCTAATGAGTATTCATATTTTAGTAGTTAAAAGAATTTCTATTTTGTATTAAAATATTGTTTTATCTTGAAAAAGTGTCATTGAATTTTATATATGTTTACTCCAAATCTAATGAGTATTCATATTTTAGTAGTTAAAAGAATTTCTATTTTGTATTAAAATATTGTTTTATCTTGAAAAAGTGTCATTGAATGTTATATATGTTTACTCCAAATCTAATGAGTATTCATATTTTAGTAGTTAAAAGAATTTCTATTTTGTATTAAAATATTGTTTTATCTTGAAAAAGTGTCATTGAATTTTATATATGTTTACTCCGAATCTAATGAGAATCCATATTTTAGTAGTTAAAAATATTTATATTTTGTATTAAAATATTGTTTTATCTTGAAAAAGTGTCATTGAATTTTATATATGTTTTCTCCAAATCTAATGAGAATCCATATTTTAGTAGTTAAAAGAATTTCTATTTTGTATTAAAATATTGTTTTATCTTGAAAAAGTGTCATTGAATTGTATATATGTTTACTTCAAATCTAATGAGTATTCATATTTTAGTAGTTAAAAGAATTTCTATTTTGTATTAAAATATTGTTTTATCTTGAAAAAGTGTCATTGAATTTTATATATGTTTACTCAAAATCTAATGAGTATTCATATTTTAGTAGTTAAAAGAATTTCTATTTTGTATTAAAATATTGTTTTATCTTGAAAAAGTGTCATTGAATTTTATATATGTTTACTTCAAATCTAATGAGTATTCATATTTTAGTAGTTAAAAGAATTTCTATTTTGTATTAAAATATTGTTTTATCTTGAAAAAGTGTCATTGAATTTTATATATGTTTACTCCAAATCTAATGAGTATTCATATTTTAGTAGTTAAAAGAATTTCTATTTTGTATTAAAATATTGTTTTATCTTGAAAAAGTGTCATTGAATTTTATATATGTTTTCTCCAAATCTAATGAGAATCCATATTTTAGTAGTTAAAAGAATTTCTATTTTGTATTATAATATTGTTTTATCTTGAAAAAGTGTCATTGAATTTTATATATGTTTACTTCAAATCTAATGAGTATTCATATTTTAGTAGTTAAAAGAATTTATATTTTGTATTAAAATATTGTTTTATCTTGAAAAAGTGTCATTGAATTTTATATATTTTTACTCCAAATCTAATGAGTATTCATATTTTAGTAGTTAAAAGAATTTCTATTTTGTATTAAAATATTGTTTTATCTTGAAAAAGTGCCATTGAATTTTATATATGTTTACTCCAAATCTAATGAGTATTCATGTTTTAGTAGTTAAAAGAATTTCTATTTTGTATTAAAATATTGTTTTATCTTGAAAAAGTGCCATTGAATTTTATATATGTTTACTCCAAATCTAATGAGTATTCATATTTTAGTAGTTAAAAGAATTTCTATTTTGTATTAAGATATTGTTTTATCTTGAAAAAGTGTCATTGAATTTTATATATGTTTACTCCAAATCTAATGAGTATTCATATTTTAGTAGTTAAAAGAATTTCTATTTTGTATTAAAATATTGTTTTATGTTGCGTCGTCAAAATTTTCTTTAAAGTTTTTGAATTCAGGAAATGTGTAACGATGTCTTTCTAAAATAATGCGCAACTAACGCATTCGAAAAGTGTAGAATTTTTGTTTGAATTTAATATCCATCCATGTAATTGATGAATGAATAAAAAGAAAAGATATATAGCGATGTTTCTGTCTTATTCCTTTACAAAAAATAAAAGGAGATATTATTTATTGAAAAGGAGAGAAGTTATTTAAAGTAAATTAAAATCTATTAAGAGAAAAGTATTAATTTTAACATATGTAATAATTTAAATTGAAGAAAATCAGCATTATTTAAGTAAGGCTAGACTATAAACATTTCAAATGTCAAAATTTCGAGCAAAATTGACGTATTATTTGGAAAAAGAAAAATAAAAAACAAACAGGAACCTGACATTAGCTCAACTAAGTTTTTTTCTATTCAAACTGCAATTTTAATTCGTCCCCTGTAGTAAAAAATTTACGCAAGTAAAGTATGAATGTTTTACGTTGAATTTCTTCGTCGTTTAAGAGAGATTTAGCGCAAAAGAATTGTCAAAATATATTTATCCTCTTAAAATGCAGACAAAGTTTGTAAGAAATCATGAAGTGTTATTTGCCAAGCCTGTAAATTTTTTTTATGATTCCGCTTGCCATAAAATACCTTAATATATATATATATATATATATATATATATATATATATATATATATATATATATAACATGCGGATATTCGCACTTATTGATACAAAGACATGATGTCAAAGTAAAAAAAAAATATGATTTTGTGCTATCAGCTAAAATCGAAATCAAAACCTTGAAGAACTGAATTTTATGTAGGCATGCGCATATCGAAGTAAAGACATATCGGCCAATTTGAATGGACATTTCGGATTTCAATTTGCCGATATATGCCTTTACACGTTAATTATCAGCACAAGCAAATCTTTTACTCGTCGTAAACCCTATTTTGTGTATATTTACTATTTCCTGTAAAGTTCAGTGTTATGTTACGTGGAGCTTAAGAGTTAACGCGCTAAATATTTACACACACATACATCTGTTTTTTTTTATTTATATAGATTTTTAAAAAGAACTTGAAACTAGTAAATAATACGCGATAACCCGAGACCCGACAACAATTTGCTAAAAATTGTAAGGTCGTGTGCTTTTCCATATTTCATGCCGAAAAAAAAAAAAACGTGTTTTTATTTTGTTTTTACACAAGACTTACCACTTATCAAGCCTTGCAAGCCACTCGAGGATTAGTCAATGTAATTATAGCGTAGTAGTATACTGCACACACACACATCGTACATCGGCATAGCTAAAAGTAGTATTTATCGCTGGTTTTCATGTAACGCATCTTCCTCTAACATCTCCATCTATTAACGTCTAGCAGCACGTGACACTCCCAAAAATTAATTTAGACATGTATTAATAAACGTGCCGGCATTTTACCCGTATCATATTGTAATCTGCGCATCCTCAGAGAAACCCTAAGAGTTAACGCGCTAAATATTTACACACACCCACGCTTCTTTTATTAATACATTAATCACCACTTATCAAAGCTTGTATGCCACTGGAGGATTAGTCAATGTGATTATAGTGTAGTAGTATACTGCACACATAAATCCTACATCGGCATAGCTTAAAGTAGTATTTCTCGCTGGTGTTCATGTAACGCGTCTTCCTCTAACATCTCCATCTATTAACGTCTAGTAGCATTTAGACGTATATTAATAAACATGCCGGCATTTCACCCGTCTCATATTGTAATCTGCGCATCCTCACCATAGAAACCCTACTCATTCGCATGAAATAAACACGACTATTATTGATTTATTTCCTTGAACTAATATAATCACAGGGGTTGTCTAAATTACTTAGATGCTATTGTAATAACAGACTCGTTTAATGCAAAGTTTCTACATTGATAAAACAATAAATATGCTGTGCTTCGAAGCGATCACTTAGACTGACACAGATATGGTTTAGAAGACTAAATATTTACAAATAAATCAACATAGATAAAAGCAAGTTCTAATATAAATGACATATTACGGGAGATGCTACACACATTATTTATCTATCTCCCTAAGCGAGAATATGTGACACAAGGTCGGAAGGTGGGATTAATATTCCAGCGCTACAACAGGAAAGCGCCCCGACCTTACTAAAATAAGTCTTCGGAATTCCCCGACGAGGATACCTAAGAAAACAGACCATAATTGTCCCTATTCGAAAGCGTAGATGCAATTCTTATATTGTAGACCTCCTAGAGCTATTCAGATTATTTGCCTAAGTACGACACTAAAAGTTTAATGAAATTATACAGTTTTTGTCGGACTGATTTTCGAGGTAGAAACCACGACTGACGTACCAAGAGAGTCGATACACATGGTATCTCTCTCTCCCCCCAACTGTGAGGAGATATAGCTTGAGATCAATATGATTGCTGCTGGTCGTGGGATTCGAACCTAGTAACGAATTCATCTCCGTCTCCAAGGAATATACACTAGGCTTCGTCAATAACGATATTCAAGTTTAATGAAACATTTATAAAGTAATAAACGTGATAACAGAATTGTCTAAAATGATCGAGCGTCTAAATGTCGGGATCTTGTACGCAGGCTAAATGACCGACTTTTGCACCAAAAAAAGACACTATATATAATATCCAATTGTTAAGAAACTTACTACTTAAAAGGCAAACATAATTATAAATGATTTCCTACAGACACTAGTGCTTAATTGTATGGGGTCAGCAGTGCGAGACATTATGATTGCTGCTGATCGATTCGAGCCCCCAACGAAGCTACTTCACTTTCTAAAAGCAAGGAAGAAACCAAAGGACCACTGTCAACCACAACGATATTCAAGTGAAAGTAAACATTTATACAAAGGATAAAGCGTTATATAACATTGATCAAGTCATTAAATGTCGTGGTCTTGCATGTAGGCACAATGGTCGACTTTTTCATTTCAACAGTGTTCAACTATTAAGAAAATTACTTCTTAAAAAGAGGGAAATCAATTATAAATGATTTTTTTAATACGTAGGGGCACTAGTGTTCCATCCTTCTGGAATCATCAGTGAAGGTATTTATGATCTGCTCTCTCTTATCGATGAATAATTGTGGGCAGAATACGTCAATGTATCTGCACCGAGAATCCAAACTATAGCTAGTAACAGTTACTCATTTTCGCGCAAACTTGCCACTTATAGTAGGGGAAACTATTAATACTTACTGTAGATATATGAAGTACACGATATATGTAATACTAAACTTAAAATAGGTTAATTAATTTTATAAAATAAATATTTATACGTGGTGGTAGCACAGAGGCATAGTTGTGTATAAAACGAAAAATAAAACTGAGAAGTAGCTGTCGAAGAAAATTGCAGATTGAAAAGTGAAATCATATTAGACATAATTGAGTTCACAGATTCACGGTACCTTTCAATCAAGGTCAGCGTTCATTCATTTCATACCTGCATATGAATGTAGTTCTAATGAATGATCGGTTTCTTCATTTACGCTGACTTCATTCGTCTTTATAATTTCGCACATCTATAACTTATAACCCCATCTCTTGTGCAAGTGGTTCACGTGGTTCATCCAATCTAAATTAGCTCTAATCAAATAATTAGAAATAACATTGGCGTTCCAATGTGGACCCGAGTCGTAATTAATTGACAGCCTTCAGCATGCATGATTATGTACAGTTAGTACTCAATTTATTAAAACACTGCAATATTATTTAACAGATTATTACATATTCACATATATTAACAATGTCGTCGTATTTTGCAGATTTTCATACCAACATATACATACATAACCAGAAGAACAAACAGCAGTAGAGCTATTTCAAAGTAATTGCAAAACCAACTACTGACCATATTTCTCGAGGAGCTGTGGTAGGCAGGTTCGTTTCGTTAAAAAGGCTGCGCTTGACCAAATTTGTAAGCACTTTTCAGGCGATAGATTATTACACACCTGTTCTAGTGTTTATTTTTCTAACAAGTTGTATATAAAAGTTCTTTGCAGAGCAGATGGCAAAACCTTTGTTACCAATACCTCTGTTGTTGTTTTTCGTCGATTCGTACGTTGAGTTATTTGGAAAATTATGTGTGAATTTGTCAACACCATCATCATCATTATAATGTACTGCATATGTGTGAGTCTAAAACAAACATTATTTAAAAAAAAATCCAAGCGTCCGTAATTCATATCAATTGGACTGTTGTTTTTCATAGATTCGTACGTTGAGTTATTGGAAAAATTATGTGTGAATTAGTCAACATTATACTGATCATTATCATGTACTGCATATGTGTGTATCTAAACGTAATGCATACCTATATATACATACATACAAATATAGAGACATAAAAAGGAACAAAACTTATGTGTTCATCAACGTTTCGTCTTTATTTCGAGATTACTTTGAATGAATGTTATTAAGAAACAAATTATATATATATATATATATATATATATATATATATATATATATATATATATATATATATACGTACCTCGTTAAAGGTGTACAAGATACGAAGAACATGAACTAAAACCAGGTTATTAAACGTGCTTAATAAAAGAGAGCAAAATATATTTTCATTAATGTAATGAGTAATATTTTATTATATATATAAAGCTGAACGTATGTATGTGTGTCTTGTCACGAATAGGCACCTATATGGTTGACTATTATGGAAAACTGATCGGATATGATGATAGAAGATGTATCGATACACACGAATGGGTATCTTTGATCTGGCATAGTTATGATTAATTAAAACTGTGAAGCTTGCGTACGCGCCTGGTCCACAAAGTATGGAAACAAAAAATAAAAAAAAACGTTTGCAAGTGTATTTGATATAGATGTACGTATGAATACTTTGATAAGTACTTTTTAACTTTAATAGGGATGGTATAATTAAATTGTGGAGTCTGCGTTCGTGTCTGCCTTCCATAGAATGGAAATAGGCACACACTTTTATAAAGACCTTTCATATCTACCTGCGTAATATACTTTGATAATTGTTATTCAGTTTGCAGAAATATTGTATAATAAAATTATGGGGTGTTCGTTCGCACCTGACCTCCATAGAATGGAAATGTGTCATAAAGTTTAACAAGGTTTTTTTTATATAAATACACAGACTATTTTGAAAAGTGTTTCGGCGTGAACTGGTATGGTATAATAAAGTATGGGGTTCATCTATTTAATTTTTACTTTCATCATATTTTGCTTTGGTTTTGATACCCCCAAATTCGAAGCTATCTCTTTACAGCCCTTTCTTTTCATAACCTATCATATTTTCATAAATCAGAAACCATTTTCTGTAGGCTGTTTTTGAACCCAATCAACGACGGGTACTTTTTCTAGTATATATATATATTTATATTGAGACAAAATGGGACGAACAGAGTTATGTGTTTATCAACGTTTCGTTTTGTTGCGGACTCTTTCTGGACTAATGGAAAAGACAAAACAAAACACTAGTACAAATATTTGTAAATATATTTTTGATCCAATGATGTGTAATAAGTTTGTTCCATTTCAGAAATGAAAGAATTCGTTGGAAAATAAAAAAATGGAGACAATGCGTTATGAAATAGAGTTAGATTTTTGTATAATGTAATCTAGCCGTTAAAATATTATGAAATATGATGCAATTCATATTCTTTGGGGGAAAAATATGTCAGTTATAATGTAAATCTCTATGTGTAATAAAACGAAGTTATTGTATTTTGGGAATGTAATTGATTTACTGAGTATAAGTATTAATTAGTATAGGTGGTGTATTATATGAGGTTAAAGCGGTGACTCATGTCTAAAAATAAACTTTCTTACACACACGCGCTCCAAATATTACAAAGATTTTCAACGCACTTAACAAATTAGGAAATCCGGTCATACAAACCCCATCACAAACTATTAAACAAACATTAAAAACAACAAAAAATCTCCAAAGCAAACCAATTTCCAATGTAGGCATATACACCGTTCCTTGCTAAAATAGCTACCATATATACGTTGTTTAAGCCTAATGTTCATTAGAGAAAAGGCCGAATGAACGCAATATATCAGAAATAGCAATTCTTTGAGTGAATTATTGTTGGATCAGTTGCAGCACAGCCATATATATTTTTTTTTACTTAAAACAGGTAACACATATGAATTTCGTTCAAATAAACTGACACAGAGAATTTGTGTAAATTCAACTTCCATTTAGCATCCTCGATGTTTTCATAATATATCGCCATGAATAAGTAAAGAATTACATGTACGTTGTTAAATCTTATACCTAGGTTACATTTCTCACACCATAGAAATATCAACTATAATATTTAATGCATACAATACATTTCATAACAAATATACACTGATGTTCTTTTTAGCCCCATATTCCCATTCGAATTATTACGGACATATTGTTCCAAAAATATTGTGAATTAAATCATATTTTTTTCAATATATGAACGGCTATATGACGTAAGAAAAACTTACTCAATTTCACAACGCTATTCCTCCCCTGTTTTGAAGATCCATCGCTTTTTTCCTCTCTAAAATGGAGCAATCTCACATTTCATTAGATTAACAATATATGCCACATATTTGTTTTTTCATTGTCATTCAGTCAGAGGAAGGCTTGCCATAAAGGCGAAAGGTTGATGAACACATAACTTGGATTGTTCCGTTTTTAGGTCACAATATCCTCGGCATATTATTTCGATTATTTTTATAACAGACAGACACCACACACACACACATATATATATAACACGTCTAAACTATCAATTTTTGGAGGAGCTACATGAAAATTAGATAGTATTTAAACATTAAGATAGAATGTATGAGCGTCAGATTCGATAAAACGCCAGGTAAAAAAAATGAATTTTTGTTTTATTTCTTTTAATTTTAGATATTTGTGATTCATTCATACATACATACATATATATATATATATTACTATATCAACTAATATATATTACTACATATACTAATATATATTACTACATATACTAATATATATTTATATATTACTACATATACTAATATATATTTATATATTACTACATATACTAATATATATTTATATATTACTACATCGAATATATATTTATGTATTACTACATCGAATATATATTTATGTATTACTACATCTAATATATATTTATGTATTACTACATCGAATATATATTTATGTATTACTACATCGAATATATATTTATGTATTATTACATATACTAATATAAATTTATATATTACTACATATACTAATATATATTTATATATTACTACATCGAATATATATTTATGTATTACTACATCGAATATATATTTATGTATTACTACATCGAATATATATTTATGTATTACTACATCGAATATATATTTATGTATTACTACATCGAATATATATTTGTGTATTACTACATCTAATATATATTTATATATTACTACATCGAATATATATTTATGTATTACTACATCGAATATATATTTATGTATTACTACATCTAATATATATTTATGTATTACTACATATACTAATATATATTTATAAATTACTACCTCTAATATATATTTATGTATTACTACATATACTAATATATATATATATATATGTATTACTACCTCGAATATATATTTATGTATTACTAAATCTAATATATATTTATCTATTACTACATATACTAATATATATTTATAAATTACTACCTCTAATATATATTTATGTATTACTACATATACTAATATATATATATATATATGTATTACTACCTCGAATATATATTTATGTATTACTACATCGAATATATATTTATGTATTACTACATCGAATATATATTTATATATTACTACATCTAATATATATTTATATATTACTACATCTAATATATATTTATATATTACTACATCTAATATATTTTTATATATTACTACATCTAATATATATTTATATATTACTACATCGAATATATATTTATGTATTTCTACATCGAATATATATTTATGTATTACTAAATATACTACTATATATTTATGTATTACTACCTCGAATATATATTTATGTATTACTACATCGAATATATATTTATGTATTACTACATCGAATATATATTTATGTATTACTACATCGAATATATATTTATGTATTACTACATCGAATATATATTTATGTATTACTACATCGAATATATATTTATGTATTACTACATCGAATATATATTTATGTATTACTACATCGAATATATATTTATGTATTACTACATCGAATATATATTTATGTATTACTACATCTAATATATATTTATGTATTACTACATCTAATATATATTTATATATTACTACATCTAATATATATTTATATATTACTACATCGAATATATATTTATATATTACTACATCTGATATATATTTATATATTACTACATCTGATATATATTTATATATTACTACATCTGATATATATTTATATATTACTACATCTGATATATATTTATATATTACTACATCTAATATATATATTTATGTATTACTACATCTAATATATATTTATGTGTTACTACATCTAATATATATTTATATATTACTACATCTAATATATATTTATATATTACTACATCTAATATATATTTATATATTACTACATCGAATATATATTTATATATTACTACATCGAATATATATTTATATATTACTACATCGAATATATATTTATATATTACTACATCGAATATATATTTATATATTACTACATCGAATATATATTTATATATTACTACATCTAATATATATTTATATATTACTACATCTAATATATATTTATATATTACTACATCTAATATATATTTATATATTACTACATCTAATATATATTTATATATTACTACATCTAATATATTTTTATATATTACTACATCTAATATATTTTTATATATTACTACATCTAATATATTTTTATATATTACTACATCTAATATATTTTTATATATTACTACATCTAATATATTTTTATATATTACTACATCTAATATATTTTTATATATTACTACATCTAATATATTTTTATATATTACTACATCTAATATATTTTTATATATTACTACATCTAATATATTTTTATATATTACTACATCTAATATATTTTTATATATTACTACATCTAATATATTTTTATATATTACTACATCTAATATATTTTTATATATTACTACATCTAATATATATTTATATATTACTACATCTAATATATTTTTATATATTACTACATCTAATATATTTTTATATATTACTACATCTAATATATTTTTATATATTACTACATCTAATATATTTTTATATATTACTACATCTAATATATTTTTATATATTACTACATCTAATATGTTTTTATATATTACTACATCTAATATATATTTATATATTACTACATCTAATATATTTTTTATGTATTACTACATCGAATATATTTTTATATATTACTACATCTAATATATATTTATATATTACTACATCTAATATATTTTTATATATTACTACATCTAATATATTTTTATATATTACTACATCTAATATATTTTTATATATTACTACATCTAATATATTTTTATATATTACTACATCTAATATATTTTTATATATTACTACATCTAATATGTTTTTATATATTACTACATCTAATATGTTTTTATATATTACTACATCTAATATATTTTTTATGTATTACTACATCGAATATATTTTTATATATTACTACATCGAATATATATTTATATATTACTACATCTAATATATTTTTATATATTACTACATCTAATATATTTTTATATATTCCTACATCTAATATATTTTTATATATTACTACATCTAATATATTTTTATATATTACTACATCTAATATATTTTTATATATTACTACATCTAATATATTTTTATATATTACTACATCTAATATATTTTTATATATTACTACATCTAATATATTTTTATATATTACTACATCTAATATATTTTTATATATTACTACATCTAATATATATTTATATATTACTACATCTAATATATTTTTATATATTACTACATCTAATATATTTTTATATATTACTACATCTAATATATATTTATATATTACTACATCTAATATATTTTTATATATTACTACATCTAATATATTTTTATATATTACTACATCTAATATATTTTTATATATTACTACATCTAATATATTTTTATATATTACTACATCTAATATGTTTTTATATATTACTACATCTAATATATTTTTTATGTATTACTACATCGAATATATTTTTATATATTACTACATCTAATATATATTTATATATTACTACATCTAATATATTTTATATATTACTACATCTAATATATTTTTATATATTACTACATCTAATATATTTTTATATATTACTACATCTAATATATTTTTATATATTACTACATCTAATATATTTTTATATATTACTACATCTAATATATTTTTATATATTACTACATCTAATATATTTTTATATATTACTACATCTAATATATTTTTATATATTACTACATCTAATAGATTTTTATATATTACTACATCTAATATATTTTTATATATTACTACATCTAATATATATTTATATATTACTACATCTAATATATATTTATATATTACTACATCTACTAATATATATTTATATATTACTACATCTACTAATATATATATTTATATATTACTACATCTACTAATATATATTTATATATTACTACATCTAATATATATTTATATATTACTACATCTAATATATATACAAATATATATATATATACTCATATATATATATATATGTACTATTATATAAATATATCTACTCCTCTCTTTTTATATATATATATACCAATATACATATGCATCAATTAATATATATGTACACACAGGATACATAAATCGATAAATTGAGTGTATCAAAACATCGACAAAAAATCAGATTGTATTTACATACTCCGAAGGTGACTTCATAAGTCTCAAGTAAGATGTAATACTGAAGAACATATACAATAAACCATTTTGCTTTTTTAAAAGTATTTTAATTTTATTATATTTTTATATTACTCCCCAGATAATACAGGGACTTGATTGAATCCAATATTTTTATACGATTTTTTAAAATTTAAATGTAATGAATAAGAACAAGACTATCTGCTTTTTAACGCTTACACATAAAATGTAATTAAACATTCTCCCGCCAAAAGCCAAGTGGGCTGGTAAACATTATAGGTCGACAATCATCAAATTTTCATTTATAATTTCGACATTTAATTGCTTTAGATTAACTTTTCAAAAATCAAATAATGGCTGATTAGAATCTGTTATTTTTATTCCATACATTTTGACAGGTGTATCGAGAAAAGCACTTAAAAACAGATTAGTTTAAAACTATAAGTTGCGCTGATGATTTATAATCAAACTAATTGCTATAATGCATTGGGAAGCTTTATGCAGGTGTTCGCGACACACTATCATTCATACGTAAATGCATATATTATGTTTTTTTATATTTAATGATTAATAGTTACTGCCTATTCTTTCCAACTCTATTTGTAACATGTAAGCAAACGAGCAGCAGCCGCAGGATAACTGGCTATCGAAAATATTAGCAGTTGCAGCCGTTAACGCAAATATGCAAATTAGCAAGTGCGCATAAGCGTGCACTACAGTAAAAGGATAGAAAAGTACACAACGTGGTTAAAAGAAAAAAAAAGTGTGTTCTGCGGAAGATGAGCGTGTAAAAAGCACTGGCGTCAGTTGGCAGGGAGAGAGACTTTTAAAAAGCACATGTGTGTGCGAAAAGACAGCGAAGTCGTTGTTTCGGAAGAAACCACGAATAAATGTTTCGTTTGCACTTGAAAATAATGGAAAGCTTGATTCTTATTTCTTTACTTTTTTGTAATTATCCCTTTGCGACACTGCAAGCCAGCGTAAGTGTCAGAGAGCTTTTTTATGGACTGAAAATCACGTGATGTGACAAGAGGGGGGAGGAGGTATTCAAATGAGATGTGGTTGTGTCTCTCTATAAAAGAGTCGTCTTCTTTATTTTGGGTGTCAGTGTGAAAAGTGCAGAGAGAAGAGAACAGTTGGATTTGAGCTTGAGACTTTGGATCTGAGGTTGAGTTAAAATTTAACGTCACTTGTAATAACGCGTGCGTACTTAGAGTAATTTTATATACGTATTTAAAGATGTTGTATTAGTTTGTTTATTTATTGTTTCTATTTACTTGTTTATCTTATATATATTTAAATATTAATATAAGTTTATGTATAACACCGGACAACAAGTAATACAACGTTGTTAAGCTGTGTCTAAATTTTAAAACTAGATAATTTAGCCATAAAACAGTTTTAATAACAATGGAACGCCGAATTAAGCGTAACAGCAACATACCTTTACAGATTTACACTTCAATTTCATTAAATAGGAGAATGAAACCCCCCTAACTGGTAGTACACACCGTACGTCAAGGAGTTTTGGTCGGATATGAAATTGAATGTTTCCATTGGTACAGATCATAGCTCTTATATACAGATACATTAGTTTTATTCGTATTAACAATATAAGAGTCTGGAGCAAAACTTTTCTTCCTTGGCTACCAAATCGAGCCCACTCAATGAGGTTAAATGTTGAGATTACTTCACCGCCGTAATCATTTTGCCTGCAATAAAAAAAAACTGTAATAGATGAGACCGGTTGCAGACCACCAAGCAGTCAGCGTGAACTTCTTTTGGGGCAACTGTTGCTTCAGGAAATATCGTGGACTTTCGACCGCGTTTAACCAATGAAGTGAGCGTCATACATAACTCACTGTTCTAAACAAGTCACGACCAGCTCGAGAAACAGCTCGTTCTTGTCGCGTAAAACAAGGGAAAATTACACTTCATAATGACGTTCCTCTTGATTGGCACACAATTCGATAGGAACCCATTTATCAGGTTTCCTATTGTTCTCAAACACATGCTAACCGACTTATACGTTACGTTTAATACAGAAGTAAGATATCCAACAGTTGAGCGTGGATTGGCTTCGACTAAGGCTCATAATTGATCGTTGTCAACATTCGAATGCCGAACACTACACTCATTATCGCGAAGAGTCTTCGTCGCAACGACATTTCTTTAAACGGCATTTGTATTGTGCTTTCAGTAGTGGTTCCCGGGAAAAACGTTTCGTTAGATACCGCGAGCTGTTACAGCATCTTTTCGGCCTAGCTTCAATTGAAATAAGAAAATTGTGTGAATTTGACTTTTGTCTACCTGTATTAAACGTTCTGAAGAGAAGACAAAATTGTTTTGAAAAGATTGTAATTTATACAATTTGATAAAGCGATTAAAAAAAAAAATCATTAAAACGATATACAAAATGTAGGTATTATAACGAAAAGTTATTCGAGCATACATCATTTGAAATCAAAATTAGAAAATTATGTAATAACATTTTCATAATCTTATACAATAAGCTCGTTTGCATCTGTTCGTACCTGTTATAAGTAAATTAGCCTTTTCGGTTAAGATCGAAGGTCTGTTGTTAATAGACGCTATTCTTAGCGTTTTAAGTTCTTATTGGCCTTTTGGCCGGAGTCAAAGTGTAGTATCTGTACCGGCAGATATTGCAAGCAAATACCATATATGTGGGGGTGAATCCCTATATCAGACATTAGTCAATGTAGGGGCAACCTTTCATACCAATTGTCACTATCCAGCTCCCATTTCCCACCCATCGGGAGCTGGTCCCCTTTTCCCTCCCCCTCTCTGCACATTAAAAAACGACCTTGTGCCTAATTTGCTCAGTGGGGAAGCAAATAAATGCAATCTGTTCCTGCAGATTCTGCAAGCAAAGACCATATGTGGGGGAAACCCCACATATAAGACCTTGGTCAATGTAAGGGCAACCCTTCATACTAATTGTCACTATCCAGCTCCCCTACTCCCTGGGGAGCTGGTCCCCATTTCCCCTTCACTCCTCACATACAAATCGGACTTGTGCCTAATTTGCTCAGTGGGGGAGCAAATAAATACCGACCCCACATATAAGACCTTGGTCAATGTAGGGGCAACCCTTCATACCAATTGTCACTATCCAGCTCCCCTACTCCCCGGGGAGTTGATCCCATTTCTCTTTCACTCCTCACATAAAAATTGACCTTGTGCCTAATTTGCTCGGTGGGGGGACCAAATAAATACCGCTTTTCTTGGCCTTTTTCCAAGATCAACGTGTAGTATATGTTCTTACTACATACTGTACTTATTGTGATATAAAGTGGGGGATATTTTTTCCGTATTAGTTTAATCTAAAATGAACACCCACTTTACAACCAGTCAGTCTCAAAGCCATTCAAGTCATTCTCCAGATCATTGAAGTTGTTTTTGAAGCATTTAAGTCATTCTTAAGGTCATCCAATTCATCCTTAAGTTCATTAAAGTCATTCTAAGTCATTTATTTTTTATTTAAGTCCTTTCAGCTAATTTTTCGGTCATTTTAGTTTATCTTTAAGAATTTCATGTCAATCCTACAAGCATTCATTACACGAGAGCACGCGACTAATGGCTATCGGCCTTGTTTTTACGCATACTAAATTTCATCCCAAGCAAAGCATATGGTTACTTGAGTGGAAGAGGCTACTAATCAGGATCATGTCAAGGAAAAATAAAAAAAATGATGGTTTACATTACATTTAAATGTCTGCATATCAATACAACAATTTCAGTATTAGTATTCTAATCGAAATCGGTGAAATCGCAAAATTTTCTGTAAAATTAATTGATTTCTTGTTTTACTTCCCCCACCTGCGTGTCAGTGGAATCGGAGGAAGATTACCCCCCCCCGCAGTGACTTCGTCCAAAATACATTTTTGGATACAGTGCGCTGTAGAGAATCTAGAGTAAACTTTATAAATTACCTATAAATAATGGTTCCATACCAATGTAAATATAACGTGTCATGGTTATTATGTTCTGCTCTAAACAGAAACACTCATTTCAAATGCATCTCTGTCTCATCACGGAAGCAACTGTAGATTTTACTAAATTATTTTACATAACCATTTGAATTAATGTTAAACAAACAAAAGTCAAGCATCATAGTTTAATTGTGCTTTAAACAGAAACGTTTTTTTTTTCGAGTACATCCCTGCCCTAAAAAGGAATTTACAATAAATGTTATAGATGTACCCTTTCAACTAGTGACATGGTAAAACTTCTCGAATGAATTAGTGATATTAGGTTATGTAACAGTGTCAATTCTGGTCGAAACCAGACTCCTTCCTTCAATTGGATTTTTACGATTATCGATACTTATCAGACGCATTCTGAGATAAAACGCACGCCCCCCCCCAAATATATGATGTACTTTCACCATTCAAAAAAAAATAAATTAAATCCAGATATGTTTCCAAGTCAATAGAGAACAAACTACTAGACAGTCACACGCAAAGTTCTATAGACACATACAGATAAATATATATATATATATATATATATATATATATATATGATCATTACTATAATACTTTTTTAATACCCACAGAGAGGTTTTAACCCGGACACACACAGATTATATATATATATATATATATATATATATATATATATATTACATACATATGATTATTACTATAATAGTTTTTAATACGTACAGAGAGATTTTAACCCGGCTACAACGCAATATCTGACGTCATTAACAAGGAAAACCGATCAGCCAATGTTAAAGGTTGCGTGAAATCTAAATATAAAGATGTAAATATCATTAATTACTCACGAGAGTGATTTTATGATTTTTGATAAAACGATTCTATTGACGTATTTCATGTCAACGGTCTACCGTGATAGAAAACTACTTACGCCTTAAAGTATCCTATACCTTTATAAACCAACTATTTGCCAATGTATGGAATATTGTTGTCATATTTGGGCTGGTGCATCTGCTACTTGTCTCTCACTTCTAGACAGGGCTCAAAAGAGAGTCGCCAATCTGATATGTCCTGAGCTGTCACCTAAGCTTCAGGCTTAGTTGCATCCTTCTGCATGTACTACAAGTACTTTAATGTTGAATGCTCTGACAAACTACAAACAGTCGAACCGCCTCGACGTGATTACTCCCGACAAACTCGACACGGAGCTAAACCCCAGCTCGTCACAGTAGAGATCCCAAGGTGAACGCAAGCCTTCTAACTCCAATAGTTTTTTCCTCGAACTGCTAGATGTTGGAACTCCCTTTCGGGAGTCTGCTTTCCCAACTGTACTGACATGCAGAAGTTCAAGTGTAATCTGAACATACATCTTGCTACTCGTCTCCCTTCATAATATCCCTGCAACTTATACCCTGGATAGTAGTCCCCTACTTCAAAGTTGAACTGTGCGTTGTTTGGGCTGGGAATTGAATTTTTAAAGAAATATGATCGAGAATAAGAGCCGAGTTCTTAAAGCGTCTGATATAATCATTACTGCACTTGTTTTTAATACGTGCAACCATTAGTATTTCATCCTCTTATGAATCATCAGTGCACACAGATGATCACGTCAGACGTGAGATCTAAACCCTTTCATGGCGTCATCTTTGGCCCCATTACCAAGGAACAAACCGATTGGCCAACGTAAACCGCTGAAATCAACATTTGTATAGAGCGTCTGCTATAATCATTACTTTACTTGCTTTTAATACGTGCAACAATTAGTATTTCATCCTTTTATGAATCATCAGTGCACACAGATGATCACGTCAGACATGAGATCTAAACCCTTTCATGACGTCATCTTTGGCTCCATTACCAAGAAACAACTCGATTGACCAACGTAAACCGCTACAATCAACATTTATATAAGTAATCTTATGTGATGGCTGAACCTTTGTTTTAAGCAAAATAGAACGTAGGATATAGTTTAATTCATGTTGATTATTGTATTATATAAGAGTTTTTATTAATCTATACTGTAAATCGAACTGGAACAATACCAGGAAAGTCTATAAAAATAGCAGTCATATCGGCAAGTATTCTCCGGGAAAATGTTGAACGGACATGCAGAAAAATACAAAGGCAGTTCAAGAAAAATATAGTATAGTGTTACACTTTTTAGTGATAGTTCGCAATTACCAAAAATAGCCTTATACATATAAACTCTTTATACATTGACAGTATTTTTCTAATCATCATATGCCCCTGTCGGTGGGGCATTAGAATACGCCGACTGCCCCCATGCAAAGGGTAAAAGTCCCTGAACGGGGGGGGGGTCTTGGATAGGACCTTAAACTATATCCAGCTGTGAGGTCCCAGCTTGTGGGCTTTGGGGAGTGTGGAGCCACCCTTTAATTACCATTGCTCCCAGGTCCACTCTGACCCGGAGTGGTAGTACCTGTTAACTCTGGGTTAAATAGAAACCGACGTTAAAAAAAACAAATATATTTTATTAAAAAAAAAATCTTCAAAATCTTTGGATTGTGCATTAAAATGACCCGAAAAGGGTTGATATGCCGTAAAACAAAAACAACCAACCAACTAATCATCATAAAATAATGATCTGGAGATTCTATTGTTAGCATTGATTTACTCAATTTGTATATTTATACGATAGTGTGTGTTATTGTCTGTGTCACGCTTAGATATGAGTCGTTTAATTGTTATGTACTTCAATTTCTTGTAATAAACCAGTTTACCAAAAAATCTTTATAAGTTTTGGTTGTGGTTTCGATTATAGCTGATGCCACAAAAGCCATTTCCGATTTTTATAAATAATTTTACTAAGAATTCTTCATAATCATTGTTTCGGTTTCGATTACAGCTTACGTTAACTTCTCTATTTTTTTTTTTTTTTATAAATGATTTTACTAAGAATTGCTCATAAGTTTTCGTTTCAGTTTTGATTATAGCAAATGCCACTCCAATAATCTATTTAAAAAAATAATTTTATCAAGAATCCTTCATAAGTATTGGTTTCGTTTTCGATTTTAGCTGATGGAACCTTAATGATCTATTTTTTATACGTAGATAATTTTCTACAGAATGTTATGTTATTTTTGGTTTTCGATTATAGCTGAAAGATCTAACTTTTGTGTGTGTGTTATAAAAAAACGACAGAACATTAACTCTATAAAAATATTATATAAAACGCTAATAAAAATGTTATGTATTAACTCTAATAAAATATAATAGAAAAATCGATAGAATATAATCGATAATAATAAATACTAAATATGCAGGAATTTACATATCATATTTAAGCGTATTTTACTATCTGGATACACCGGCTACCCCTGCGTGCTTGAATAAATACTTTTACAGTGTTAACAAAATAGCTACAATAATATTAGAGCGTCTCCATTTCTGCTGAATCTCTACAGAATGCCAAAATCAATATATTATATATGAACCAGTCCCCTGTGAAATTATCATATATCCCGCTTGCATTTTTATAATCAAATTTCTTTTAAAAAAAAAAGTGGGTCTTTACGGTAAATACATTGGTAAGGGTTGTCACCAACTTCAGAGAAAATCACTTTTGTAAAGCAAACTCGGTTCGATCTTGAAACAGCAAGGTCGCTATCCGTGTCGTTGACAACTAGACCACTGCCACCTTCAACTTTTTTCAAAAATGCCATTCATAAACACCGTCTTGTAATACATTTCCAATTCTTTCATTTGCAATGTCTTGGCTAAGTACAATTCAATTACTTCTTTTGACTTTATTATTGTGACTAAATTACTACCTAATCGATTGTAATTACCGAACATTCCCATTATGTTCCACCCGTGTTTATTTAAATTCAAGCGGAAAATACGCAATAAAGAAAGAGACAATAATTCGATCGTAGCATTAATTAGCGAGTACACAATTACAATTACATAGTATTGATTAAGCTGTTATCAGTTTCCTAATTGTGTAAAAGTAATAGAAACGTTGTAATTAGATACAGAGATGTGAATCGTCTTTCTGATAGCCATAACCTAAGAAAATAAACTAAATATTCATTACTCAAGTTAGAATAAATAGTTTTTATTTTAAATATTATTGATAAATTCCTTGTTTACTAAAACCATGAACCTAACACTACCCTAACACTAACAAATACCCGAAAGCATAACACTGGCACAGGCCATTCTTGTCCGATCGATTCGCATTCATCTATGAATTATATTTTACACTTGATGAGCGTTCAACCTACTTTCTCTGCGTTTACCTAAAGAAAAAAAAACTGGTTTCAAGTCCGATACAAACAAATTCCTGATAAATCGCCCCTTAATTAATCCAATTTATCAAACCTCCATTACTAACGATTACTACCATATTATCCTATTGATTGCTGTTCACGCACTAATACTTATCCTCCGGGGCTTGATAAGTGGTGTCTTCCATGTAAAAAAAAATAGTCCTGCTTGAACCCAAAATAGTGAGAAGATTTCAGCTTGACATTAGATTTCGTCAGAAAAAAATAAAACTATTACTTTAAAGATTTTCTTGTAAGGTAATTTATGGTCTTTGAAGATGCGGAAAAATATCTAACGCTGCATATTTTTCGTGTTTGTGCTCTATGGATGGATCTCCCAGACGAGGTAGGGCCATGGCTATCATAGTCAGAATTAAAACGACAATGTAGAAACATCCAGTGTGTATATGTACATAAATCTGTTCTACATATATATTTACATAAGTTCTGTAATGTGTACGATATTGCCAATTAAATATAATTTGAAATTTGATTGCATTCATTTGGAATTGGTTGTAAATTAACACTGGCTGATTGACATAGATAAATACAGGGTGGCCGAAAAGTCCCAGCCCACTATACATGTATTTCTAATAAAACACAGTATTTTTTAATGAAACACACAGAAAACATATATTCAACAAAAAAAGAGAACTTTATTAGAAACAAAACAGAAAACAACTAGAATAATTTAGTGGTCTAGGGGATCAGTATGTTGGCCCTAGTTGTTCTTGCACAATTCCATTCGCCTCCAGGTTCTTTGTGCCATTTTATTTTTAGAAAATTCCTTGATGCTCTAGCAAAAGCTGCAATAATCGCATGCTTTAGCTAATCAATGGTTTCGTATCTAATACCAGAAACTTGACCTTTAATTAAACCCCATAATGAGTTGTCTGGAGTGGTCAAGTCGTGTCCTGGGACTTTTATCTGCTGTCACAGCAGCATTTACCTTCATCATATATAGTAAAGTTATGGACAAGGTTCGGAAAAGTGGAGCTGCAAAGTTAACTACCTCAAGTAGGAGCACTTAGGTTCACAAAACTGACTTAGCAGCCACTACGGCGTTCCCCGATTGGGTAAACTGCATAGGAGAGATTTGATTCGCATAAAGCTTATACTTTCTAAAACAGAGAAGACAAAGTATGTGCAAGTGAATATCCTGAAAATACAAAAAAAAGCAGCATACCGCATTTTAAACGGAAAAAGTGCATTCATCTGTTTATTTTGGTGCTGAGTTGAAAATACACTGGAGACGAGGCAAACACCTGTTACTAATTTGGCATAACACATTTTCTATTATATACATACCTAAAAAGTTGAATAAATTTTCGCCCTGATATTGATATTAATCCCTACCTTTTTCTAATTAAACATTATTAATCCAGTCTTCATAATATAGTCAGTATTTGATATGCACACGACAAAATTAAACGTTATTAATTTCGATATTTCTCTGAAAACGCTGCTAAATAAAATACTTACTCATTTTTATGGTTTCATATTAGATGATTTGTTTCATTTGACAATTATATTGCATTTTATTTATGCATAGTTTCTACATTCTGTATAATTGCGTGAGAGTTATAAACTTTCTAGCACAAATAAATATATACACATTATATATATATATATGTGTATATATGTGTGTGTATGTTTGTGTGTGTGTATGTGTAAATAACCCGGCCTGTTTGTGCGCAACATTTATTACCCAAACTTCTCTCTTATTAATGTGTCCAGAGTTGAAATCTGCTGTGTAAAGCATTCGACCTTTATTTTACACTTGATAAGCGTTCAACGTACTTTCTCTGCCTTTACCTAAAGAAAAAAAAACTTATGTTTCAAGTCCGACACAAACAAATTCCTGATAAATCGCCCCCTTAAGTACTCCAATTTATCAAACCTCCATTACTAACGATTACTACGATAATATCCTATTGATTACTGTACACGCACTAATACTTATCCTCCGGGCCTTGATAAGTGGTGCCTTCCATGTAAAAAAAAATAGTCCCGCTTGAACTCAAAATGGTGACATTATAGTTATATCAATGTCAACGGTTAGTATTGGGGAGTTGATAAGGTGTCTTCATTCGCATTTGTTAGAAGGGTTGGCGTATAACACCAATCAAATTGTAGTTTGTTTTTTTTACATGGAGGTCACAACTTACCAAGGGCCGGAACCCACTCAGGGATGAGGGTTATTGCGAGTACAGTAATTAATGGGATAGTATCGTAGTAATCATTATTATTGGAGATTTGATAAAGTGTCTTACTTAAGGGGGGCGGGCCATCAGAAATTTGTTCATGTTGGACTTGGACACATCCAAGTTGTAGTCAGGTGGGTGACAGACAAACGGAAGAGAGTTCCACAGGCGTTCACTTCTAAGAAAGAAGTTTTGCTCCTGGAATATAAATTGTAGTTTTTTGGGGTTTTTTTTTTACATGGAGGTCACAACTTACCAAGGGCCGGAACCCACTCAAGGATAAGGGTTATTGCGAGTACAGTAATTAATGGGATAGTATCGTAGTAATCATTAGTATTGGAGATTTGATAAAGTGTCTTACTTAAAGGGGCTGGCCATCAGAAATTTGTTTATGTTGGACTTGAACACATCCAGCTTGTAGTCAGGTGGGAAACAGAAAAGAGTTCCACAGGCGTGCACTTCCAAGAAAGGAGCTTTGTTCATGGAATCTACGTTTTGGTTTTGGCACAGATAAAGAGTAGGGGAAATTTTTGACAGTGGTTTCATATATATATATATAGTAATTTTGACATTAGATTTAATCATAAAAAAAAAATTAAACTATTATTTTGAAGATTCTTGTAAGGTAATTTATGGTCTTTGAAGATGCGGCAAAATATCTAACGATGCTTAAATTGAAATAGATTGAATATTTTTTCGTGTGTTTGCCCAATGGACGAGGGTGGGCAATGGCTAACAGTCAGAACTAAAACACTTTCGACGTGTTCTTTAGGCCGTAAATATAGCTGCTAGAGAGTCAATATTGAAAATAAGTGACTTGAACTTTGTAGATCCAATAAAAAAATTTTTGCTGTTACTTTTGTACATACGCAAAAGTAACCATCATTGCACAATATCGCTTGATGTTAGCTTTTCCTAACCATATGTCGGAAGCTCAGACGATAACTACGCTGCGAGATAAACACTGAATTACACCGGCGTACTAAACGCTCTGTAAACAGCTGATACCCAATATTTTATCTTGTCAAATCATTGCTATATATTGGATGATAATCAATTGAGAATTTGTTATATAATATAAGAAATCTTCATGAATTAAAAGACAATATTCATGCGTATTTAACGACGCATACATAAATCCAAAGTCTGTTATCTTCAATCGAAATTGTCACTATATTTGCGTTTTTAGAACAGTACAGCGTCCAAAAAAAAACTATCGAGATCCAAGGTCTTTTCTGCACTGAACTTGGGGAAAAACTGTAAGTTAAATCTTATAAGGCATGGGCCGGTTGATATATCCGTTCCAATTATATAACTGAAGATATACAACGTTGAGATCGGTCAGTAGAAAATACGTGAATGTTTGCGAATACCATGTGTTGTACGTAGTTTCTTATCTGATCCGTCGTTCTGCATTTCCATTTACACAGCAATCAAGAGGTATCGATTCATGAAAGATGTGATTATCAATTGTGTAACAATTGGTTCGCAACTACAAGCACAAAGACTTTAACATGAGTTCCAATGTCATAGAAAATTGCAATATATATATATGATGATTGCAACGTCTTGTCAGACGAGTGCCACTCCCTCAGACATCTAAAATCCATGATCCCAAATGCCTGAGGGAGTATCTATACAACGGTGATGTTACAGAGTCTTAGCTTTTTACGACAGCTAAGTCTCTCTCTCTCGGTTCAAAATTTTGAGATCCAACAACAAGCAAGAGCAAGATAGCCAGCAACAAATTAAACTGCAGACCAGCTTAATACGGGTACTGGTCTCCCGCTTTATGTTTTTTTTTTAAATCAGAGATTTGCTTCTCCCAGAAAGGTTGCCTTCACCACGGCTTACGGAAGCCCTCTCCACCCCAATACACATATACACACACAAATATACATGGCGCTAGTTGGCCGTTGACCCAGAAAAAAAGAGTTCATTCGCCCTTTGGAAGGTCTTGTTTTTAATCCTTCAGGGAGACTAGCCGCCCTCCTCACCAAACAATATATATATATATATATATATATATATATATATATATATATATATATATATATATATACACATACACACACACACATATATATATATGTATTAAACCATTGGCAAAAATTTTCCCCACTCTTTACCTGTGACAAAACCAACACGTAGATTCCATTAACAAAGCTCCTTTCTTGGAACTGCACGCCTGTGGAACTCTTCTGTTTGCTTGTTTCCCACCTGACTACCAGTTGGATATCTTCAAGTCCAACATAAACAAATTCCTGATGAACCGCCCCCTTAAGTAAGACACTTTATCAACTCCCCAATACTAACGATTAGTACGATACTATTCCATTGATTACTGTGCACGCAATAACTATTATCCCCGAGTGGCTTCCGTGCCTTGATCAGTGGCGACTACTTTGTAAACAAAAAAAACAATAGTGGTTTCTTTCATAGATTAAAATATATCATTCACGGTAGTGTTTGAATATGTGGCTAAGTTTCAGTTTTTATCATTCAGAACTGCTTTAAAGGTTCACCGCTCACTTATTTCTCAAATGATTACCTACAATTATTAGAGTTTATAGATCACTTGCTCAGCTATATTGCGAAAGAAAAAAATTCAATTTTCGTTCAGTAAAGCAAACGTTATGATGAATTTACTGGTGTTCAAAATCGTAAAAATATGTAAGTAGATGAGCGACGCTTTTATGACTGGTTTCCACAGCAACCATGCCGCTTCTGAGACTACTGTTACTACTAATTCACTGCTGTTGCAGAAAGAGAAGTGAAACAGAGATAATGCAGGCGTGAAAAGGACAATATTATGGTAGAGTATATTAAAAGCAAACGAGTGCCGTGCATTGTTATTGCATATGTGTTTATGGGGCCAAAAAGAAAGACTGAAATTAAAAAAAAGAACAAGTTAGTTTATTGGAAGCCTGGAAAAATCATGGATTGCAATTGATAAATGGGAGCATAAAAAGTAATATGGTTTAGCTAAAACCTGGAAAAGTAAAGATTAGCTGTTACAACTGAAAAAAGGACAAGATATTCTAGTAAAAGATATAAACTTATAACTAAAAATATTGCAATATTAATTTTTTTTTATTCAATTTATAACATTATATAATCAATTCTTAATGCTGCACTATTTTAAGTTATGAATTTATGATATTTTTTACTGTAATATTTTTTCTTTTTATATTCCAGTTCTAACAACTAGTTCTTTACTTTTCCATGTTTAAGCTTAACCGTATTACTTTTCTTGCTCTCATATTTCTATTGTAATATATATATATATATATATATATATATATATATATATATATATAATCTTATTTTTTCACTATAGTAATTAATTACCTACAAACACTAGTGTTTCATCCTTTCGGGAATCTTCAGTGCAGGGTGTTACGATTATCAGCAGTCGACTTATCTGAACTCTGTAACACGAGCCATCCCTGGCTCGATTAGCAAATACCGTATCCAATCGGCTACTGTTAACCGCGTGAAATAACGTTGTATTTAAACATTTTAATTGTAAATGTTCTTTACATCAGAACAGTGATCAAATCATTATATGCTGATCTATGTATAAGAGCTTAATTGACCGACTTAAGTCAACTGAAAGTGATCAACGATAAGAAACGAGTTCCTTAAAGGAATGTCATAATTATGTTCTTACTATAATAATTAAATACCAACAGACAATAATGTTTCATCCTTTCGGGGATGTTTATTTGTATATATGGTGGTTTCCCTCGGTCTTGACAGACTATGGATACCCTCTTCAGTTTTTTTTTTCATCCCAAAACATATGTAAAAAGGGTCATTCTTTACAGAGCAGCAACTGATGGTAATTAATTTCCGTGTGTTCAGATAAATACTTTTCGAGTTATTTTATTGGTTTTGTAATAGTATGGAAGAAAAAACATATTGCACTTAGGGGAAATTAAATTTATTGAACCACCACGTAAATACAATTTTCCCCCCTCTTTATCTGTGCCTTAATCAAAACGTATATTCCAGGAGCAAACCTTCTTTCTTAGAAGTGAACGCCTGTGGAACTCTCTTCCGTTTGTCTGTCACCCACCTGACTACAACTTGGATGTGTCCAAGTCCAACATAAACAAATTTCTGATGGCCCGCCCCCTTAAGTAAGACACTTTATCAAATCTCCAATAATAATGATGACTACGATACTATCCCATTAATTACTGTACTCGCAATAACCCTTATCCCTGAGTGGGTTCCGGCCCTTGGTAAGTTGTGACCTCCATGTAAAAAAAAACAAAAAAACTACAATTTGATTGGTGTTATATGCCAACCCGACTAACAAATGCGCATGATGTATGTATAATTTGTGTACTAACGTCGAGGAAAATATTCTTCAGGTCTTTTTATTAAGTGGAAATTTTCATTATTATTCAATGGCGCGAATTTGAAAATAATATGTGAAACAATGCTGGACAACAAATGGTGGCCCAACGCTATTTGCCTTGTTAACTAAATACACAATTATCTCCCTTGTTCAGTAAATACACAATTATCTCCCTTGTTCAGTAAATACACAATTATCTCCCTTGTTCAGTAAATACACAATTATCTCCCTTGTTCAGTAAATACACAATTATCTCCCTTGTATACTAAATACACAATTATCTCCCTTTAAAACTCTTCAAAAAAAAAAAATCAACGAAAAAATATAGTTTTCTTTTGTGTCGTTTCATCTCCCATGTCGTCGTCTCTTACAATTTTCTCTGCCGAGAGAAGATGTGAACGGTTTTCTAATAAAAAAAAAGAATTAAAAAACAGAACATCTCTACCACATTCTGAAAAATTCTGTATGTGTGTGTGTGTGTGTGTGTGTATGTGTGTGTGGGTGATATTATCGACATTTTACACTCTAACGGCTGCATCTGCCGACGTAACGTTTTGCAGTTGATGTAAACTCATGCCGGGTTGAACAGAGTCACAACTTGTGTTTGGCTGTGAGAAACTGCCCTTTAATTTGCAAACCCAAGACGTACTGCAAAATGCCGTTACCTGTCGAAAACTGTCCTTAACTTTTTTTAATTGTTTTAACTGCTCTTACCGTCAGAAACTGTCGCAGACACATTGCCACTTCTAAAACTCACTATAAATATATATAACTTTATATTACTTCTTGTTCGACTTAATAATAAAAAAATAATAGGATTAATAAATATTAATGTTTAATAAGCTTATTTTCATGTATTTTGAGGGAAAATTTCCAATTCATTTATTCTAGGTATGAACATTTCTTTTTTGTTACACATTTTTCTTTTTCTGCTAACTAGCACTTGGGTGGAGTGATCGATTGCATCTCATGAAGACCTGAGCACCATATACGCATCCTTGGGTGGTCGACGACTAAATCATATTCTGTTTATTTTGTATTGATAAATGTGTATATACAACACTCAATCTCGCTCATTACTATTTTTTTACAAGGATTAGAGCTTCAATTCGCATAGCACAAAAAGAACACCGCTAAATGTTCTGTTTATGAACTGTTTATTTTTAGAATTAGTACGGCAATAATGGTATAAGAAAACCAACAAAAGACTAACTCTATAAGAATAAAAATCCCAACACTTAACTGTTGCGGTACGCACATGTGCATTATTAGTATACATATTGTTTTTCCATGCTATTTTGCGTCAAAGTACCTGTGTTCGCCACGAAACTGTAAATAACATCCTCCCGAAATAACATTCTACCTCCACCATAACAATTATGTAATTCAAATTTGGTTGTAGTGCTGACTACATGGGCTGAACATCGTTAAGATTGTATAGTAAAATTCAACAGCACATAAAATGTAGAATCATGGCATTCTAACACATCTGGGTGTAGCAGATCATTTGCTTAAAAACCATCTTGTGCTACGAATATCAGCATTGACTAATGATCGTTTTCAGTAGTGCTTACTCCGAATTTTACCTGGAAATCTAGGAGAACATACACGTTCATTTGAAGAGAATTTTTCAGTGTGCACAGAACAAATGTCTCTTACATTTGAACGTAATTAAACATGATGAGATGCTATACTTGTGCATGCTAAGTTCATTTTAAATATATAGCCTTGTTTACACAATGTTTTCATTGTTACCACACTTAATTTTGAACTTATTTTAAACTTAAAGCCTGCCGCATGTGCTCATCCCGCTTTACAAAAAAAGCCCCTCAACTCAGCTCTAGAGGAGTGAGAGCGAAACCGGTCAGCTTGCCTAATTTTTTTTTTTTAATAATGAGTATGAAAATATGACTTCGCCTCATCATTGCAATATAAAAAAATAATTGTACACGACAAATAATTCTGAAACAAATATTTATAATCACATCTGCGGGAAAAAATCTAATAAAATTAATGCCAGTAAAAAATGTGAAAATATTCTGAAGATAATCAACAACATTAATGACTAACATATATATATACATATATATATATATATACATATATATATATATACATATATATGTATATATATATATATATATATATTTTACATTTTCACCCCAAACAAGGCAAATTGCCACTTTGGTGTAGGGGGCTACTATCAGGGGCAACAACTACTGGGGTACTATGTAGGGATTTGGGTAGCAAGATATCGGTTCACGTTACATTCGAACTTCTGCACGTCAGTACTGTTGGGGAAGAAGGGACCTTGAATGGAATTCTAGAGTCTAGCGGTTCTGGGGAAGAAACTATTGGAGTAAAAAATATTTTACATCTAGGGATCTCTACAGTGTTGGGTGGAATTTAGCAGCCTGTCGTTTTTGTGGAGGGTTCTCACGTCGTAAGGGCACAAGTGATTGCAGTTCGTCAGAGCATTCACCACTAAAATACTTGTAGAAAAGGCAGAGGGATGCAGCATTTCGTCGATGGGACAGAGGTTGAAGCTTAGATGCTAGTTTAGGGCCTATCAGGTTTGCGAATCTCTTTTGAACCTTGTCAAGGAGCGAGAGTTTAGTAGCAGATGCACCAGCCAAGATGTGACAGTAATACTCCATACATGGGCGAATGGTGGCCTTATAGAGGTATATGATACTTTCGGGAGTTAGTAGTTTTCTAGCACGATAGAGAGAGCCCACCTTTCTTGCAGCGGCCCTGGCAATGCCTTCAATGTAATTGTTCCAACTCATGTTTCCTGTGAACGTGAGGCCAAGGAGTTTGAAAGATGTACTCTCAAATAAAGAGCCGTTGGTCATTGCTATAGGAGGTAGAGAGGGTTTCTTGTGATTATTGAATGAAACTAGTTTAGCTTTGGCAACATTGAACGCGACCAACCACTTTTGTCCCCATTCCACCACAGTTTTCTTTAGAAATGTGTTCATTCGGCTTCCTGTCGTGCCTGCCCTTGAGTGTGGTGTCATCAGCATCTGTACCCATCTCAGAGGCAATTTTGTCGGGGTGGTCATTTATGAATATCAGTAACAATAGAGGTCCAAGGATAGAACCCTGGCCACCCCCGCATTTATATCATATTGTTTAGATGTACGACCGTCGAGGACAACCTGGATTTTTCTCTTATCTAAGAATGATTTAATTATGTTAAAAAATCTACCAGTTATACCGTATGATCTAATTTTCCTGAAGAGACCCTCATGCCATACCCTGTCAAAAGACTTGGATATATCTAGAGGTATCGCCCGCCGTCCCCCGCTTTGTCCAGTGAATGGTATATCCGTTCAGAGATCACAGTTGGGATGTCTGCTGTGGAACGGGCTTGTCTAACTCCATATTGTTTCTCAGTCAGAAGTTTAGCATCTGTAAGATGATTGACTAGAGCATGGTTAATTAAGGTCTCAAATATTTTGGCAAAAAGTGGGAGGAGGCTAATGGGCGATAATTTAATGGATCAGTCCTTTCGCCAGAATTCTTGACTACTGGTACAACAGAAGCAGTTTTCCAACAGCCCGAAAAAGTAGCTCCATTAAGGCATTTGTTGTAGAGTTTGGAGAGAACTGGAGCTACTTCGGCTGAACCCGTTTTTAATAGCACAGCTGGGATAAGATCGGGTCCACATGCTTTTGAAGTGTCAAGGTTTTTTATGATAGCATGCACCTTAGCAGGGGTGGTTTTCAGATTGTCTAGCGTGGCGTCTGTCCGCATAGGAAAGTCAGGTAGGGGGTGGTTGGAAGGGTTCAGTGTGGAGTTTGAGGCAAACCGACTGGCAACCATGTTTGACTTGTCCGTTGCTGAGGAGACAACCTCGTGATTGTTGGTTAGTGGGGGAATTGTTGATTGCCCATTATTTACTACACTGTTGTAGATTTTCCAGAAGTCTCGAGTTCCGAGTTTTTGTGCTTCGATGCGCTTTTTAGTGGTTTTCGTAAATCCTCTCTTAGCTGTCGCTATTTCTTTCTTAACGTTATTTCTAGCTTCTATATACTTCAGTCTGTTTTAACTGGACTTATGTCGGTTTAAGCTGCGGTATGCATGCTGCTTTTGAGCAATGGCAGTTGCACAAGTCGACGTAAACCATTGGGGAGAGTGGGGCTTACTATAAAATTTCCGCATGGGAACATGCGCTTCGATTGCAGTTTTGAACCAGTCAGTGGTCTTGTTTGCACATTGTTCAGCAGGGAGAGAAAAATATTTCTCCATGGGGCATCTCTGATTGGTTCCCTGATGGTTTCCCAGTCAGGCTTTTTATAATATCTCGTTATTTTGAGCACTGGCTCTTCAGTTTTGTCTCTAGAGTTTAGGGCGATTTCAACCATTATCACTGCATGATCAGCGTTCCCGAGTGCGCTGTGGGCATTCGTTATGCAATCATCGGGAACTGTGGTCAAAAACAGATCTAGAAGTGATGCGTGTTGTTCTTCCTTCTCAGGGAAACGGGTTGGAAACGTAACAATTTGTGATAGAGAGTGAGATATAGTGAAGCTATGAGTTGTGCTGCCCGCTACATCTGTGTAAGTAGAGAATCCAAGCCAGTTTTTTTTTTGTGGACATTAAAGTCACCAAATACATGTATTTGTGCGCTAGTGTCGAGGGACAGTGCCATGTCTATGCTGTCAGAGACTTTGTCTATTATGGTGCAGTCCTGAGTCGAGGGAGAGCGGTAGAGAAAATAATAGTAGCTAGTATTGTGTTTCATGTTTAGTCTAAAGCACATTAAAGCTCGATCATCTGTTTCTAGGTTTGTTTCTCTAGTCAGTGGGAGGGTATTACGAATGTAAACTCCAAGTCCGTGCATGTGTCTGTCAGAGTCCTTACGGCAGAGTGGGAGATATCCAGGCATTTTAAAGTGGTTAGAGGGGATGGAGGAGTGTAGGTTAGTCTCACTTAGTGCTAAGATAGCCGGGGTATCTGTTAAGAGAAATGCTTACACATCAGCTAAATTAGTTCTAAGCCCACGAATATTTGTGAATACGAGCCTCAAGGGAGGGGGCAAGTTGAATTTGTTTGTCCCTAAGTCTGGTTTAAGCTTATTTACAATAATTCAAACGCATCTGCGTCTCTATATCTCCAGCATCGCTTATAACACGCTTCTATAAATTGTTTACTCATTTTAATAAATACATCCATACATACATATATATATTGTTTGTTTGAATGATAAACGACGCTTCTGTTTCCAACATAATCTAGTGAAATGAGGAATTTTTTAGAATAGTTTCGGTCCATATTCGGTTAATATGTTGAAAATAGAAAACACTGAGAAATAATAACTATATTTGTCTATGTTGTCGTAAACCTGCTCTGATCAAATCGTACCAATTTTTTCTGCAACCTATTGTCCATCTATCACACTGTACCGAAAAACACTCGTCCATCTGAAACCACTATGAATAATTTCCGCTACTTTTATCTCTGCGTAAATCTGAACGTAGATTCCATAAACAAAGTTTATTTCTTAGAACTGCATGCCTGTGGAAATCTGTTCCGTTTCTCTGCTTCCCAGCTTACTTCAATATGGTTGTCTTCAAGTACAATGTAAACAAATTCTTGATTATCCGCCCCCTAAAGTAATTAACTTTGCAAAGTTCCTACTACTAAAGATTACTAGGATATTGTACAATTGACTACCATACACCCATTAACATTAATCCTCGAGTGGCTCCTGGTCATTGATAAGTGTTGAATGTTTTGTAAAATAAAAGCAAAGCAGCTGGCCTTGCATACCTCGATATATCTTATACAAATCATATATTTACGTACTGTCCGAGCGTTGTCGACAATTATATAATGATGAAACAGAGTTAGAAAGAGATAATTCTCCTGGTTAATGAATCGAAGCATTTTGATATTTCAAGAACGCTGATATTTACAAAACAATAAACTGGAAAGTGTAATTGATACAAACTTTGTAAATTGTTTTTTTTTTTTTGAGTATTCAGTCGAACAATAAATTTTGATTGTAAAGTTAAACTTACAGTTTTAATTTTCTTTCTCTATAATAAGCTCTACTCTCTATTGCGTATTGAGTTTGTTTTTAATTCGATTGGGATTACATTTTCTATATATAAATACTGTTATTTGTATTAGTTTGAAGTTTACCAGTGCGTATATCAGGGAAAAATACATCGCTTTGTTTTCATTATATATATATATATATATATATATATATATATATATATATATATATATATATATATACACATCTGTTTCCTCGAGTTTGACAGACTATGGATACCCAGTGAAAAAGTGCGTTCGCGTGAAATTTTAGTGGCAAGTGTTGCGCAATCTCAACCACACATCCCCTGAATTAATATTATAAATATCAGTGGCAAGTGTGACTGCAGGAACAATTGAAACAATGTCGAGATTAGCGGAGAGAAAATACAATGTCCAAACTCCTCAAATGACAATCCATCTGGTACTTGCAAGACTCACCCATGCTAAACATCGGAGATCTTAGGAGACCCGGTGTGATTATGGCGTGGGTGTAATATATATATATATATATATATATATATATATATATATATATATATATATATGTATATATATATATAATACATATTGGGTGTAATATATATATATATATATTCCTACTATGAATTCGTTTTTCTTTTTTGCGTATTGATATTCATATTAAAACTCCTCTTCTATTTATTCAAAAAGAATATACAATTTTCTTAGATATGAGTTGTGGAATTGCATTCACTAGCAAAAGATCTAGCTAATTTTCATATTCTTTTAAACATTCATTTTAATTCCCTATTAGGGCTTTTTCGTTTTTCTTATGCGATGATCATCTTTAGTCAACTATTACGTGTAATTATATTCATGCAGATATTCTACATGCACTGAGACTAAAGCTGCTTTCAGGAACGCCAGCAGCCACTATAAAAGAGTAATAAAAAATGCAAGAGAGCTATATGCCCAGTCTGTTAAATCCAAAGTAGCTGATCAGCGGCTTGGTTCCCACCAGCTTTTGCAAATAACAAATAGGATCCTGAACAGAAGCGTGCGTGCTATCCCAACCATTATCAATGGACCGGAGGTAATCTCGTCAGCATCAGACAAGTCCGGACTATTTGCAAAGAACTTTGCAGCTAATTGTACCTCATGCGACGAAGGCCATCAGCTCCACATTATTCCTCCAATAACACAGAACAAGCAAGGTAACATAAATATCTGTGCATGAGGTCGCCAAGCTAAACAAGATCTTGATTCCAGTAAAGCAACTGGCCCTGACGGCATCCCAATTATAGTGTTAAAAAAGCTTCAACCAGAACTTGCTCCCGTACATACGAAACTGTTTAAGCGCTGCCTTAAGGAGAAGTGCTTTCCGCCTCCCTGGAAAACCTCATCAGTATGCCCTGTATTTAAGAACTCAGGTGATAAGTCATCTCCCTCTCAGTGCTGACCAATAAGTCTCCTGTGTGTCATGAGTAAGTTGCTGGAATCCATATTAAATAGAGTAATAGTCAACCACCTCAGCAAAAATAACCTTCTTAGTGACATGCAATATGGTTTCGGTTCTGTAAGATTAGTGAATCACTTGACAAAGGCTTCCTTTCTAGGGCAATTTCTCTTGACATATCAAAGGCCTTCGACAAGGTATGGCATAAAGGCCTACTTCACAAGATTTCCAGCTACGGTATAACTGGAAATGTTTTCTCAATCATTAAATCATTTGTTTCCAACAGGCTCATAAGTGTAGGTTGATGGTCAGAAATCAGAGACCCACAGTATTAATGCTGGAGTCCCTCAGTGGTCCATCCTGGGCCCAACTATTTTCCTGATCTACATCAAGTATCTCCCTAAACACATACTTAAATCATTCGTTGACATCTATGCTGATGACACGACCATCTACGGCAAAACATCAAAGGCTGTAAATGACAAAGTTCTCTGATTCTCTCTCCTCTGATCTTGAGCGCGTAGTACAGTTGGGGAGGAGGTGAAATTTTTCCTTTAATTCATCTAAAACCAAGCTCCTATCTTTACACCATCAACGCTCTGATCCACATGTGCCATCAATTGGGATGGATGGCTCTCGTCTGGGAGAGGCCCCGTGCTTTGACAAGCTTCTGGGGTTGACCTTTACTCCTGGTCTGAAATGGAACAGGCACATCAAGTCTGTTGCCAAGGTTGCTGGAAAGATGGTGGGATCCTTCTACCGCTCCAGAAGATATCTCAATACCGATGCAATTTTCTATCTATATAAAAGCCAAGTACGTCCAAGAATGGAATACTGCTGCCATATCTGGGCAAAATAACCTATCCTGCCTTGACAGAGTACAAAATAGACTTCGTGGCTTGGTGGGAGATGCCATTTTTTTCTTCCCTGCAACCTCTCTCCCACAGAAGAGACTTTGTGAGCATATCCTTGTTTTATCGTTATTTCCATGGCAGGTGCTCGTCTGAGCTCCAATCTCTAATCCCCCCTCGCAAATCTTTTACGAAAAACACCCGTCTAGCTGAAACCACTGTCAAAAGTTTTCCCCACTCTTTATCTATGCCTAAATCAAAACGTAGATTCTATGAACAAAACTTCTTTCTTAGAAATGCACGCCTGTGGAACTGTGATGTCTGCCTGCTCCTCGCCTGCCTACAACCTGGATGTCTCCAAGTCCAACGTAAATCAATTCCTGATGAACCGCCCCTTTAAGTAGACATTTTTATTAAATCACCCGACTAACGTACTGTACATGCAATAACCCTTATCCCTGAGTGGGTTCCGGGCCTTGATAAGTGGTAATCACATTGTACAAAAAAAAAAACGAAACACACACACACACATCTCCAAACAACCGATTGGAAAACAACAAATATTCTTTTAAAAAGATTTCTTCAAAATCTTTTGATTCGGCATTAAAAAAAATTGAAAAGGGTTGATATGCTGTAAAAAAAAAAAAACAGCCAACGAAACACCCGGGCAACACGGAGCTGAAATGCTAGTATCTTTATAAAAGTTAAAGTGTCTGGATGTGTGTCTCTCTCTGTCTGTCTGTTTACATTTTCCTGCGCAATAACTGTCTGGAAATTTGATGTACAGAGTACTGATATTGGGGAATATTAGGTTTTGTTGACCGTTTTCGGGCTGAAATTTGGCTTTTAAAGTGTCAAAGTTAAAGGAGTTTACCTTTGAGAACTCTACAACACTCCGATAATTTTGGGTATAAACACTTGAAATTTTAAATGTAGGTTCCTTCGACATAAATCTAACTTAATAACTCTCAAATTTTCATAAAGGGTATTCAGAGATAGGGCAACCTTTTAATCGATTTGGGTCGAAAACTTCAGCTACCAATATAAAAATGTATGGATGTATGTTTGCATATCCGCCTAAAACTTTTGACAGAGACGACGAATTTTCACAAGATCAGTACCGTTTTTAAGCTCGCGCTTCAGACGACAGATACCGAAATATTGGCTAAAAACATTGATTTCTTCACTCTCAAGTGGGCACTTTTCTACAGGGAGGTGTAGATTTTTCGCCGATATTTACGAAAGTTATCCCATCTTTCGATTTTCTATCCTTAATTTAAACCTACGTCACTTCCGGTTTTTCCCATTCTTTTCGTCCCCCGTGCTAAGGGTTCGAGCATGCCTTCTGCTATCACTTTATTTTTGTTCAATAAAAACCTCTTAAAAACCCGAGTAACGCCCCGCACCCATCCTTGTATATATATATATATATATATATATATATATATATATATATATATATATATATATATATATGTATAAACTAACATTATAAAAAATAAACATAAATGCAAAAAAAAAAACACACACACATTTAATTACATCTAGGTTAAAAATAGGTCAAATAAGTAGATATCTTCACTCTTTCTAAAAAAGCACGACAAAAAAGGAGTGAACCCAAGGTAAACGGGGGTCTTTTTCCTGTGTTTGCCCATTGGCTAATCAGGAAAGGAGCGGTGGAAACTAGGAATCCTGTTGGATTAATAAAATCTCAATAGAATAAACATATATAAAAAAGCGAAACAGCACAACTCTTCGCATAAGCCTGTCGAATCCTAACGTGGGGTGGAAATGCTAAACAAACAACTTTATACTATGCAGTGTCTTAAACACTATGGATTATTACCTCAGTGAAAAACAAAAATAAATATATACTAGTTAGAGTATTAAGCACTATGGATTATAATTTCAGGGCAAAACAAGCAACTATAAAATATGCAGGGTATTAAGCATTATGGATTAGTATTTTAGTATAAAACAACTACATATTATGCAGGGTATTAAGCACTATGGATTATAATTTCAGGGCAAAACAAGCAACTATAAAATATGCAGGGTATTAAGCACTATGGATTATCATTTCAGGGCGAAACCAGCAACTATATACTATGCAGGTTATTAACCATTATGTATTTTAATTTCAATATAATATGCAGGGTATTAAGCTATGGATTATTATTTCAGTGCAAAGCAAATGTAATATGCAGGGTATGATCTGTGTGAAAAAAAAACCCAACTAGATACCATGCAGGGTCTTAAACACTATGGATTATAATTTCAGTGCAAAAAAAAAAACTGTATACTATGTAGAGTATTAAGCACTATGGATTATGATTTCAGTGAAAAACATACAACTCTATACTATGCAGGGTATATAGCACTATGGATTAAGATTTTAGTATAAAACAAACAACTACATACTATGCACGGTATTAAGCACTATGGATTATGATTCACTGCAAAAACAAACAGCTATATACTATGCACGGTATTAAGCACTATGGATTATAATTTCAGTGCAAAACAAACAACTATATACTATGCAGGGTATTAAGCACTATGGATTATGATTCCTTGGCAGAACAAACAACTGTATACTATGTAGAGTCTTTAGCGCCATAGATCATGATTCACTGGGCATAAAAACAACTGGAGAAAACAAATCACGATCCATTACAACATTGTTTTTAAACTAGGCTGCTATATCTAGGATCTGGAGACTGTCGGAATATTGATTCATTTACTTATATACTACATGCTCCGTCTTGAATGTTACGCACGTTTCATTATGAGTCTATTTGGTATATTGAACATTAATAAATTAAGAGGCCTTTAGAATATTACTAAAACCATGTTCTCTGTTTCTAATAGACATTTTTATTTCTAAATCGTGGGTCACTGCGTGTTCTACCACTGATAGAGGACAATTTGGATTATAGCCACCAACAAAAGAAGAAGTTATATATCCTAGGTCGCGTTGTGTTTATATGCACACTCTTTTATGGGGGGGCTCTACAGCACCGATATAATCATGCTGCCCATTAACATCGAAAAATTATTCAATTTGAAAAATATGTTTACATTTTGGTAGAATTAAAAATTATATTTACATCTTAATCAGAGTTCACCCTGATAAAAAAAAAAAATAGTTCTAATAATCATAGTTACTCCACTTTTCTATAGAAATATGTAATGCAGTCTGGAGAAATGAATATTTTCGAAATGAATTAGAATTGAAGAAGTCAATTGCCACAATATGGAAATCGGATATTCTTCATCGAGCAAATACCATTTTTATTGATGCTATCGTAATCACTGAGGCAGGATTTTTTATTGCCAATCCCAGCTTTAATATCCCTGTGTATAACACGCCGAAAAGACTTGTTCAAATGCTGGATTCCATCTCATGTTATTTTTGTGCTGTTTTGTTTTCCCCGATTTGAGACAGTCATTAAAATTTGAAAAGGAAGTATTTTTTTTTAATTGGATACTACAATCATTTGAAGAATTGTAGTTTTCATAACTGGTTCTACATATAAAAGAATGGAACAATCGCAAGTGGCATTCGACATGCAATTAAACCTTTCTGCTAGTATTAAGCCTTCCCTTTAAATGTGAGAGTTAATCCATTTTCTTTTATTATATTTGAAAAAATAACAGCTAAAATAATACCTGCAGTATTACGACGGAAAGAAATATTTATAGCCTAAAATCGCACTATACTTCTCAGTGTAGTGAAACAAAAACATCTTAATGAAATATAAAAATCCAAAAAAGAAAACCATAACCATGCAAGCTAAAATTTATACATTACAGTAAAACCCTGAATTACGTTGGTCATAGGAAATGCTTTTCCATGTAACTATGTACAATACGATTTCCCAGCCCCTAGTTACGGTATTTGTCCCGCTGTACGGTGTTATTTATAATGTTATTTTATTATATACATGTCTATTATATACAATACTGTACGTTGTTACTAATTTTCAATGGCGTATCCCGGAGCTCTACTGTAGTTAGGACAAGCTGGCTGGCCGGTCGACGTTGCCAGATCGTCCAATACACTTAAACATGATGTTTTATTTATGCTATTTGTCGTCTAAATGGTCCAGCCTAAAAATGATACTGATTTTGGGAAAATTCGTCGTCTCTGTCGAAAGTTTAAGGCAGACATACAAACATACATACATTTATATATTGGTAGCTCAAATTTTCGACCCAAACCGATCAAAAATCTTGCCCTTCCTCTGAATACCCTTTATGTAAAATTTTAAATGTTTAGACTAGAAGTTGTCTGAGTAATTTGGTAGAGACCGCAGAGGTCATTTTTTTTTTTACTTTGCCCTTTATTATGACCCCTAAAAATTTAATGTTATGACCCCTGTACGGACAAATTTTTGGCCGAAAACGGATTACAAAGATTTTCCTAAATCTCACTACCCTATATATCAAATTTTGAGTCTTTGGTGTAGCTAAATTACCGTATATATTTTAATGACCTAGCTCTATGTATTAAGCACAGTTGAAGTAAATAGTGAAATTTACGCAAAAAATTATATGGCCGTATATTAATTTATGGGTATTAAATGAAGTAATAATGCACACACACACACACACATTATATATATATATATATATACACACACACACATATATATATATATATATATATACACGCCCATACATATACACACCCATACATATCTACACATACGCATATATATATATATATATATATATATATATATATATTGCTCTTACTCTTGTTTTCTTCTCTATAATTTATAAGCATTTAGATTTTAAATGGCATAAGAGGTTTCTGTCATTTACTGTCATCAGCATCTTCATTATTGACATGATAATATAATAAAGTTCAAATCAAACTTTATTATTTTTATTTTTCTGCAATTTCTCTTGTATTTTCCCGTTTCATTGTTTTTAACCCTCATTAAATCTCTGCAAACTGCCACTAAATGTTTTTTTATGCAAGTATTATTAATTTTATATTTTCAGTTTCTTTAAATGAATTAATGTGAATATTTTTGTATTATTTGCAACCCCCTTCTTTATTTTGAGAAGAATTGTATTCTTCGAAACTCCTTGGAATAAGTTTTCCGTGTTTACTTGTACTCCATGTCTGATAATCAAAATTGTGTATACTTCTATTACAACTTTATGTTTTTTGCGAACATTTAAATAAATTTTACATTCCAAAATATTATATATATGTGTGTGTGTGTGTGTGCGTGTATGTGGAGAGGGGCGTGTGCGTGCCTATGGGATGTGGACGGGCCCTCCTCTGCATACACTTTTTTTAATAGTAGCTTTTTGAGAACAGGTTGTACATATGTATACAAGGATATTATTTTCTAATTTAGTCTTTCCAAATACGTGTTGTTTTTCTACTACTGTCAATCCGTTATTAAAAAATGTAAAGTCTGTGGCGTATATGGTTAGAAAAGAAGAAGAAAAAAAGAAACGTACCGAACGTATCTGCATCGCTCTTTGGGAAAGAAGAAAGGATTGCCAGCGCATTTGTATACGCGAAGGGCATCTTGGGAAGCCAGAGCATGATAGGAGAAGCTATTTTTTTCCTGTCTCTTTCTTTTCTTCTAGATAGGAGGATATAAAAGCAGGGAAAAATTTCCTGGGGGGGGGGGCAGGGAGAAAAGAGTCGTGAACATCTCCTCTTGAAAAGAATTTTGTATTGCTGATGTTCGGATTGTGCGGTGTGACATTGGTGGCGAGAGGCCAGGTGTGGTCGATTGGAAAAGAAGAGGGCAATAACGTGTTGTTGTCGAGAGAGTGACTCACTCCTTTCCGAACCCCATAACCGAATCCTGATTATAACACTAGAAACTCAAATTCGATGTTTATTTTTATTAATCATTTTTTTACCTTTCGTGGTAGACCGTTGGGATACTGAATGTACAATTTGTTTGTTCTAGAGTGTGCATTTTTTACCTGAAAACTACTATCGCAATAAAAAAAGTAATCGAACTCTCTTCATGCATTTTTTTAAAGACACGAATTCAACAATTCCTAAAGCGTGTTTCACGATGAATTCGAACACTATTTATATAAAGAAACATTCTTATATCAATTGACTGATAGCTACTTATCCTGAATATCTCTGTCGAAAATATAATTTTTAAATTCATTCGATTTTACGACAGTCCAAACAATATTCTTTAAAAGAAATCTTAATTTCTATTAAAATGAAACGACTTTCGCCTCCAAGCATGATTTTCAAACGATTGGTTTTATATTTTCTTTCGAATATATATATCAATCGCATTAGATAGTAGTCTCATAGGATTTGAAATGCGTAATTGGTAAGCCTATTTAAATTCAACCAGGAGTGTGCTTATCTTATAATTAGCACAATTAATCAATATCTTTATGGAATTGATAATTTTAAATAAAATAACTATGGATATAAATAAAAACAAAAAAAACGCCAAGCCATTTCATAGGGTATAGCATAAATGACGACCTCACAAGATCTTCAGGTACTATATAGCTGGAAATGTCTTGTCAATTATTAAACCATTTCTCTCTGATAGGTTTATAAGTGTGGTATTCGGTGGTCAGAAACTAGAAGCTCACAGGATTAATACTTCAGTCCCACAGAGATTCATCCTCGGCCCAACTCTCTTCCTGACGTACACCAATAACATTCTAGATCAGATCCTCAGATAATTCGTAGACACTTATGCTGATGACACTACCATCTATGGTAACACATCAAAGCCGTAAACGACTATATTGTATGACTCTCTCTCCTCTGATCTTAAAGACGTGATAGAATGGGACAAGAAGTTGTTCATTATTTTAAATTCATCTAAAACAAATCTTCTATCGTTTTATCAATGTTCTGATACCCATCTGCTACAATTGAAATTAATAACTCTCGTCTTGGGGAGTGTCCATGTTTTGACAAGCTTCTGGGCTTGACCTTTACACCTGATCTTAAAGGGAACACGTACAGTAAAACCATTGCGAAGGTCGCTGAAAAAAAATGGTGGGATCCTTCTATCGATCTAGTGTATATCTCAGTGTTGATGTAATTTTCTACCTATATAAGAGCTAGTTAAGTCCAATAACGAAGTACTATTGCCAGATCCTGGCAGGAGTTACTAGAAAGATCTGGTCATGTCCTTTTATCTTCCATGCATTCTCTTTCTCACATAAGAGACGCGGCGAATCAGTCTTCGCGTTAACGTTATTTTCATGGCAAGTACTTGTCTGAGCTCTAATCTATGTTAAACTTTCGCAAGAAACGCTCGTCCAACTGAAAACACTATCAATAAATCTCTTTATCAACGCCTAAACCTAAACGTAGATTCCATGAACAAAGCTTTTTACTTAGAACAACTCATCTGTGGAACTCTCTCCCGTTTGCCTGCTTTCCAGTTGACTACAATTTGGTCGTGTTCAAGTCTAACGTAAACAAGTTCTTGATGAGCTGTTTCCCTTAAGTAATGTAATTCATCAAATTTCCACTAGTAACGATTACTACAGTATTGCCCCTTTAACCTTTATACTCTAGTGGCCTCTGAGCCTTGATGGGCGGTGAATCATTGTAAAAAAAAGGTATTTGTACTGTGTAATTTCAGACATAAAATAAATCACATTTCATTTTATTAGAGAATCTAGGAGATCTGGTTTTATTTCTCAAGAACAAACATGGTCGTATATGCACATAATTTCAAAAACTTATTTGCGTTCAAATTTAGATTTAAATTTGATCGATATTTTTTACGGATAATTACCTCTCGGTATATTCCACTCGCAAACGTGACTGAAGTATTTGTTTGAATTGAGGCCAACAGTTTGCGTTCCGATGGTAATTTAGATATTCGTCCGATGGCAATTTTTCTCTTTTCTTAATGAATAGCTTCACTGAGCATGCGTGTCTTCTGAGTAGTTTTTCACTGCAAAATCCTCCATTTTGTTTTGAAGACATTTTTTTTTAATTTGATGTTGAAACAATATTGCGCTATTTGTTTATGTAGTTTGTGGCTCCCTCGTGACAACAGTGGAATGACTTGTTAAATTACTTGGTAAAAATTCTCACTAACAAAAGTTTCAATATATATATATATATATATATATATATATATATCTTGATATACATCTCTCTCTCTCATATATATATATATATATATATATATATATATATATATAGTAATTTATAAAATATATATGGCGATTAAGCTACACTGGATATTCGGCGTTTCATCCACTCTAGGACTCCTCAGGCTTATGCGCGAATTCTGTGGCTGTTTATCGTTTTTATATGCTCCTCTTCTATTGAGATTTTAGTTAGCCAATCAAAATCCTAGAGTGGATGAAACGCCGAATATTCAGTGTAGCTTAATTGCTATATATATATATATATATATATATATATATATATATATATATATATATATTATGAATTAATAACTAGCTCTACCTACGTATTGAGCACTTTTGAAGTAAATACTTAAAGTTTACGCATGAATCTATAGTTTCGTACATAAATTTTATGCGAGTAAATTAAGTATATATATATATATATATATATATATATATATGGTTGATATTATCACTTCTTGACAAACAAAGACCATCTTTCCCCTTCCCTTCTTTATTCTTGTTTATTCATCCATTTTCATTATTTAATTTTTTATGATTTCAAAATAACAGAAAACATATATAAACCATAAAAAGATATACATTAATGAATTTATATATAACGTATTTTAAACTGTAGTAAACATATATATACATAATATTTTATAAGTTATATTATTTTATTTTATTTTATTCTATTACAGAATGGACTATAGTAGAATATGGCTGAATAAACACCCCCACACACATTATATATATAATGTGTGTGTATAGGTGTTTATTCAGTCATATCTTACTATAGCCCATTCTATAAGAAAATAAAATAAAATAAAAATGATAAAACTTATAAAACGTATATATATAATCAAGAATAAAGCAGGGAAGGGGAAAGATGGTCTTCTTTTGTCAAGAAGTGATAATCACACGCACACACACATTATATATATATATATATATATATATATATATATATATATATATATATACACTCCTGTAATGTTGAGTTATTTCTCGCTTGATCTTGATATTAAAAGCTTTTTTTGTCGATTTAACATTTATTAACACAAACGTTTTTACTGTACGCAGTCATAGATTTTCGGCCGACTAATTGGAGATTTACTAAATTGCATTTCCCTTTTTAAGGGCAGTTGTTAATTACTTACTTTTTATGGTTTATTCTTAGATGCTTGGTTTCATTCCACTATAAAGATGCATTTTATTCATGCAAATGTTCTACATATTGCATAAAATGTAAGATAATATCAATGCTTAAGTTCAAACGCAAGAATAAGTCTAGGACGAAAGTAAAAAATGCCGATATACGCGGAGAGCACATACAGCAACTTGTAGTGACAGGTTAAACATTGCTTATCTTCGGTGATTAAATGGGAACCGGGGTGTCAACTTTATTATGCCGTACTCTTACACGAAAGTATTTACATATTTATATCTGCATATTTCTTTATAAAAATAGCTTGGCAGTTAGTGTGTGAATAGTTTTCTTGTGGTTTTTTTAATACCGAATATTTGATCTGGAGTGTAAAATTTATATATATGGATATTTAGGCTTGGTTTGGTTGGGGGGGGTTACGGCATATCAACTCTTTTCAGGTTATTTAATGTCGAATACAAAGATTTTGAATTTTTTTTAATAGAATATATTTGTTTTAAAATTCTATTTAACACATAGTTGGGGCCCTAACAGGTACTATCACTCCGGGTCAGAGTGGACCTGGGAGCCATGGCAATTAAAGGGTGGCTCCACACTCCACAAAGCCCGCAAGCTGGGGGTTCATAATTGGATATAGTTTAAGGTCATATCCAGGAACGCGGATATTTATTGGCTGTCATCAGAGTAACACGTGCCACAAGGAATGCAGAGGTGTTAAGCAAGCGCACAGAAAAGGGAGCCACAATTGTTTATGCATTTCCATCAGGATTACTTGGTAAGTAACGCCTCTTGCAACAAGCAGTAAACTTACCCTACCCGAACGCCTGGTGAAAATGTCTGGGAGGGAGGACCTCATAGAAAAAAAACTAGTCAGCGTACTTCGGTACGATAGGAAAAAAGACCCATACAAATCTGATTGGTAAGCAAGAACAGGTTTTTTGACTGTTACCATCTACGCAGGTTTCGAAGCTTCCGGAGACACGATGAGGCCAAACATAAAAGATATATAAAACATAAATAAATATATAACCTATTTTAA
>NC_136523.1:10393908-10403908 GCF_053919585.1 Euprymna scolopes | reverse complement strand
CTAACCAACCTTATTGAATAAATGAATCAATATATATTAGTATATATTTTATATTTGTGTGTATATATATATATATATATATATATATCAGTATATACTTTTAGATATTTATTTTCTAACTGTATTGCATTCTATATAAGCTTCAAATCAATGCATCTCCCTTAAAATAGCTGATTACATTTACGGTTTACCCCACCTCATATATATAGACACACACACACACACACACACATACAGGATAACCAAAATAACGGGCCCAAAATCTAATGCATTAAAGAGATACAACCATTTGAAATTACATGAAGATTCCGGAGTTTTTAAAAAATATTCTCGAAATCGGAATGCCAGAGTTCGACAAAAAGATAAGTTCAACAAGTTGCTGAATATCGAATTTTACCTCAAAACTTGATGAAATTAACATTAAATGCCCAATTAATATTCTGAAGTATTCAAATATCCCTCATAAAATATATAAGTATAATTATGTGGAATTAAATAAGTTTCTGTCCACAAGTTTTATTACGTCAATGTTCTACACATAGAGGTTTAGAGGTTTGGGACAACTCCACTTGACTGTTGAGAAAGTTATTATTCATTTGTTACGATACAAATTGCATCAAAACACGAAGCAGGTTTATCTTCTATAATATAAAGCTGAATGTGTGTGTGTGTGGTCACGAATAGGTGCCTATATGGTTGACTATTTAAAAAAACTGATTAAATATAATGATAGAAAATGTATCGTGGGTCAGGAATGGGTATGCTTGATCTGGCAGAACGGTGGTTTATAAAAATCGTGGGGTCTGCCTTCGCGCCTGGCCCCCAACGTATGAAATAAAAAAAATGCAAAAAAAAAACGTTTACAAGGGTTTTTGATATAGATGCACATAAGAATACTTTGATAAGTATGTTTCAACTTAAATAGGGATGGTATGATAAAATTGTGGTGTCTGCGTTCGAACCTGTACTCCATGAAAATAGTGCACACATTTTAACAAAGACTTTTCATATCTATTTGCGTAAGTATACTTTGATAATTATGTTTCAGTTTGAAGAAATATGGGATAATAAAATTATTGGGTATTTGTTTGCGCCTGACCTCTACAGAATGTAAATATGTCACAAAGCTTAACAAGGTTTTTTAACGCTAACTTTAATCTTTATTCACCTTAGCTTTTATTACATTTTTGAGTTGAATCATAATGTGTCGAATAAATTCATCTCATAAATTCACGTTCTTATTAAAGTGAAAGCAAAAAAGTAATAATAAAACGGTCGGAGCTTTAGACAATTCTCGACACACATTTTGCATAACTATTTTTTCCTTCTCATCTTGGACGTGGCACTTGAAAATAAATAAATAAATAGATAAATAATAAAAAAAATAAGAACATTACTTGTTATCGCGTCAAAAGAAGGAAAAACTCCTGCTCACGAGATTACGTGTCTTTTAAAAACATTTACATAACCTTTTTATTTTTTATTTATATATCTGTTTCAGATTTTTTGTCAGTGTACTAGAAGGAATTCAGTTGATTACAACCCTTTCTGCGTGTTCTTTACATTACAATAGTGCAACCCTTAATTCGACGCCGCAATACTACACCGTTCAATACTGTAAAACTGAAACGCAGCTGTTCTGCTTGAAAAGGGCACCATTTCCTTCTCATTCATATTCATATCAATTATTTGCTTTAAAAAACTAAATTAAATGTTTACTTTTATAATAGCCCATTTTGCTGTTTCGGATTATTTTACTAAAATAAGTGAAGCTTCATTATTTTTCAAAACTGTTTTTTGTTTCTTTGTTTTTCGATATTTGGTCGATATTATTCAGTAAGAGTGTTTCGCAGAGAATCAACAAACGTCTGCCCGAAAAAATAAATATAACAGAAATAAATGTTACAATAGTCAATACACGTTCAGTACATGATTTTTTTTGTAATAGTTTTTAATGCTCTTTACTCTAAATAATTTCAGTAAAACGAAATTTGAGGCCATAACTACTTAAATGAATTTTTATATAAACTACGCATGTCATAGCGAATATTCCTCAAGCACAAAATAACAGACAACATTAAAATATGTTTAAATATTCCTTAAATTGTTACACAGTATGCTCAGGTGCCCCTCCTTCAAATTGAAAACGCGGCTCTCCATTTCAAAGTCGTTGCTATTTTGTTTTTTTTAAAACGGATCGTGAATAACAAAAAATACAAACTATTTAATAATACAAACCAATGAACTTTTCTACCAGAAAAGTAACTTTTATTGACTATGGTAACATTTATTTCTTGTACATTTATATTATTACATATAACATTTTCTCTTTGTAAGGAAACATCATTTTGTTGGTGACTCTTGGCTACGAATGGAAACAAAGTTGATATAAAAAAATATATTTTCGCGAAAATGATCTTTACTTTCATCATATTTTGCTAAGGGTAAAATTTTGGGGTATGAAATCCTATCTCTTTAAAACTCCCTCCTTTTCATAACATCATACTTTCATCAATCACAGTCCATTATGTGTAGGCTATTTTGTACCCAGTCCACGACGGGTACTTCTGCTAGTATATATATAAGTTATAAAATATATATGGTGATTAAGCTATTCTGCATATTCCGCGTTTCATCCACTCTAGGATTCTTCAGGCTTAGAGTGGATGAAACGCGGAATATTCAGTGTAGCTTAATCGCCATATATATTTTATAAATTACTAACTAGCTCTACTTACGTATTGATCACTTTTGAAGTAAATACTTAAAGTTTACGCATAAATCTATACTTTCATATATTAATTTTCTGTGAGTAAATGAAGTAGTTATATATGTATGTGTGATTATTATTTTTTTATTTAAAATTGTATAGAAGGTCAGAAAATCATTGGTACCGTCGGTTTCAAGCATACCATAAATGGAGACCAGCTAATAGTAAATCGTAAATAATATGACGCTCTCGTCAGCCATGTTGTTTTCTCTTGTTTGAAACCGACGGTATCAATTTTTTCTGACCTTCTGTACATTTGTAAATAAATAAATATTATGCTCTTGTATTGAAAAGGGTGTTTTCTTTGTAATCGACCACTTTGTTGAAATTCTTTCCCAAAAAACAGTAAACAAATACGTATATATATATATATATATGCGTATATATATATATATATATATATATATATGTGTGTGTGTATATTTGTGTGTGTATATGTGTATTGGGGTAGAGAGGGCACCTGTAAGCCGTGGTGAAGGCAACCTTTCTAGGAGAAGCAAATCTGATTTAAAAAACCATAAAGCGGGAGATCAGTACCCGCATTAAGCTTGTCTGCAATTTAATTTGTTGCTGGCTATCTTGCTATTGCTTGTTGCTGGATCTCAACATTTTGAACCGAGAGAGAGAGACTTAGCTGTCGTACAAAGTTAATACTCTGTAACATCATCTTTGTAAAGATACTCCCTCAGGCATTTGGGCTCATGGATTTTAAATATCTGAAGGAGTGGAACTCGTCTGACAAGACGTTGCAATCATCATATATATATATATATATATATATATATATATGTGCGTGTGTGTGTTTTAAAAGATGCTGTAATACTACGATTGTTAAATATCATTTTCATAAAATATCTTATGAGGTTGGTGCAAAAATGATATCGTTATTTTACGTTCAACTTTATAAAAATGGCATTCTTTCCGCGCCAAAGATTAATACAAACATGTCATTTATTCTGTAAATGAATAAATATGTATACGCGTGTGTGCGCGCGCAATGAAATACATTATTTGACTACGATTGTAAAGTATCATCTTTACAGTGCATCTTACAAAGAGAAATAAAGAAATGCCATTTATTCTCCAACTGAATGATTGACCTACTTTTACCAATCGCTCAGAACGAGTTCAAACGGATTTTACGAAATCGTTTTATCAAAAGATGCGACATATTTTTTTTATACATGTCAAGATAAGACAAAACAATGTATCCAAAGTTTTAATCGTAATCTTTTCCCATAGTTTAGATTTGCGTGAATCTGGATGAAGATAAGTTTGCTTTAAAATAATCTTATTGAGAGGACTATTCCGATGAATAAAAACCTGCCAGACCATATGTGTCTTTCATGCTTAAACATGCTAGTTTGAATACAATTGGATGTTAACAAGTTAGAATTAAGTCTCTGTATAAAACACACAGCTAGGTGTACACATTCATCATTAATAATAGTAAAATATATGAAACTATTAAAAATATCATTAATAATTTTAGAATATTCTCTGAAGTACAGTTTTACATGATAATATAATTATACAAGCAGGACCCGTAAATCGGCGTTGCACGGTGGTAGTATACCTCCTTATCATAAAATAAAATAATTACGGTTGTTGTTGTTGCTGCCTTACCGCAATTCATGATTTTTTTTTAAATTTTTTTTACACAGTGATCACTCCTTATCAAGGCCCGGAAGCCACTCAGAGATAAGGGTTATTGCAAGTACATTACGTATGTGAGGAGATTTGCTGAAATAGTTACTTAAGGGGGCGGTTCATTAGGAATTTGTTAACATTGCACTTGAAGACATCCAAGTTGTATTCCGGTGGGAAGCAGGCATACGGAACAGAGTTCCACAGGCGTGCAGTTCTAAGAAAGAAGCTTTGTTCATGGAATCCGCGTTTTGATTTAGGCACAGATATAGAGTGGGGGAAATTTTTCACAGTGGATTCAGCTAGACGGGTGTTTTTCGTTTTTCGTGAAAGATTGGCGATGTGGGACCAGAGATTGGAGTTCAGACGAGCATCTGCCATGGAAATAACGATAAAACAAGGACAGGCTCGCAACGTCTCTTCTGTGGGAGAGGTTGCAGGGTAGAGAAAAGGGCATCCCCCACTAAGACACGAAGTCTATTTTGTACTCTGGCAAGGCAGGATAGGCTGTTTTTAGCAGCTCCTGCCTAGAAATGGCAACAATATTCCATCCTTGGACGTACTTGGCTTTTATATAGATAGAGAATTGCATCAGCAGTGAGATATCTTCTGGAGCGGTAGAAGGATCCCACCATCTTTCCAGCGACCTTGGCAACAGACTTGATGTACGTGTTCCATTTCAGATCAGGAGTAAAGGTCAAACCCAGAAGCTTGTCAAAACACGGGGCCTCACCCAGACGAGAGACATCCATCACAATTGATGCCAGATGGGGATCAGAGCGTTGATGATGTAAGGATAGGAGTTTGGTTTTGGATGCATTAAAGGTAACCAGCCACATCTTCCCCCACTGAACCACTTTGTCATTTACAGCCTTTGATGTGTTGATTTAGATGGTCGTGTCATCAGCATAGATGTCAACGAATGATTTAAGTATGTGTTTAGGGAGGTCATTGATGTAGATCAGGAAGAGAGTTGGGCCCAGGATTGACCCCTGGGGGACTCCAGCATTTATATTGCAGGCCTCCGATTTTTGTCCATCTACCACTATGAGCCTATTGGAGAGAAATGATTTAAGATTGAGAAAACATTTCCAGTTATACCGTAGCTGGAAATCTTGTGAAGTATACCCTTATGCCATACCTTGTCGAATGCCTTTGATATGTCAAGAGCAATTGCCCTAGAAAGGAAGCCTTTGTCAAGAGATTCACTAATCCTGTGGGATATAACCGTCAGCACATCTGCGGTAGATCTTGCAGAGCGGAAACCATATTGTGTGTCACTAAGAAGGTTATTCCTGCTGAGGTGGTTGACTATTTCTCTATTTAATATGGATTCCAGCAACTTACTCATAACACACAGGAGACTTATTGGTCTGTACTGAGAGGGAGATCACTTATCACCTGAATTCTTAAATACAGGGCAAATTGATGAGGTCTTCCAGGGAGTCGGAAAGCACTTCTTAAGGCAGCGCTTAAATAGTTTCGTAAGTATGGGAGCAAGTTCTGGTTCAGAACGGTGTTCGGAATGCACATTCCCAACCTATTTATGGTAACAGATTTCGGAAGTGAAACCTCATTTTGGAAGGGGAGGTCGGGTTGTAAAAATAACTTACCAGAAATGCAACTTTGAAAACAGCTATTAGGAATCGAACGTGCAAGTACTGTGAAGCAAAAAAAAAATTGAGTAATCGTAGTGTTCGTCGGCCTAGGTGTACTCATCTGGAGGGCAAGGTATGGTTCAGGTATGGTATTTTTGTTGGCAATACTAAAGTTTACGTTGCAAAATACTTTCGAACCTTCTATAGGTTTAAAGGTATTCATGTAGTAACCGGTACGTTTTAATGTAAACATGCAAATGGTATTTTAGAAAGTTACAGTTAAAAATAAGCCTAAGAAAAAAAATACGTAAAGCTTCTTTAATTTTTAATGTTAGACAAGAGTACCAGATTCTTTTTTTATAATTAAAAAAATATAGCTCACAAACATTTTTAATATATATATTATTTTTAAATGCAAATATTTGCGTTAAAAAAAAAATATTACTTACTACTCCTGCGTGCCATTTTATAATAAATATATCTCACAAATAGATGTTTATGAAAGCAGGAAAGTATAAATAGATTAAAAAAATGAAAAGATTTTTAAGAAAATATTGAAGGGAGATAGGAGCAAGAAAAAAGGGAAGGGACTAATTTTCCTTGTCACCACGTCTGGAAGCGTTTCTTAGATAATAAGGGAAGACGCTAACTAACTATACCCGTAATGTTCTAGTTTCGATTTTCGAACAAACATATACAGCATTTCGACGAAAACAAAAATGGCAACAGTATAATTCAGAGATGTAATATTTTAGTTACAGTAACAGACAGCAATCAACAACACCTTTTTATAATAAACAAGTAAAACTTCTCAAATGGTGTAATTATATTCTGTCTTGAACCCAAACTACACGATAGTTACGGCTCAAGACCGGATCTTATTTCATGATTTAGTCTCATGTTCGTTTGAATGATTTTTCGGCGTAATGCTTATTAATTCTCTTATGCAATCTAGACATTTGATGGACACTATGTTACGGCTTAAGAAGTAAAAATTATAGACAGACTCTTATTTTGTAATGAAAGTAAAAATTATAGAAATAATTGTAACACGTGCCAGATACTTAAATTAGCAATCGATAATTATTTCTGTCTTTATTATTTGATATATTTTTTTGTTTAAGTTTGTGGTTAAAATTAAAGAACCTTACCTCATGCATCGTGCGGCTCGTGTTACGAAAGGAAAAAAAAAGAGAAAATAAAAATGGCCGCCCTCCTCGTATTTATGGACTGATGATCACGTGATGTGACGAGAGGGGGAGGGGGTATGCATATAAGATGTGGTTGGAACCGTCTTCTTTGTTTTGGGCATCAGTGTGGAAAGTGCAAAGAGAAGAGAACAGTTGGATTTAAGTTTGAGACATTTGATCTGAGGTTGAGTTCAAATTTAACGTTAAAGTTTAAGTTCTGAGTAAGTTGTATGAGGAAGTATTATAAAATGCATTCGATTTGGCATTATATTCATGTGCAATAATACGTAAATTACGCATGATTAAGACTTTCTTTTGAATGATTTTTTGGTGTAATGTCTATTCATTTTCTCAGGCAATCTAGACACTTGATGGACACTATGCTACGTCGCACCAAACAAATATATCTATATATCTATAAAAGTGAAGGTGTCCGTGTTAATTTTTTTTTTTTTTACAGTAAGGTCACCACTTATCGAGCCACCCGAGCCACATGGAGATAGGGTTATTTTGTGTACAATAATCAATGGTATAGTGTTGCAGTATTCATTGGTATTGGAGAATTGATAAAGTGTTATTACTTAGGAAGGGCGGTTCATCAGGAATTTGTTTGTGTTGGATTTGAAGACATCCATGTTGAAGTCAGGAGGAAAACAGCTAAGCGGTGGAGCGTTCCACAGGCGTGCGGTTCTAAGAAAGAAGCCTTGTTTATGGAATCTACGTTTTGATTTAGGCACAGATAAAAAGTGGAGAGAAATTTTGACAGTGGTTTCAGCTAGACGGGTGTTTTTCGTGAAAGATTGGCGTAGGGGGCCAGGAGATTGGTGCTAAGACGATCACCTGCCATGGAAATACCGATAAAACAAAGACAGGCTCGCAACGTCTCTTCTGTGGAAGAGAGGATTAACGGAAGAGAAAAGGGCACCCCACACTAAACCACGAAGTCTATTTTGTACTCTGGCAAGGCAGGATAGGCTATTTTTAGCAGCTCCTGCCCAGATTTGGCAGCAGTATTCTATCCTTGGACATACTTGGTTTTTATATAGATAGAGAGTTGCATCAGTAGTGAGATATCTTCTGGAGCGGTAGAAGGACCCCATGATTGTTCCAGCGACATTGGCAACATACTTGATGTACGTGTTCCATTTCAGATTAGGAGATAAGGTCAAGCCCAAAAGCTTGTCAGAACATCGAGACTCCCAAAGACGAGAGCCGTCCATTTAAATTGATGCCAGATGGGGATCAGAGCCTTGATGATGTAAAGATTTACGCTTTGTTTTAGATGCAGTAAAAGGTAACCGGCCACCTCTTCCTCCACTGTACCACGCGCTCAAGATCAGAGGAGAGAGAATCAGAGAGAACTTTGGCATTTTCAGCCTTTGATGTGTTACCGTAGATTGCTATGTCATCAGGATAGATGTCAACGAATGATTTAAGTATGTGTTTTGGGAGATCATTGATGTAGATCAGGATGGGAGTTGGACCCAGGATGGCCCCTGAGGGACTCCAGCATTAATACTGTGGGTCCCTGATTTTTGTCCATCAACCACTACTCTTATAAGCCTATCAGAGAGAAAGGATTTAATTATTGAAAAAACATTTCCAGTTATACCGTAGCTGGAAATCTAATGAAGTAGGCCTTTATTCCATATCTTATCGAAGGCATTTTATATGTAACGAGCAATTTCCCTAGAAAGGAAGCCTTTGTCGAGAGATTCGCTTATCCTATGAGATAAAACCGTTAGCACATCTGCTGTAGATCTTGCAGAACGGAAACCAGATTGCGTGCCACTAAGAAGGTTATTTCTGCGGAGGTGGTTGACTACTTCTCTATTTAATATGGATTCCAGTAACTTACTCATGACACATAGGATACTTATTGGTCTGTACTGAGAGGGGGATGCCTTATCACCTGAGTTCTTAAATACAGGGCATACTAATGAAGTTTTTCATGGTGTTCAAAAGGACTTCTCCTTAAGGCAATGCTTAAACCGTTTTGTTTTTTGTTTTTTTCATTTTTCTTAAACTTTTTCTTCTAGGGGATGGGACATCCAACCAGATGTCTGACATTTCCCCCTATTTTAGTGAGTTCAACCAAGAAGTATGGAGAAGGTTGTGCTTGAAGATTTTTAACACTATATTAGGGATGCTGTCAGGCCAGTTACTTCACTGGAATCAAGGTCCTTGATTAGCTTGGCGACCTCACGCACAGATATTTGTGTGTTACCTAGTGTGTTGTGTATTATAGGAGGAAATACGGGTAGTTGATGACCTTCGTCGCATAGGGTAGAATACGCTGCAAAGTTATTGGCAAATAGTTTGGCCTTGTTTGAAGCTGACGAGATGGCCTCTGGTCAATTGATGATGGTTGGGATAGCACGCTTGCTCCTGTTCAGGATCCTATTTGTTTTTGCCAAAACTGGTGGGAAGCAGGCCGCTGCTCATCTACGTTGGATTTAGCGGACTGAGAATATAGCTCTCTTGCATTTTTATTACTCTTTTACAGTGGTTGCTGTGTATCTGTGTGCCTTTATATCTGTGTGTCTGTGTATCTGAATGTCTATGTGTCTACATTTCCCTACGTAATAACTCTGGCAATTTTAAGTCTACAGACTCGAAATTTGATATACATGGTACTGAGATTCGGGAAAATCTTTGTGATCGGGTTTTGTCCAGAAACCTGGCTGTTAAGTAGTCAAACATCAACGATTTTAGCTTTGAGAACTCTACCAAACTCCTCCGACATTTTTTGGTCTAAACACTTGAAATTCTAGATATAGGTTTCTTGAACATGA
>NC_136523.1:10358134-10385634 GCF_053919585.1 Euprymna scolopes | reverse complement strand
CGAATTACTAAGACAATTTCTGGTCTAAACTTTTACAACTTTAAATAAAGAGTATTCAGAGATAAGGTACGCTTTTTAATTGGTTTGGGTTGAAAACTTAAGCTGCCAATATATAAATGTATGTATGCTCGTTTGTATGTCTACCTACAACTTTCGACACAGTCAACGGATTTTCACAAGATCAGTATCGTTGTAGCTCGACCTTTCAAACGACAACTTCCGAAAAATTGGCTAAACACATTAATTTCTTCACCCTCAACGCGGCACGTTTCTACATAGCTTTTTTCGCCAACATTTTTGAAAGTCATCTCCTCTTTTCGATTGTCTAACCTCAATTTAAACATACGTCATTTCTGATTTGGTGGTGATCGTAACAGAAAAGACATCACGTTTTCCCCGTCATTTTCTTCCTTCGCGGTACGAGTTCGAGCCTGCCTTCCTACTACCACTTCTTTTGCTCACCACTAACCTTCAAACACCCGAGTAACGCTGGGAACTCATGATAGTATGTATATATATATATATATATATATATAGGTATGACAAAAATGACGGGAATATATATAGGTATGACAAAAGGCCAATTTAAACAAAGATATGCGCATATGAGCTCCTTTAGAGTTAAAACAAGGATGAATACAGCATTAGCTACCCGCGTGTGGGAGCTTAAAGAAAAAATACACCCTTTTCCATAAAATGGAGAAGAATAGAGCATAAACCAGCATACGTCCCGGAATTAAGTCAATGCTCACTCTGTAACGCAGAGAAATACTACACCCTCCGGTCCATTCATGACCCAAAAATAAAATGTTTAAATGTGAGGAGTGAAGCTTTGAAAAGTTGCATACATAGAAGGAACGGGCTCCTAATAAATTGGATCAATGAAAAGAACAACACTTAGGTGTTGTTATATATATATATAACCGACATAAGTCCAGCTCAAATAAACAGAAGTTTATAGAAGCTAGAAATAATTGTAAGAGAGTGATAGACACAGCTAAGTCAGATTACTCTGAAACCACCAGAAAGCGCATCGAAGCACAGAAATTAGGAACCCGGGATTTTTGGAAAATCTACAACAGCGTAGTTAATAATGGACAGTCAATTATTCCCCCACTAACAAACAATCATGAGGTTGCTTGCACGGCAACTGACAAGGCTAATCTGCTTGCCAGTCGGTTTGCCTCAAACTCCACACTGAACTCGGTATACCACTCACTCCCTGATTTTCCTCTGCGAACAGACGCCACACTTGACGACTTGAAAATCACCCCTTCTCAGGTACATGCTATTATAAAAAACCTAGACACCTCTAAAGCATGTGGACCAGATCTCATCCCGGCTGTGCTATTAAAAAAATGCTCTGCCGAGGTTGCTCCAGTTCTGTCCAAACTTTACAATAAATGCCTTAACGAATCTTGTTTTCCCGACTGCTGGAAAACCGCCTCTGTGGTACCAGTCTTCAAGAATTCTGGTGAAAGAACTGACCCACTAAATTATCGCCCCATTAGCCTCCTCCCGCTTTTCGCCAAAATATTTGAGTCCTTAGTTAATAAAGCCCTAGTCCAGCACCTAACAGCTGCTAAACTCTTGACTGACAAACAATATGGATTCAGGCAAGCCCGTTCAACAGCAGATATCTTAACTGTAGTTTCTGAACGTATATACCGTTCATTGGATAAAACAGGGGAGGGTAGAGCGGTGGCCCTTGATATATCTAAGGCTTTTGACAGGGTATGGCACGATGGTCTTCTAAGGAAAATTAGATCATATGGAATCACTGGAAGAATTTATAACGTAATTAAATCCTTCTTAAGTAATAGAAAAATCAAAGTTGTCCTCGACGGACGTACATCCAAACAATATGACATAAATGCGGGAGTGCCTCAGGGGTCTATCCTTGGACCTCTATTGTTCCTGATATTCATAAACGACCTCCCTGATAATATTGTTTCGGAGATGGGTATATTTGCCGATGACACCACTCTCTATAACAGATATGAGGGGAAAACAAATGAACACATATCCAAGAAAATGGCAGAAACACTAGAGGATGACCTCCAATCCGTAGTGGAATGGGGACAAAAATGGTTGGTCTCATTCAATGCTGCTAAGACTAAGCTTGTTTCCTTCAATAACTACAAGAAACCTTCTCTACCACCAATAGCAATGGCCAAGAACACATTGCCTGAAAGTACTTCTTTTAAACTCCTCGGCCTAACGTTTACAGGGAATATGAACTGGAATAGATACATTGAGAGCATTGCCAAGGCTGCTGCAAGGAAGGTTGGCTCCCTCTACCGTGCTAGAAAACTACTTACGCCTGCCAGTATCCTATACCTCTATAAGGCAACCATTCGCCCATGTATGGAGTACTGTTGTCACATCTGGGCTGGTGCATCTGCTGCTTGTCTCTCGCTCCTGGACAGGGTTCAAAAAAGAGTCGCAAACCTGATAGGTCCTGAACTGTCATCTGGGCTTCAACCTCTGTCCCATCGACGAGATGTTGCATCCCTCTGCCTGTTCTACAAATACTTTAATGGTGAATGCTCTGACGAACTGCAAACACTTGTACCTCCCCGACGTAACTACCCCCGACAAACCCGACAAGCTACTAAGTCTCATCCCTTTACAGTGGAGATCCCTAGGTGCAAGAAAGCCTTTTACTCCAATAGTTTCTTCCCCAGAACTGCGGGTCTTTGGAACTCCCTTCCGGGATTCTGCTTTCCCAACTGCAATGATATGCAGAAGTTTAAGTGTAATGTTAACAAACATCTTTCTACTCTTCTCCCTTCAAAATGACCCCGCTAATTAATTCCCTAATAGTAGCCCCCTGCTTCAAAGTGGCACTGTGCCTTGTTTGGGGTGAAAATTGAATAAAAAAAAAAAAAAAAAAAAAATGTAATAAGTAGAAAAAAATTGTAAATACATAAATGATTAGTCGCTAAACTTGGATTTAAATCGCAATTATATTATAGATTTTTAATTACTGTATTTTATTAAAAAAAAAAATTTAATTATATTTTATAAATGTAATTTATAATCTATTTCGAATTTTAAACTATAGAAAAATATAATAATGTTAATAAACTAGGGAAATCACTTAGGATAGATAAATACTCACTTCCCCAAACCTTGAAAGATTGTTTTTTTTTAAATAATTTTTAAACGTATTTCGAAATTGTTAAACGTGATTCGATAAAATTAAAAATATTTTTTAAAACTTTAAACGTATTTTTGGAAATTTATAAATGTAATTCGATATAATTAAACGAATTTTTAAGTTTTTAACCGATACCAATACAGATTTTAAAGTTTTTTTTATACATAAGGAAAGAGATTTTAAAATTAAATGGGGTTCAAATTAAAATCGATTTATATAAAGAAAACATTTTTTCGAAATTAGATCTTAAATTTAAATAATTCAAAGTTGAAAATTAGGTATTACATTATCCGATATATATATATATATATATATATATATATATATATATATATATTAAAAAAGGGGGGGTTAAACAAAACGAGATTTGAACGTGAATTCGCGAGGTATATATACTTCACACTTCCGGTTATAAGATAGACGAATATTGGCTGACGAGAGCTTGATAAGGATACCTTAAACGGGCCTTATTATCGGGCTTGAAACCAACGGTACCAATGATCTGTCTCAACTAACAACTTTCTGTACACAAAATATAAGTACGTTCTTAAAATTTGGATTTTCCTTTTAATTGAGCACTGATGGAATTCTTTTTCAAAAAAAAAATAACCATATATATATATATATATATATATATATATATAGTCATCCACATACATACATATATACATATATATATATATATATATATATATAGAGAGAGAGAGAGAGAGGGAGGGAGAAAAAGATAGAGTTGGATAGAGAAAAATAGAAGGAACACATTGTTTATATATATATATATATATATATACTATAGTAAATCCTAAATGAATAAATGCTTCTATAATATTATAAGGTGGTACGATAAAATGTTCACCCCAAAAAGGACATCATGATTCCATTTCCATTTCAGAAAAAAAACACAGCTTTCTTTTTTTGTTGCAGATCATCTACTAGTTGACCATTTTAGTGCAAATCTAAACAGCGATAAAAGATTTGTCATGTCTGTTCGAGATTTTGTAGGTGCGCCCCTGTACAAGTTATGCTGTCTGCCGATCCAAGATGTCAACAGGACGATTGCCAGAACCCTCAAACATACGGTTCAATGATTCATGGCATCAGGCAGACAACACTTACAGTCGTTGGCTTGGATTCAAGTGAGGGTCAAATCAGGCCGCCTCATATTTTCGAAGTCGGCTTGAAAGTCAACATATATTTGGATCGGATTAAGAGTATTGTAATACCCAGATGCAATTAGGTTTGGCAGCATAGCTCATCGCTGGTCCACAGTAAGTTCATCATCCGTAGTTTTCATAATTATAACGAAACACCTACGGATAGGAGACTTTTTTTATATGTATAAAATGCACGAGAAAATTATTGCTGATTTGTTTTGTAATCGTTTTAAGAATTTAAAGTGATATAGTCGACTTTGCCTTAAGAACACAAGTTGGAGTCTAACTATTTTTATAGTGATTATGGTTACGCCCATTTCCTTCATACGCATGAAAGTACCATAAACACTAGCAACAGAAATGTTAAACGTGTTTGATATGTATATTTTGCGTTTCATAATTATTCGAATTGTCTACAAGCATTTTAAAGCCATGAATGCAGGTGTTCTATAAACAAGTCATAGTTTTACCTTTTCAGATTATACTCTCCAAGGCATCTCCGGAAATTTAGAAGTGTCTAACACTAAGGTTGCCCGATTGTCAAGAAAAAACTTTTATTTTTCAATTAGAGAGCGGTGGATACTGCAAGTAACTATATTTGACAAAAGTTTATATAGCAAACATAATTTATATATCGTTAAGCCAACAATTATTGAACAAAATATAGAACTTTATTTTATTTTTTTCAAAAGTATCTAGTTTGTTTCCAACATATACTTGTCTATAAATACTGTTTTCTGGTTTATAAACCGTATTTGGTTATGATTGAAAGTACCTCTTCCCAAAGTAAACATAACCAATATTTCCTAACTTTTCTTGCAGTATATATTATTAAAAACAACAAATACTCTAAAAACTGAACTCAATCCGATTGGGCTTCAGATTTTAGAAAGTTTTTCTTTCCAATACTTTCTTTCGTTCAATTCGATGGCATGTTAAGCTAATCGATTATACGAGTTAAGACGAAGGCTGCCATATCCGAAAGGCTGAATTCATCGAATATCCGAGACATCGATTGATTGATTAAATGATCTGGCAAGGCGCTCTATTCGATTTGACATTTTGAACACTGTATGGTTAAGTGGACGCCGGGTAACAACCTCTTCTGCATCCACACAAAATTGATTTCTTTTTGCTTTTGTCCTAAGTATTCTGCTCCTGTATCTGTAATTCTCGTTATTTATTGATGTAGACAAAGACATAGGAGTTGGACCGAAAATTTTGGGTATATACTATTCTAGAACTGTTATTTTAAAATATAGATGTTTATTTAATTTTGTGTTTTATTCAACAAACCTTGCCAGTTTCCCCTTCATACATTATGTAGGATAGTTTTCCCCGTTTTTGCATACATATATCACTATTTGAAACATTTCACGTATTATAATAAAAACCATGTATCATTTAGATTACTCCAACTGAACGGCTAATCTTGGATATCATTCTTACAATGTTTAACTCGGATAGCAATTTAGGTACCATAACAAATCTCGTTAGTAAAGCCTTTATTAAATATGTGGGGTTTATAATTCTCATTTTGTCAGCCATTGTAACCTCGCAAGTTAAGCTTAATTGAATTTTACTTCTCCCAGTATTATGATGGAATAAAATAAGTCTAACCAAAGTATCACTTCTGATTTCAGATCTTGCAATTATTACACCGACAAAGTTTCAGAAGTAAATACCTCATATATTCATTCAAATTGAACATAAACGCCCAGAAAATGTATAAGCTATGACATTCTTCTTACATATTTTAAACTAATAAATTTATTAATGACTATATTAATTGTACTCACTTGGAGTTCTCCCACAAATGATGGTAATCAGAGATTGCTCTCTGATAATAACCAGTGATGATCCTTAGAGTCTGGGCGATAACAAGTCTCGTCAGCTTTCCAGCTACCTACACCTCTTTCGATAACCTTTGCAAATGTCTTTGCCTTATTGCAACAGTCGCTTACTATTGATTTCTGATGAGTGTTTTGTTGAACGTTTGAATTTTAGAAGAAAACCTAGGTTGTTTTTTTTTTCCTTCAGCTACGACCGAATATAACTCTTCCATATTTGGAAATTGTACCCGCAGGTTTGCATTCAACTTTTAGAAGATTATTAGTGATGCAACATTAAACCTATCACATTATAAGGCCGATACGAGGCTAATATAGGCAAGTCTAAAAGTTTGATTTAATATCAAGTAGATAATAATATATTTAGACGTAATCACTATCAATAATTTCCCCACATCTCTATCGGTGTCTAAATCTAAACGTTTATTCCATGAATATATATTATTTCCTAGCAGCTCCTGCTGTGGAACTCTGTCCACTGGTTAGCTTTTCAGATGACTACAATGCTGTCGCATTCAAGTCCAATGTTTACAAGTTCTTATTTAACCGTCCTCGTAAATAATTTAGCTATTCCAAATTTCCACGACGATTACTACACTACTGTCACAATGACTGCCGTACGCAGATTATCCAATATCCTCGATGGTTCCAAGGCCTTTATATCTCGATGGTCCTTTGAAAAATGTGCATATAATGTAATTCATTAAATGCCGCACGTTGTGAAAATAGCATCCGAGTATAAGAGCCGGTATAATGCAAATGCAACAAATATCCAATCAAGCACACACACACACACACACAAAATTATTTTCGGAAGTTTTCGTTCATTAAGAATTAATAAAATCGTTTGCCAATCTATGCCTATAAAATTATTTGATTATTTTAACAAAAATTATCAAATATGATACTTGTCATCGATCGGTTTTCCGAATATTGATTTTCTGAACATCGAAATTATATTTTATTTGGCCTGTGTGCCTCCGGTCTCGTTCTCCTTTTTCTCAGAAACTGCAGTGCAGAAATAAATAAAGCTGCGTATTGTTAAGTTCAGTGAACCAAGTGTTTTTTTTTAATCGTTCTTAGCACAGTAAAACATTAATGGAGATTAGTATTTAATACAAAATTAATCAGACATTTAACAGTTTTGCAGATTAAACAGTACGCACTTAAGATGTCGATTTGAATTTCCCTAAATAACATCAACCGCTCCTATGCTTAAACGTCGCCGATCAAATGTGTACAGTATGAAACAAATAATCGTAAAATAAAACATTGGAAATCATTAAGATAAAAAAAAAACAACGTAATTTTATTTTATTAGTATTTTTCTAATATTGTTTATATTGAGTAGGGGGGAGGATAATCATATTTACTTTTATTTTTGATAGATGATATTTAGCAAACAAAAAGTACTATTTATCTAAAACAAGTTATGCATTTATTTTGTTTTTAAGTTTTTTAAAATGTTGAAAGAAGCATAATACAATTCAAACGCGTTTGTGTTTTAATATATTGTTAAGTGGCATTTTTAGTCATTTAGAACTTCTTTAAACTTCACCGGTCACTCATTTTTCGACCAAATTTAAAACAATTATTACAGTTTATAGGTTACCTTCTCAGCTATATTATGAATACAAATTTCAATTTTTGTTCAGTAAAACAAAAGTTATAATTCTTCTGGTTTTCAAAATCGTGAAAATATGTGAAGAGATGAGCGACGATTTTAATCATTGGTTTCCATAGTAACCATGTCGCTTAAGCGCTTTCTACTAATTTACTCCTGTTGCGAAAAGAGAAGTAACAAGTGAAACAGTGACAATGACAGAATGAAAGGGAGATCATTTGGGGGGGGGGTAAACAATATTGGTGCCGTATATTGCTATGTGTTTATCGGGGAAAACAAGACTGAAATTAAACAAAAAACAAGTAAATTTATTGGAAGCATGGAAAATCATTAATTACAAGAGAAAAATACGAACATGAAAGTAATGTAATATTGGAGGTCTTCTTAAAAGAGAGTCTTATTATTAGTGATGCGTTTTCTTAGTGAGAGATGCTTATCTTAGAGAGAGATGCTTAAAAGGAGTCTTATTACACTTAGGGATGTTGAAAGACTCCGAGAGAGATAGAAGTTCATTGTATTGTAAGAGAGACTTAGATAGATATTGTTCATGTTAGGAGGCTTGTTAGAAAAGACTTAGAGATATTGTTCCTGTTATAAGAGATTCTTATATATTAAAATGTTCATTCCTTGTTGTGTAGAATGGAAGAAGAAAGCTCTTGGAGTGAAGGGATATAGTGTTCAGACAGTTCGGACATGATGATGTTGAGACGTGTATGTAAAGACATATAACACAAATATATAGTACAATTGGACTTTACCTTTCTGTAGGAATCATAAGACACAAGACGAGCTTTACAAAAACACTTGGTTTATTCTTCACATGGCCGTGTTCCATCACCAAGAATTCAAAGTCTCACATTTTTCCTTGAAGTGACGTCTCGCTTCCAGACGTCTGCCGCCCCCCGAGTTTCTTCACTGACTGTTTTCTAACTAAAGTTTTTCTCTATTCCTAGAACTTTCTATTTTCCGTGACGTCATACACATGTTAAAACATGTGCATTCTTTCACGTGTCCTGGACATACGTGTCCAAAACTTTTCCTATTTCTCAGTAACCTATTTATCCAATATGTTAAAAACATTATCTTATAAGCTGCATTCTTTCAATTTAAAATTTCATAAACTTGACAGCTCACATTCTTTTCTTGAATATTTTATCTATATTCTAAACAGGTTTGTTTTACATTTTTAAATTCTCACACGTAATCCATTTCTAAAACCTAGATTACGAGGTTCGAATTTCGCCTATGCTATTCATTTTCATTTTAAACTAAATCCTCCATTTTTATACTTACATGAAAAGGGGAAAGCCCTTGTCATGTAACAGTAGTATGGTTAAGATTTAACATGGAAAAGATAAGAACTAGTTGTTAAAACTGGAAAAAAAGGACATAATATTTTTGTAAAAAATGTAATAAAGGTATTACTTAAAATATTGCTGCATTAAATTTTTTTTAAAATTCAATTTGAAACATAAAATCAATTTTTAATACTGCAATATTTATTTTTTTTTTTTTACTAGAACACCTTGTTTTAATAGGTGTTCATATTTTTCCAAAAACAATTCTAAGCAAAGTGTTTAAATCCGTTCAATTACAGTATAAACTTTTTGTTGGTGTCAAAGAAAATTTTCAGAAAAAAACCTGAAAAAGATGCCAGAAAACAAATATGTTTATTTCAAGTATTTTTCCAGGGATTTTCTGCCTAAGAGGTTTAAATAATGTAATGAATCGGCTACACATAATTTGTAGTAGCCTTTCTTCCAGGGTCTACAAAATACAGACTGTCGTTCACCGTGTGGTGGTGAAACCTCTCCCCTTCGACTTTTCTATATGTTTTCAAATATTTTGACACGATAGTTATCCCTGGCAGAATATGTTGTAGTTTTTTTTTTATTATCAAAAGAAGGGTTTTGTCATTTCGATTTGATACAATGACCTTGGGATCATGGCCATCGGAGTCTCAGAGCGATGCGAGAAGTTTGCGCGTCTTGAATTTCTCAGTTTAACTTCCAATATTTATCCGGAAGGCGTCATCTCGTAGCCGTGTGGAGGCGGCAGGATGGTCTACTTGTGTGATAGACGACCCCGTCCCCATGTCTATGGTAAATGTATTGAATGGTAGAAGGATTGAAAAACAAAAGGTCGCATAATGATGACGAAAACACACCGTTATATATTAGTGAAAGATTTATTTACATGAAAAATATTAATAATACAGATAGAAAGAATGAGAGTTCGTTGAGAATTAAAGTTTCTTACTTCCGATTGGTAGCTGCGAGAGGCTGACGGTTAGTCAGGATCGCTGCTGGGGGGCCGATGCCATCAACAGCTGCGACTGTTCGTTACATGTTGGATGCTCGAGAGTTCAGAGGAAAAGAGAGAAATATGAGAAACAGGAAGTCACGTGGCTAGGTCGCTCTCCGATTTAAAGAGCGACAATCGAATTAGCCTGGGAATTTCCATTCCCACAGCCCTGTAATTGTCCAATAAGTATCTTACGCCCGATTACAAGCAAATCCGAGCGAGTGACGTCGTGTTCCGGGCAAAAGCTAGCCAACGCTTAGATACACTATTTGCGCAAGTACCACATTTTAACACAATCAAATCATACGTTTCAGATAAAACACTAAATTTGAGTCAACGGACTTTAATGTTCGTCTATTATTAATGAGTTAAAACACTTAGGCATCCATTATACGCCTGACCCGTTAAGAACTCCTAACTCTGTAAAAACATACACTTGACAAAGAAGTCTGGATGTTCGTCCAGACGATTAGGATTATCTGATACCCAGAGAGGGATGACGGATGCTGAATTGTATATGCGAGGGTTGCACAATCATTATGCTGAATTGTATTGCGAGGGTGGTACAATCATTGGCCACTTTTCTCCTTACTCGGAAGTTTGATTCTAGATACTACAAGAAATCTAACACGACTAAAACAATGTCAAGTACTGCTGGGAGCGCATACAGCACCTGGTATTTCAAAATGGTGACCTATTTTACTAAAGATTAATTATTAAGACAAACTAATTGGTTGTGTGACTTGATGTTTTCGCCTAAAAAGTAATTTAAATGTCGCCAGAATAGCTTAGCGACGAAAGGAGCAAATTAATTTCATGACATTGGAGGTATCTTTAGTTATAATAGTTGATACTGAAGGTGTTGTTATTACGATGAGAACCAACGATATCGCTATAATTCATTTTTTTCTCTTTATGAAAACTTTAGTATCTGAAAATTAAATAAGTTTTAGATATAAATATGACAACAAAGTATTTTTTTCATTGTGTGGAATTTTGAGAATATATCCGACACAGACACAGTTAATCAACCCAGAACAACATCACTATATATAAAGTATATATAAACGGATACCACTAGACAGTCAAAACAATGAAAACAATATGCTGTTGTCCTAGCCTTAGTTCTCAATTATTCATTGAAATTTACCTTACATTTTTAGTTAAATATCCATGAATACAATCTCTATGAACAAACGGTCACATACACCGTTAAATGTATGTAATATGAGAGGAATAAAAAAATATGGCGTAAAGAAACAAGGAAACAAAGAAAGAATACAAACTACATCGAAACAACGCCTGTGCTGAAGCTTTTAATGTGTAACTATTTGTGTTGTTCTTATTGTAGTTTCTTTTTGTATTTGAGAATGTTTGTTATTAAGGAAAAAAGATTAAGTTTATAAAAGGTTTCCAAAGCAACATTGAGTCGCGAATAAATTCCTAATCGCTTAAGTCTCAGACATTGCACGACTGATAATTTGGAAATAATGACAGGATTTCCTCGGGAAATCTCCCGCGTAATCCGTTGTTTAACATGCCGATCATGAAACGGATTTTAATCCGAATCGAAGGAAACGTCCTAGTGACATCGTGCAAGACATGTTACATCGAACAATATCGTCTTTAATTATATAGAGAATTGTCTAGACGGATGAAAAAAAAGGAAATAAAAACGAGTTAATGAGGAACTCGCTTTATTAGACAAACTAGCACGCTGATTGAATATGTCATATGGTATATTGTTATACCGGGACACCGTTTTCGATGCAACATATAAAAACTAGATTCATATTATGTAGACTGCTTCTTAAACAGAATCGTTTTCAATAATAACTTGTGACCAAATGACTTAACAACGTTAATTACTCTATTATATCTATAAAAGTGAACGTGTATGTGCATCTGTGTCCGTGTATGGGTGTACATTTCCCTACGCAATAACTCTTAATTTTAAGTCTACAGACTCATAATTTAATATACAAGGTACTGAGATTTGAGAAACTCTTTGTGAACAGTTTTCGCCAGAAATCTGGCTGTTAAGGGGGTAAAAGTTCAACGATTTGCCATCGAGAACTCTACCAAACTCCTCGTACAATTTTCGGTCTAAACACTTGAAATTTTAGATATAGGTTCCTTGAACATGGATCTAATTAGATAAATTGATTTGAACCCAAAACAATAAATGTTAAGAGGTCATAATAGGGGGCAAAGTTTAAAAAAATGACCTCTGCGGTCTCTACCAAATTACTCAGACAATTTCTGGTCTAAACATTTGAAATTTTACATAAGCTAATTGCAATTTAAAAACATTATCTTTCATCGAGCAATTAATGATATCGATATAAAATTTTCAATGATTTTCTTTTTAAAGTGCAACAGAATGTACATTACATAAAATAAATCCAAGGTAAGTTTTGATTCAATTTAAATTAAATTTGTATATCTTACTTTGTAAAATTTATAAAAGTGCACTTTGAAGATAAATAAATTTCAAATTGAATCTTTTCACTATACTTTTAAAGCCTATAGTAAAAACATTTTGTTTAACAATTCTCATGCCTTGGATGAAATGCTTTTCTAATATGATATATATATATATATATATATATATATATATATATATATATATATATATATATATATATATATATTATTACTGATATAACGATTCCAATATTTTTACCGATGCCGATACAATTTTCAATTCCGTGCAAGATTTCGGATTCCTATACACTTCCTTATTTCTATTCCGATTCTTTATGAATCACTAATAATCCAACTCCCCGATTGTTATTTTCCTCTGGTTTTTCGTAAAGCACATGATAAATATGCAGTTTTTGTAAAAGCACATGTTTAGTATGCATTTTCCTAGGGATCTATCGATTTTACTTTTACTGGTATTTTCTAATCAATAAATATTTATTTTTTTTATGATTATTACCAGCAATGGAAGACTTTAGTTTAAAGAAAATCAAATAAAGAGACAAAAGAATCGTTTTTGCATTGGAAAATAGGCATAATTTTTTTCCGATTCCGATACCCCCAAATCTTCCGATTTATCCGGGTCCTGGATATGACCTTAAACTATATCCGATGGTGAGGCCCCAGCTTGTGGGCTCTGGGGAGTGTGGAGCCCCCCTTTAATTTCCATTGCTCCCAGGTCCAATCTGACTTTGAGTGGTAGTACCTGTTAGGGTCCCAACTATGGGTTAAATAGAAACTGACTTGAAAAAAAACAAACAAATATATTCTATTAAAAAAACAAATTCACTGGAGTCGGCATTAAATAACCTGAAAAGGGTTGATATGCCGCAAAACAAAAACAACCAACAAACATCCGATTTTTCCGATTCCCGATTTCGAGTAATCGTACCGACCATAATATATATATATATATATATATATATCCTCGACAGAATACAGGCCGGCCCTTTCACGCCAGTCACTGGTTCGACAGATTGAGTGCGTAGACAGTTTTGGATAAGCTTTTTACTTCAAATCCAGTAGAAGCATTAACATAGTTTAAGCCCTCCTCGGGTTTGCTTCAGATGACAATAAAAGTAACTATGATGTGAGGAGAGATGAACTTATTGTAGCTCTCCTCGATTAAAGAAAGGCTGGAGACACCAAGTCGACCTCTGGCTTGAGATTGTGTGACGAATCAAATATATGTAACTATCACTCGAAACTGGTTGAACATATGTTGCTACATGTATTAGAAGAGTTAATTCTTAGATAAATGTCATCGACAACAGAGGCTGCAGTTGGGAAGCCAGCTTTTGCGTCATCAGATCGAGTACCGAGGCAAATCTTTGTTACTATGACGAGGCACCAGATAAAACTATATCTTGGAATGGGTTGAACGCGTTAATTCGTAGATAGGTCTGCTCGACTGATGAAGAACTGTAGTCGCGACCTCTAGGGTGAGATTCCGTTTACGAGTCAAATATAATTGACTCATGCAAAACCAGAATAAAATGATTCGCCACATATATCAGAATAAACACTTTCGATAAATATCTCCTAGGTAAAAGAAAGACTAGAGCCACAACGTCAGCATCTGCGTGGTCAGAATGTGGAGTCGAATATACGTGACTCTTGCACAGAGTGATATGAGTCTATTTCGTTTTTGGTAGTATGAGAGCGTTAAAATTTTTTCAGTCACACAATAAACAAAGGCCGATAGCCATTAGTTGCGTGCTGTCGTGTAATGAATGAATTCCTGAATGTAGTGTTTACATGAAATTCTTAAAGATAAACTAAAATGACCGAAAAATGGGCTGAAATGACTTAAATAAATAAAAAGTAAATGATTCAGAATGACTTTAATTAACTTAAGGATGAAGTAAATGACGTTAAAAATGACTTGAATGCTTAAAAAATAACTGGAATTCTTCAAAAACTACTTGAATGATGTGGAAAATGACTTGAATGGATTTGAGACTGACTGGTTGTAAAGTGGGTGATCATTTTACATTAAATTAATACAGAAAATTGATACCCATCTTTATATCACAAAGTTAAAAACATAAGTATAGCGTGTAGTAAGAATAGATACTACACTTTGATCGTGGACAAAAGGTCAAGAAAAGTGTATTTTATTGATCGCCCACCGAGCAAATTAGGCACAAGGCCGATGTTTAATGTGAGGAGTGAAGGAGAAATGGGAACCAACTACCCGGGGAGTAGGGGAGCTGGATAGTTACAATTTGTATGAAGGGTGACTCCTACATTGACCAAGGTCTTATACGTGAGGTTGCCCCCACATATGGTCTTTGCTTGCAGTATCTGCCGGAACAGATACTACACTTTTATCTTGGTCAACCGGCCAAGAAAACTTAAAAAGCTAAGAACAGCATCTATTAACAACATACCTTTGATCTTAACCAAAAATGCTAAGCACAAAAGTGTTACGAAGAAGACAGACCCCCCCCCCCCACCGGCGGACCGACGGAGTGACTTATAGAGTTGCTTGCACGCGACTTAAAATTAGGCATTTTGGAACGACAACCTAGCAATTCGTTTTAAAAAAAAAGAACAAAAAATAAACGCTTGCATTTTCATAATTGCTTGCCAATCGGAATTTTATATTTTTTAGCAATAATATCTTATGTTTTGCATTAAACCAATGTTACAAGAAGACAAATATTATTCTATTTATTATAATTTTCCGGCATGCTGACGGCTCAATTACCTGCTAACGGTAAGTTTAGCCATTTTTAGAGCATGTTTATCTAGAATATGGTGGATGTAAGAATATTCGTTATTAAAGCTGGCAAATGAAAACAGTTAAAATAATTGGATGTTCATGTGTGAATAACCGTGTTTTTCAAATTGTTCGGAAAGAAATTGAAAATTGTTTCTTTTATAATTTATTGTGGATTATTTATTATTTGTGTTTTTTAATAAGATTTCCTTCTATTTGGAAAGGAAAATTCATAAATATATAGACAGACTGATGAATATAATTATACCAGACAACACAAACAGACAGTGTAATACAATATTGCATGCATTTTTGTATATGGCAACTGTTTACACGGTATCAAGCGTAACAATCGTCCAGAGACTTTAGTTTTATTTCTTTCGTTCTACAAAGAAAATATATATAGCGGGGAAAACTAAAAAAATACAAAATTCCGATTGGCAAGCAATTATGAAAATACAATCTGGCATTAATTTAAATGGACGGCTCTCGTCTAGGAGACGCCCTATGTTTTTACAACCTTCTGGGTTTATTCTTTACTCCTGATCTGCAATGGAGCACGCACATCAAGTCTGTTGCCAAGGTCGCTGGAAAGATGGTGGGATCCTTCTACCGCTCCAGAAGATATCTCACTACTGATGCAATTCTCTATATAAATGCCAAGTACGTCCAAGGATGGAACACTGCTGCTATATCTGGGCAGGAGCTGCTAAAAACAGCCTATCCTGCCTTGACAGAGTACAAAATAGGCTTCGTGGCTTAGTGGGGATGCCCTTTTCTCTACCCTGCAACCTCTCTTCCACAGAAGAGACGTTGCGAGCCTATCCTTGTGTTATCGTTATTTCCATGGCAGGTGCTCGTCTGAACTCCAATCTCTGGTCCCCCCTCGCCAATCCTTCACGAAAGGCACCCGTCTAGCTGGATGTACTGTGAAAAATTTCCCCCACTTTATCTGTACCTAAATCATAACGTAGATTCCATGAACAAAGCGTCTTTCTTAGAACTGCACGCCTGTGGAATCTGTTCCGTCTGCCTGCTTCCCACCTGACTACAACTTGGATGTCTTCAAGTCCAACGTTAACACATTCCTAATGAACCGCCCTCTTAAGTAAACACTTCATTAAATCTCCACATCAACGTACTGTACTTGCAATAACCCTTATCGCTGAGTGGCTTCCGGGCCTTGATAAGTGGTGACCACCGTGTAAAAAAAAAGGTAATAAACCTAGACTCTGAAAAAGGTGCTTTATAGTGTAACGGATCGCGGACAGTAATAAACTCACTTAATTGCTTGTGAAGTCAGAAATGTCCAATAACACATTAGATTAACAATTGGAACATTACCAAGCTCTCAAATTTTGCATCAAAATTTACTTACATTAGATAGGTTATCTTAACTATCTAGAGGCACAATTAGCTCTGAACGGAACACAATAAAATCGGTTCATGGGGACAAACATGAAAGACAATTGGCTTTTTGTTAGAGATTGCCTTTTCTTGGACACATTGGTTTTATTACGAGAAAGGGAGATCAATCAATAATCGATCTGCAGATAAACACACACACATATTAAAAAAAAGACAGGAGAACGCCTTAATGTAATGTGCATCCAGGAGACAAGCGCCCGCGTGTTTGTGTGTTGTGTGGGTGCGTAAGAAAGACGGACGAAAAGGAAAGACTTACCTCGGGGCCGGCTCGGCGTCGCCGACCGAAAATAGAGAAAGAAAGATCAAGATGGCGGCCGCCGTCTTTTGTAAAGGATGATATGAATTATCGCAATATGCAAATTTAGCCGGCCTGCAACGGCCATAAAAGCGGGTGATTTAAAGATGTTGGGAGAGCGATGATTGACTTGGTCGGGAATCGTGTTGGTGTTGCTTCTCGTGCCATGTTGGTGTGAGCATATCTTACGGTTGTTGGGACCGTTCTGAGTAACCGATTGTTGGGTCCGTTCTGAGTAACCGTTCGCGCCCATCTAGGTGCCTTGCTAGTTGGATTCCCTGCAGAACCGGTGTTTACTGGTTATTGAATTGCTTTACGTTGCTGCAACATTACACATCTACAGAGGGCGCAGTAATTTTAAAGGACTTTCCTTACACATTTTCTACACTTAATGCTCAACAGTTCGCCCAACTTAGGCGGGTTTTTTTAAGAAACTAAGCATGGTTTAAATGGTCTATTAGGTTTTGCTCTCAAGAAAGAGCCGTGTGAGACTGAACGAAATCGAAAGTTTTTTCTTTTTCTGAAGATGCATCTGTAGTCCTATCGCTCCCCGGGAGGGTTACTATGTTTATGAACGTCTTGGGAATGCAACCAGCTCCACGGGGAATGAACGATATCCAATGATATCTAAAGGATAGGCACATGCTGGAAACACAACGAAAACGGGTCGATCCGTCGTCGTCTATAAATGTTTGGTACGGGTCGCATTATGTATGGTCATTACAGGCATCTTCCCATCGTCGCTTGTTGCGTGTTCATTGCAGCTCTCTGTCGTCGGCATTAATGGTATGCTGAAATCGAACACTTGTATGAAAACAGCGACAAAATACATTTTTATAAAAATATAATTTATTAAACAGTTAACAAGTTAGGAAACATATTTAGTCGACCCATCGCGTACAGCGAGAAAACCTCAACTGTCTTTAAAACAATCAAATTATATTTAATTCTCTCTTTCAATGAAGAAAGAGAGAGAAAGTACGTCAATGATAGAAATAGAGAAAGAGAGTGGGAGAATGAGAGAGGGAAATATGCGTTTCACACGATGTTTTTAGTTTTCAACTTCAGATATCCGCGTGTAAATCTGACCTTTAAAAGTTTCATAACACCTGTCACTCAACCCCGACCTGGCTTAAGTCATCACAGTACATTTTCAAAATCACAAACACCTGTTTTACACAATTGCACCGCACAAGTTGGGCACAACGTTCATTAATGTAGAAGCCGTTAGCTCCCTTAAAAAGGGGCTACGCCATTGTGCCACAGTATTAGTTATTTTGAATAAAGATACACAACTCGTTATTTGGCTTTCCTAATGCCTATACTAAAACTCAAATCCAAATCGACATTTGGTAAATGTAAATGCTTTTTTTCTTAATCAATGCCACGCACTAACTCAAACACGGGTTTTATTTCTGGCTGGAACAAGGTCCCCACTGGTGATTCTCTGGATGGTGTAGTCAGGTTAAGTTAGCCCTATAGATCGCCAGCGAAGCTACAACGGATATACGGCATGCTTTTTATGGGGGTTTATGAAGTGTTCTGCTTGCTTGGTTGATCTTGAGCAGGAGTGAAGTGTTGTGACAAATTTTATTTTGAACGCATCACAGAACAATTTGCGCTCAATAGACATACATGGTGTCCCCTTGCACCTAACAATGCAGACGATAACTTCAAACTGAATGAATAATTAACAGAGGAAATTAATAGCTACCCTTTTAGTAGTAATATAACCGTCTTACATATAAGCACATATGACCATTTTTGTATCTGTCCAGCACCATTAATTTATTCCAATCCTCCAGTTTCTCTGCGAAATCTATACGAATACTTTTGAGCCATACCTATGAAGAGATTCGCCTTACTTGTTCTGTCAAAGCACAATATTTAGATGAGTCAACAATGTGTTTGTTATCTTTATACATAGCAAACAACCATACATAACTGTGGTTAAAAGCAAAAAAGGGGGCCAGTAGAAGAGGTGTTGGTAGATTATGGTACGTATTTCCGCTCGGAAGTTTTTAGATACGTATGTGCCAAGTGGAATGTGGAGCTACATTTTACAGCTCCATACTGTCCAAGTGGATATGGAATTATAGAGAGGCACCATCGCACTATAAAAGCTGTGGCATCAAGGAGCCAGCTTTCGCCCCAAGAAGCAGTTTTTTGGAACAATATGACACCAAAGGCTGGTCAAGACGAAGGTTCAGTGCCGCACCAATCTATTTTTCTTATGAATGGCAACATCCATTGACTATAACACAGAGAGAAGAACAGGCCTGCGTAGACATCGCAGTTGGTGAAGAGGCGTGGCTGAAACCACCCAAGTCTCGTTGCGCGACTTGCTGGGGAAAAGGTACAGTGACTGAAGTACTCTCCAAAAACAAGGTAGCGATTGACGGAATGCCTCGTCACATTTTAGACATACGGAGAGTCTCCTTGCCACCAGAGGAACGGGAGGTTGATGCTGATGTTGAAGTATCTGAGGAAGAGCCTCTTCGACGATCGCACCGTGAACGAAGACGTCCAGCGTGGATGGCAGACTATGATACTAATTATTGATCTTAGAGATGAAGGGGGGGGCGTGTGGTTAAAAGTAAAGAACCTTACCTCATGCATGTGCGGCTAGTGTTAGGAAAGAAAAAAAAAGAGAAAATAAAAATGGCCGCCCCCTAGTATTTATGGGCTGAAAATCACGTGATATGACAAGAGGGGAGAGGGGGTATGCAAATGTGATGTGGTTGAGTCTCTCTATAAAAGAGCCGTCTTCTTTATTTTGGGCGTCAGTGTGGAAAGTGCAGAGAATAAGAGAACAGTTGGATTTGGGTTTGAGATTTTTGATCTGAGGTTGAGTTCAAATTTAACGTACAATAATTACGCATGAGTGTCTAAAGTTTTTTTTTTATTCCTATGAGACTAACTTGGGAACCTTTCATTATCTTTGCTGTAATTCTTTTGATATTACGAACATCTTGGTGTAGGATATGGCTTCATCATATATAGCAAAGCTGTGCTTTTTTTACTAGTCTATATTATTTAATTTCTAATCAGTATACCTAATAAATTCGTCTCTTTCTGCTTCGCGATTAATTTGATGCAGGGTTTACGGACGATTTGATCTCATTGTTCATCATATTTTTAATTTCCTTATCGGTACGTAAAGAAACAATCTTTGAGTCTTGAACAGGTTTACTCCGTATTGGAATCAATCTTAAAAGCCTTAACGCATGTCCGATCTGATTGATGAATGGGCACTCTTACTTGAATTTGTAATTCATCAAAATATGACCCGCCTCAGTAGTTACTTAACGGACTATACAGGTAGCTATGTTTTCCACACAAAGATGGACAATAGAAGTTTAAGGGTGTGTCTGCAGTAATTAAAACTCGTAAACGTATGTGGAGCTTTGTAACTGACGTTAAATTTGAACTCAACCTCAGATCAAAAGTCTCAAACTCAAATCCAACTGTTATCTTCTCTCTGCACTTTCCACACAGACGCCCAAAATAAAGAAGATGGCTCTTTTATAGAGAGACCCAACCACATCTCATTTGCATACCCCCTCCGCCTTCTCGTCACATCACGTGATTTACAGTCCATAAATACCAGGGGGCGGCCATTTTTATTTTCTCTTGTTTTTCTTTCTTAACACGAGCCGCACGATGCATGAGGTAAGATTCTTTGCTTTTAACCATAGAAACTTAGACTATAATAGCAATAGCTTCTTTCTTTATTTTTGAATAGTACTGTTTTGCCGGGAGTAAAGATCTTGAAACGTGTAAAATCGTTTCTTTTAATTTCGTCATTCATTCTACGAAAAATACCGTATGAGCTCGCACCGCAAGCGACCATGATATCTAGATTTGAGTCATAGTGAGTGAGGAATAGGAATATATCTTACGTCATGTTTTAAAGCCTTTATTTGTCCAATTAGATAATCTGTCCTTTTATTAACAGGCAGTTCAATGGGGCCTGCATAATTGTGCATATTAGGAAATAATGTTTGGTAATAAATTGCTAAACACAAAACACTTTGCAATTCTGTAATACTTTTGAAAGTTAGCATATTTTTTTATAGTTGTTGCTTTCCCGTGGTCCGGTCTTGAACCGTTTTGTCGATGATATCTTTCAAGTATTATAATTCCGCCATGAAGGAATCGCAATTTCTATTTTACAATTTAAATCCAAATCGTGTATTCGAGAGTATCATTTGGAGATATGTTTTGTATATTTTGATACTCTGGTCTAATTAATTACTATAATATCATCCAGGCATGTGATTACGTAATTATAGTTGCTAAATATCGTATATATAATTTATTTAAAAATGACGTGCTCTTCCCTGACTCCAAAACTAACATTGGAATTTGAATAACTCTTAGACATTAATAGAAAACAGTTTCCGATTATTTTCCTCGATTCGAATTTTTAAGTACGCACAATTAAGATTGTGTTTAGATCTTTTTTCATTTTTCTTTAATGAAACTTTAAGTAGGTTTATGGTAGTCTTTAATTACTGAATTCGAGAATGTAGCGCATTTTTTTTCATTTATTTTCGACTTAGACGATTAGTAACTTTTATTGTCTGTAATAAATTTGAACAGTACGTCACTTTTTTACAATTTATATATGGTTTTATGTTTTCTAAAAATGAAAATACATATTTAATATTCTCGTAGATGCTGGCTGCGCATTATTTTACAAGTTAGAAAAGCATTTCATCCAAGACATAAAAATTGTTAAACAAAACGTGTTTACAATAGGCTTTAAAAATAAAGGTACAAGATTCAATTTGAAATTTATTTATATTCAAAATGCACGTTTATAAATTTTACAAAGTAAGGTATAAAAATGTAATTTAAATTGAACCAAAAAATTGGATTTATTTTATGTAATGTACATTTTGTTGCACTTTAAAAAAATCATTGAACATTTTATATCTATATGAGTAATTGCTAGATGAAAGATAATGTTTTTAAATTGCAACAAAATGTACATAACATAAAAGAAATCCAAAGTAATTTTTGATTCAATTTAAATTAAATTTTTATACCTTACTTTGTAAAATTTATAAAAGTGCATTTTGAAGAGTAATAAATTCTTAATTTAATCTTGTACCTTTATTTTTAAAGTCTATAGTAAAAACATTTTGTTTAACAATTTTCATGCATTGGATGAAATGCTTTTCTAACTTGTATCTTATCTTTTAAAGATTGTATTTTAAAACTGTCCTTTCTATTTCAGTTTGTATTTCTCCTCAAACAACAACTAATTTTGCAACACTCTCTTTGTATTATCACAGGGCTGAATATTCTCTGTTTCAGTTTGTATTTCTCCTCACGCTACAACTCATTTTTTGCAACCCCCTCTTTGTAATACAGGTCTGAATAATGAGAAAATCTTATTTTTTTTAACCAAAACTTTAAAATAACTTTTAGGATTAATTTTTTTAAAACGTTTTTCAGAATAGAACATCTTTAAAATTTAATAAGGAACATATTTCATATAGGTGTTATAAACAAATATTCAGTATATAACGATAAAAATGGAGATGAAAATTTCAAAAGGACTGTAATAATGGTACTTGCCAGCGAAAGTCTGTGTTATTGTTATTCTATTATTATTTAAAACATTTTTGTGTCCTGCGCTTTCGCGCGATGGCTTATTTCGAATCTGGCAGATATCTTTTGCATTGTCATAAACCGGATATGAAACTTTAGAGCAAAATTGTTTTAATTCTGACTTGAAATGTTCGTTCTCTTCCATCTGTTTCCGATTTTTTAAAAATAATACTCATACAATAATCCCACGTATTTAAGTCTTCCATCAATCTAAATTGAATGTGACAACCGAAAATTCTCAAGTAATTATTTGTACTGCTGTGTATATATCCGTTGATATCTTATGTTTGTATATAGATTGGTGTCGTTCTTGGTTGATTGTGTCTTACTGTGCTGGATATATACTTGACAGTCAACAGAGAAAAAAAAATTATGTTGCCACAGCCATAATTATTACCCCTCAAATCATCTAATTATACACACGTACTACAACTACTTGTTATTACGCTTATAACCGTACACCTAATCACCCTTATAATCGAGTGGTTTTCGGAAATTGATAACCGCTAACTACCGTGTAAAAAAAAAGTGAGTATAAAGAAACCGTTGACTGCCTTTACGGACTGTTAGTCAAACAGTCTGAAGACTTGCCTTAACGTGTGATAATTCCCCATGTAATTATTTATCGTGATTCTTATAGTCAATTACGAGTAAATGGATAAAATTTTATCTATATATCTACATATAATTTATATTTATATTTTTAAGTTACAAAACATTTTTATACCACAAAAGTATCATCATAGTCTGTAGTGTTGTACTAAATCTATAATAACATAGTTTTTAATGGAAACTAGAGCAATTGTATTACAAATAATTATAAATTCATAAAAATAGATTTTATTCGCATATAATTTTTATGCCATAGTTCGATCGTTTATTTTCCCGTGCTTTTTAAAAATCCATTTCCTGTGTAAAACATTCGTTTTCATTAGTAATTATAACAACATTATTCATAAAAATATAAATTCAGTGACAAATTTATTGATTTTTGTGAATACTGGTGATGCGTTGTCATATATTTGCGAATCTGTTTCATACGTTTCCATCATACAGTACATCGACACAGAGTATAGTCTGTCTAGTCATTCATATATAGTACTGTTTCGCTGTTTCACAGCTCATCAGTGCATCTAGACACGCAACTACCTCAAGCCAGGATCGAAACCCGATGGCCCAAACGACGCTAACGGAGCGTCCAACTGTTGCAATATACGGTCGATGCTATGCAGGGAGTGGATTAACAATGTTTTGACATTGTCCAAATACCTAAGATCAATTTTTTTTTTTACCACAAAGAGCATCGCTTCATACGCTAATGGTAATTTGCATATAATTTCCCAATATGCTCAACCTAAGATAGGGAGCATTATAGTCATCCACACCGTTTCGCTGTTTCATAGATCATCAGTGCGGCTAGACAGGCAACTACTTCAAGCCAGGATCGAAATCCGATCGCCCAAATGAGTGGTTACCTTTAGGTATAGACCGCATCATAACCATCCAAAACATTTCAGCAACAACCTTATAACCAACCGGGGTCTTCGTTTTGGTAGACTTCCAGAAAATGTGGTAACAATTATATCTCATAGGATAATAGAATCTCTTGACAGAAGCTTTCTTTTTCTAAGGAAATTGATCTTGACAAAGCAATGATCTTCAAAAGGTATAGCATAAACGCCTACTTCATAAAATCTGCAACTACGGTATAGCTGGGAATGTCTTCAATGATTACATAATTTCTCTCTGATAGATACATAAGATAGGTAGCTAATGGAAATAAATCAAAAACTCACAGTATTAATGCTGAAGTCCTTCGGGGGTCCATCTTAGGCCCAACGCTCGTCTAGATCTACATTAATGATCTCTCTAATCACATCCTTTGATTATCCCTAGATATTGATGCTGACGACACTACCATATATGGCAACACTTCAAAGGCGGTAAACGACAATAGTCTCTCTGATTCTTTCCCCTCTGATATATATACAGTGTTGCAATGGGGTAGGAGGTGCCTTGTTAATTTTAATGCATCTAAAACGAAGCTTCCATTTTAACATCATCAACACTGTGATCCCTGCCTGGCATAATAAAAACAAATGGCTCTCGTCTCGGGGAGACTTCATGTTTTGACAAGATTACTCCTGATCTGAGATGGAACACCTACATCAAATCCGTTGTAAAGACTGCTGGAAAATTGTGGGATCGTTCTAACGCTCCAGTAGATATCTCAATGCTAAGACAATTTTCTACCTGTATAAGAGCGAGGTACGTTCAAGTATAGAGTAATGTTGCCACATCTGAGCTTGAGCTTTATAAGCAGCTTATCCTACCTTGACCATCTCTCTTCCCTGCAACCTCTTTCCCCACAAAAGAGATGTTGTGAGACTATCTCTGCTCTATCGTTATTTTCATGGCAAGTTCTCGTCTGAGCTCTATCTAGGTCTGACTTTCACGAAAAACACTCGTCTATCTGGAACAACAAGCAATACGCTTCCCCACCTTTTCTGTACCTTAATATAAACCTAGATTACATGATCAAAGCTTTTTTTCTAATACGTGCACGGTTGTGGAACTCTGTTCTGTTTTATTACCTTGAACCTGACTACAATATGGTTGTCTTCAAGTTCAACGAGAACAAGTTCTTGATTAGCCATCCACTTAAGTAATCCATTTTACCCAATTCACACTACTTACGGTCACTACAACATTTTACATTGACTAATGTACACTTAAATTCTTATCATTGATAAGTGGTTATTCTTTTGTAAAAATAATTTCCTGGGCATTCTTTAAATCAGGTGTAAATTAGAGAGGGCCGAGATAACGGTATTGGAATAAAACAGGTTTTCGATATTTGAAAAAGGTATTCTTTATATTTGCTTCTGTTTTTTTTTTATAATAATACTCATATTCACTCGCACAGTTATATATATATATAACTACTTCATTTACTCATATAAACTTAATATACGAAAGTATAGATTTATGAGTAAACTTTAAGTATTTATTTCAAAAGTGCTCAATACGTAGGTAGAGCTAGTTAGTAAGTTATAAAATGTATATGGCGAATAAGCAACACTGAATATTCCGCGTGTAATCCACTCTAGGACTCTTCAGGCTTATGCGCGAATTCTGTGGTTGTTTGTCGTTTTTATATGCGCATATGGAAACGACAAACAACCATAGAATTCGCGCATAAGCCTGAAGAGTCCTAGAGTGGATGAAACGCGAAATAATCAGTGTAGCGTAATCGCCATATACATTTTATAACTTACTATATATATATATATATATATATATATATATATATATATGTGTGTGTGTGTGTGTGGGTGTATGTGTGTCTGGGTTTATATACATGTGTTGATATATATATGTATACGTACAGGATGGACCCCCCGTCGATTTCGAGGTATGAGCTGCCGCAACAACAAAGTTGCTCGAAAATCTAGATAGAATGTTTATTTATAGTGATGACGGTTTTGTGTAGAACCATCTACCATTTTTTCATTACTGCTAACCTTTGTCGATGCAGAATAATTCAGCAAGATAGAGTATACAGAAAGCTGAAAGTGTTTACATTAAAGTTTCCTTCTCCAAGATACATGTTTTAAGGAAGACGTGGGAGTGCATCACCCCCAGTGAATAATGGGCCCCCGGATACCAAACTGGAAATTGCTACGAATCGGTGCGATACAAACAGCGCCTAGACTTCCCTAATGGTCATCCATCTGGTACGGGTTAGGTATAACGTTGCTAAGCTTCGGTAAACTGCCGATAGCTAGTGTGTCAACGTAATTGTGCCATATATATATATATATATATATATATATATATTATTTCCGCTTTCAAGAAAACATGTTTCTTATGTGTTTGACATTCTCTGTGAATAAAAAGTCTGTCGCTTTCCTACATGTAAAATGGTATCTCTTAACTCATCTTGCCCCAGAAAACATGAGGTAGATTTAATTAGGCCCCTAAACCACCGTGCCCTTATGATTTGCTCCAAATCAAAATTCGATGAGGAATCAAAAATAATTACTGAGAACCTCTCAAAAAATGGGCCCCGTTGGATTTAATTATGTCATTTATACAGAGGAAAATTACGGATCTCTTGTGCCACGAAGCCATTTTTAATCATGAATTTCCGTCTTCTTTTCATGATTACCTTATATATATATATATATATATATATATATATATATATATGCAAGCAAAAGTACACGTCGTTAACTGTGTTCCAAAAAAAGCCCACAGAAAATGGACTCAGATTTATAAAAGTATGATAGGGTTGTAAAGAGATAGATTCAAATTTGGGGGTATCAAAATTAAAGTAAAATATGATGAAAGTAAAAATAAAATAGAGACACCTCAATTTATTATACCATACCTCTTCACACTGAAACAAAAAAATTCTGTGAATCTCTATTAAAAAGAACTTGATAAACTTTGTTACATATTTCCATTCTATGGAGGTCAGGGGCGAACGAAACATAATTATAAAAGTATACTTACGTTGATAGATATGGAAAGTCTTCATTAAAGTGTGTGCCTATTTACATTCATTAGAGGCCAGGCCGCAACTCAGACCCCATAATTTGTAATTTTTTTTTTTAATTATTTTAAAATCTTTTATTTCCATACTTTGTGGAACAGGCGCGAACGCAGACGCCAAAATTTTAATGAACTACCGTTCTGCCAGATCAAACATACCCTTTCCTGTGTCTCGATACATCTATCATTATATGTAATCAGTTTTTTTTTTTAATAGTCAACCATGTAGGAGCCTATCCGTGACCAGACACGCACACACATGCATTCAGCTTTATATATATATATAACAATATA
>NC_136523.1:10260634-10353134 GCF_053919585.1 Euprymna scolopes | reverse complement strand
GGGTTGGCATTAATATAATATATTGCTTACTCATGTAATATATATATATATATATATATATATATATATTCGGACGATATCAAAAACATCGTTAAAACTCACTACTCGTTCAAGCAGCCGCCAATAGGAGCCTTGACTGCCGTACAAACGGTCGGGTTTCAATCCTGGCTTCAGGTAGTTGCATGTCAGGCCGCCCTGATGAGCTGTGAAACAGCGAAACAGTACTGTATGTGGATGACTATATATATATATATATATATATATATATATATATATATATATATATATATATGTATATCTAAATATATATGGGTGTGTGTGTTTGTGTGTGTGTGATAACACACTTAAAGCCAGCGGTAACAAAAATACAAAAGTTGAATCTATCCAGCTTTATCTATATTCTTACACCAAGAAATAAGAGAATGGAAAGTATACGAGTCGCATCCGCATTTAATTTAAATGCCAAAGCATACTTAAGAAAAATTCTTTAATCTCATAATGCAACACTTTTCTCAATAAAATCTACAATTAAATACGGATAAATTCAGCTACAGCTATAATTAAAATTAAGAAAATAACAAAATCACATAATATTCTAAATAATACATCAGAATTAAATAACAATAGCACTATTAAATCTTGTAATTGCAGAAACAAACAAGAATGCCAAACTGAAAAAAATTGTTTAGTACGCCGGTAGTATACAGAGCGAAATTCCCCACGAAAGAACACACAAATACTGAAAAAGACTATATTGGTATGGCAGGTACTAGGTCGGACGAACACCTCATGATTTTATTATACCATATTTCTTCAAACTGAAACATTATCAAAGTATACTTACGCAGATAGATATAAAAAAGTATTTATTAAAGTGTGTGCATATTTCCATTCTATAGAGGCCAGGCACGAACGCAGACCCCACAATTTTACTATACCATGTCTATTTAAGTTAAAACATAAATATCTGCGTAGTTTTATGTTCATCAAGACCAAAAACACTTGTAAACGTTTTTTTTTTAATTTTTAATTTTTTGTATTTCCATACTTTGTGGACCATGCGCGAACGCAGAACCCACAATTTAAATGAACCACCGTTCTGCCATATCAAACATACCCATTTTTGTCTCGATACATCTCTCATTATATGTAATCAGTTTTATTTTAAATAGTCAATCACATAGGAGCCTATTCACACAGACATTCAGCTTTATCTTATGGATATATATATATATATATATATATATAACATTTATAATAAATAATATTATCTCAATATATGTATTAAGTCATTAAGATACGAATAAATATATAAGATAAATAATTTAATTGGTTAGAATACAAATAAAAAGAATAGAAAAATGGAATTTACCTCGACCCCTAAAAAAGTAAATTAAATCTTAAAAGCACCTGTCTTAATATTCTTAAAATAAAAATGTTGAAAGACATTTCAAAATGTAAGACAGATAGATCGACACTTATCCAAATTCGGCGCACTGCTTGAAAAATCATTCAATCGCCACCGTCTATCTAATTACAATTGTCTGAAACAGTATTTCCCGAACTTCCCGTGCCCCTTCTCATTTGCATTCATTTGTATCACCTCCCTTTCCTTTTTTTTCTTCTCTTCTTTACTGGCTACACGAACGCCCTCCTTCTACACGTTCCCCTCTACCACTATTTTCTATACTTAATTTTTATCTATATACATCATCACACCAATGGAGTTTTAGTAAAAGAAAAAATAAAACGGAAAAAGTTATACTTTCGATTTCCTACCAAGCTGCACGTTTGACATGGCAAAATATTCCTTCCTCTAAAATCATAAAAAGCTTCATTTGTTTTTTAATTTCCAAAGTTCCCCGCCTGATCGTAGCAAGATATAACTATATTTACATAAAGAAAATAACAATTATAAATTTGCTCTCTTTGATTAAGAATGATCATGATCATTATTTGGAATGCGATAATTAATGTTTTTAGAATATTTTCAACATGGAATAAATATACACATATGAATATATGCATGTATATATACATATATATGTATATATATATATATATATATATATATATATATATATATATATATATATTGTGTCTGTATCAATAACAACACGAACGCAGAAAGTAAAGGTAAAACAAATATATTAAGACGAAAAGATAATACATATTTACAAAGGTGCAGTTGTACTGCAGTTGGAAGATTGTCCGGCAGAGGGCGTGTTAAAGTCTTTCATGGAGCAACCGGCACATGCGTCTTTCCTATCCGGCGTTCGAACACAGCTCACGGGTCTTGCTGACTTGATACCTTTATCTATATCTTGTTCACCCACGTATGCTAATAAGCGGGCGTCTCCACAACAATATATATATATATATATATATATATATATATATATATATATATATATATATATATAACAACCTATAATATATATAATACATATAATTCCTTTTTTTTTTTTCACAATTCTTATTCCAAACATTTTAAAGACATTAATTTTGGGGGACTCACTTAATATATTGTTTTCCTTCAAGTGTAATTTTATATTGGAAAATATATGCACTATTATACGGAGTTTTACAGTAGCTTGAAAATATAAACAGACTCTCTAAATAAGTATTTAACACTTCTTTTACTATCTCTCACAACCTCTCCCCTTTGCCTTTCTTTCTCTCCTCCCCCCTCTCCCACCTCTCTCTCTCTCTCTCTCTCTATATATATATATATGCACATATACAGAAATATGTATACACTAGTATCTCAACCCAAGCGTTGCCCCTCCGTTTGGATGTGTATGTTGTGCAAACAAAAGGTAATTTTTCTAAACTTTGACCCTATTACGGCCCCTTAATATATGGTGTTGTAGCCTCTAATCAAGTTCTAAAGTTAGATGCATGTCCAAGGAATTTATATACAAAATTTCAAGTTTTCAGACCCAAAATTGGCGGAGGCGTTTGGTAGAGTTCTCAACAGTCAAATTGTTGAATGTTGACTCCTTTACAGCCAGATTGCTGGGCGAAATCCGATCACGAAGATTTTCCCAAAACTCACTACCCTGTATATCAAATTGCGAGTCTGTAGGCTTAAAATTGACAGAGTTATTGCGTAGGAAAATGTACAGACACACACAAGCCCGTTCAATTATATACCTATAAGATATGTATATATATATATATATATATATATATATATATATAATTACAGAGGTGCATTAAAAAACGAAAATGATGAAAAAAAAAAAACGGAATCAGGAAACGACTACTATGGTATCCAGAAAGGTAACCAACTGTAGATACACAAATTTAAAAACCTAGATAAGAAATTAGTCACACTAATTTTAAGAAAAACTCTATTTTATTACCTTGTCGTATGTATAGAAAAAATTAATTTTACATAAGAATAAGACTCACATACGGAAAATACGTAATGAAAACAAAAATATCTGGAATGTTGATCATACTTTTAATAATATATTATAAAAAAAAACAAATTAAAAGAAGTCTAGAAAAACCACCCACATTAAAACATGGGTAAAAAATGAACTGGGTCGCCACCTTAAAAAGACCAAAAACAGGTTAATTAAGTATCAAATTAGACTTGCCTGATAAACATGCTCCCATTGACTCCAGTGTACGGGTGTGTTGATACAAAACAGGCTGGCCTGCTCACTAGCCAACTAAATACAAAATGAACATAAAAAACGGGCAGAAACACCAAATTGATGGAATAGCCTGATAAATCTCCAGGAGGATAAGACGCTGAAAAGTCTATGTAATTTAGTTGACATATATTTCTAAAATCCTTTAAATAGAATCGGATTTTTTTTTTTTATATAATAGTACAGTCGGGTTGAGATTACGTCCACGTGGTTTTTACGTGTCTAGGTTTTTTATATCATGTACAAAGGAACATCAGAGATAGGGAGAGGGAGAGTGTGTGTGTGTGTGTGTGTGTGTGTGTGTGTGTGTGTGTGTGTGTGTGTGTGTGTGTGTTACTGTGTTCAAACTAAGGTGTGAAGCAAACTGACAGATAATCATGTTAGTTTTCTCGGTTGCAATGCAAACAACCTCATGATTTTTTGACACGAGGGGAATTGGTTATTACCCATAGTTTAAATACACCTTTGTAGATTTTCCAGAAATAACGAGATCTTCATTTCTGCGCTTCAATTCGATTTCTGATCGTTTCGGTATATTTAGTTTTGCTATTGCTATTTCCTTCTTACAATTAATTCTAGCTTCTATAAACTTTAATCTGTTTGTACTGGATTTACGCCGGATTTATCTGCGGTATGCATGTTTCCTTTTAGCAATGCCAGTTGCACAAGTAGAAGTAAAACATTGGGGAGTGGGATTTGCTATAGAACTTCGTGTGGGAACATGTGCTTCAATTGCTGATTTGAACCATGCAGTGGTCTCACCTGCGCATTGTACTGCAGGAGGAGAAAACATATTTCCCCATGGCGCATCTCTAATATGATCTCTGCTAGCACCCACGTCAGAGTTATTGTAGTACTCTTTCATTTTGATCAATTTCTCTTAAACTTGGGCTCAAGCGTTTAGAGTTATATCTAGCATTATCACAGTATTATCAGACTTTTAGAGTGGGTAATGGCATTTGTTGCACAATCCTAATGAACTAGTGTCAAAAATGTCGAAAAGTGCGTCTTGCTGATCCTGATGATGTTTAAGACGGGTCGGAACGTTACTGGGCGTGCCAAAGAATTGAATATGGAAAATATATGGATGACGCTACCACCTGTGTGTGTATAGTTAGAGAAGTCAAGCCAATTATTGTGGTGGGCATTAACGTCATCAAATACATGTATTTGGGCGCTAGTGTCAAGGAGGATTGCTACATCTACGCTCTCATAGACATGCTTGATTAGAGTACAGTATTGGGTCGAAGGTGAGCGATAAGGAAAATATGAGTAGCTAACGATATGTTGTAAAGTTAGTTTAAAGCACAAGGAAGCCTGGTCATCTGACTCTAGTCTAGATTCCCTAGCCATGGGGAAAGTGTAACGAATATAGGCTCCAAGTCCGTGCATGTCTCTGTCGAAGTCCGTACGACAAAGTGCAAGATAATCAGGCATGTTATAGTGGTTAGAGAGGGGACAGGAGAGTGCAAATTAGGTTTAGTTAGCGCTAAGGTATCCGGGGAGTTTTCTACGAGAAATGATTTTACATCTTCGAAATAAATTATTGGTCAACAGATATTTGTACATGCGTACCCCAAGAAAGGCGGCGAATCGTTTTCGAGTGTGTGTTTGGTTTGATCCTTATTTTTGATTCAGCTGTCATTTTAATTTATTTCGTATTCAGTTTAAGCGGATGTGTATAGCAACCATCATGCGATACAGGTCGACTATCAACATATTCTTCATTTAAAGAGAATACCAACCGTCATGAGTGCAGGATCCTTTCCCATGCCTGACATGGTATTATAAACATCCCAATATATACAACTGATGATAAAGCGCTCGCTCTAAGCGCTACCAAAGAATTAAGGCTTATGTACTATCAGTCGGAATACAGCAGCCAGACAAACTGTCAAACCAATACATTCAAAGGGGTAAGACAAGAGTGTCCTAGTCTAATCATTTTAGCATTTCCAGTATGGCCAGGTTTAAGGGAAGCGGAGGGAGCTGATTTGGGAGACGGCATTTATTGCTCTAGTAAAGAAAACAAGGCTAATACCTGGGTGTCTAAAAAGAATCCGGAATCCTTGTCATCGGACCTATGTCCTGGATAATAGGCAAATAATGAGTGCGGAAGACGCTGACTAGGCAGATCATATCTACCCATAATGTAGTGATTTGCCTTTAAAACTTTAATTCAAATTATTACATATAGACAAATAAATTTATAAAATCAGCAGTAACGTATCTACAGTGCAATGTAAACGGCAATTTCCTGTGGACTAACTTATGTCGAGATGATATGTGATGGGGCCCCAAATATACTCTGCAATTAATCAATTTGATTGAAAATTGGAAATGAAAAAATCATGGACGGGTTAAGCAATGTTTTAATTTCATGTTCTCGGTAACATCAAGTCTAACTGTTAGTTTATAATTAAAAAGTGTAAAAATATGTTTTCTGACCTTTTAAAAGTAATTGCGTAAGATTTACAAACTTATCACCATGCAGATATGCCTGAAGATCATGCAAAAACAACTTTCAATTCGACGACGTGATTTTATTATTCTATGCAGTGTTTTTCAAGTGCTAACTAATCGAGAATGCGTCTACAGGGAATTGACCTATTGGCCGGAAAACTTGCAACGAATTACAACCATTTTTATGTTTGAATTCACATTGAATATTGCGAGGTCTCGTCTAAAATAGTTCCCCAACGATAGATATGCAGCGCCTGTCTATATAGGATATGATAGCATTGTTTCTTGAAAAACTTCGAAAGAATAACCCAATACCAAAATACAAGGCAAATAGTTTTATCGTGCGTTACATGTGCCTGTGTGCGCCTGTTACATTTCTATTAATGAAAAGTCTTTATATCTAGGTCTTTATGGCTAGGCCTGTTACATTTCTATGACGAATCGTTTAGCAAACACAATTAAACGTTAGGAAGCACAGTCGTTTTCACACAACCGCTTTTGCCCTACACGTGCAAGTTAGAACTAGTGAGCAATCAAGGAAATAAATCAATGAAAAGTCATTATATCTAGGTCTTTATGGCTAGGTCTTGTTTTTTGAGTAGCCGCTTTTACACGTCGGCTGGACAGGTAAAATTTCTTCGGTTTCCCTGATTTAATTTAGTTGATTTATTTAATTTAGTTGTTTATCCACGTTTTGGCTAAGTAAAACAAGAGACTTACTTGGTCAAACCGTGGTGAAACAACTAAGAAAAATGAGTATAATAATCTGCAATAAATAACAAAATAGATAAAAAGACTAATCTCAATGAGTTTTAATTAAATAATATATACCATTCGGTACGGACCCGACCATGGAAAATTAGATAATAAATAAACATGAATTTATAAGACCAAAAAATTCAACCTTGATTGTCCGTCGGGGCACGTGGCGCAGTTAATAGAGACGTAGAATCTTTACAGTTCCACGTGAGAATTGTCTGAAGATAGCGGTTTATATCCTACCCTAAGCCGGCCAGAGGCTTACTTGGCTAAAACCCGGTGAAACAAAGGAAATATGAGGATAATTGCCCGCAATAAATAAATAAATAAATTAATAGATTCTAGCAACGTATACATGACACACAGGAGACTGATTGGTCTATATTGCGAGGCAGATGAGCCTCCCCCTAAATTTTATATAAGGAGCAGAGTGATGAAGCTTTTGAGGGTGTAGCGATTCTTATCTCTTTAAGGCAATGTTTGAACAGATTTGTAAGTATGGGTGCTAGTTCCGGTTGAAGTATTTTGAGCACTATGATTAGAATGCTTCCAGAGTCGGTTGCTTTATTGGATGAAAGCGTTTGATAAGTTTGTACAAAATTATACACATATGTATGTGAATCTTATGTTTTTTTTCAAACGAAAGAAAAAATAAACACTGTTTGTTCTCTAAATTTCATTGATGTATTTTAGTTTAAATGATTTTAGTCGGTATAATATTGGACATCATGTAATTAAAAAAAAATCACAATAATGCCAACTCTGACCTCAATTATAATTGCCCTATATTTTTTTTTTAATTTAACTTACAGCGTGATATGTGCCCTCTTTAAGATTCTGGACTTCAGCAGAAATATTCCCGTGCTCGACAAGATACACCAGAATAAGACCGCAGGTTTTATCGGCTTAATCCTTGTAGACATATCATTCACACGAGAGCAGTTTTTCGAATAGTCAAGCAATACGAATTATCAACCTTTTATATAAAAATCAGAAATGCATATAGACAATTGGAACGTTTATCAAATTATAAGAATAATATCATTTGAAAGATCATAGTTTGAAGATTGATCTTCTTTTCGTTGTTGCAATGGTTCTTTGATGTTTCTCTATGCGGATAAATCACGGCGTGTTTACTCCTGATTTTCGATTGTTCTGCGGAAATAATCTATGCGCAATGTGTATTCATATAATTTCCATGTGTCTTCATACTATGACATGCTGTGATTTATGACCGATTGCGAACCTAATGTATGATTCCAGTGAGCCCGGCTTTTTCATGCAGAAGGCATATTTAGTTATTTCATCTAAATTTCATGTTATCTTGTCATGTGAATCTGCAACGTTATGTACAAACCCATCATTTGTATGAATAAACATCTAACGACTTTTTCACGTGTTTGGTTCTTATAGCAAATGTGCCTTCGTATATTCTATACAATCTTGGATTAATAAGAGAAATAACGTAAATGGTTGATATTATTAGGATGACATTATACATCATTATAAATTATTCAAGACTGGAACCTACAATCGGCAAATACAGAGTAAATGACTGTATGCATTCTTTAAGGTTGAGAAGAAATTTATTGCGGAATTAAATTTAAAAAAAAATAAAATTATGTATTTTCAAATAAGTTTCGTTACAATATCTTTACTTGATATATCATTTGATAAAGCATTTCTCGCTTTATATAATTTTTAAATAAAAAGTGTTAAAAAAACTTACTTTTTCAGAACGTTTAGAACAAGATTCGCACGATTTTTTTATTAAAATTCAAGCTAGGCCGAAAAGCTGACGAAACAACTCACGATGTAAACGAAACATTTGGCCGTGGGACCGGTACTGTACACGTTTGGTCCAGGAACCACTACTGAACCCCGCAATGGTAGTCCAGGTAATTTTCTAGCGGCGACAGGAGTTTTGAAGAGGATGAGCGTAATAATCTACTGGATAATTACAATGATCGATTAAGAATCCCAGTCGAAGGACTTGCGTCTGAATCAGACGTATTGTATACGGCGATTTCTAACATCTTGAGAGAGATGTGGACCACAAAAATAGTTGATAAATGAGTGCCTAAGGAATTAAATGACAACCAAAGGAAACGCCGTTATAGAAGTGTCAACTTACTTTCTTTTATGCAACAAGAACGACCCGTTTCACGACCAGGCTTTGACTTGCAATGAAAAGTGAGTTCTTCACGTCATCCGACGACGTTCCTCTCAGTGGTGGACGCCTACGAAGATCTTCGAAGCAAGAGCTCCACCAAAAGAAAATCATCCTCACCGTTTGGTGGTCTCCGACCTGTCTCATCCATTACAGTTTTTTTTAATGCAGGCTAAAAAATTACGGCGGAGAAGTACTGTCTAAAAATGGGTGGTATGCATTAGAGACTTCAACAACAACCAGCATTAGTCAAATGAAAAAGCCCAATTTTCCCTCACGACAATGCGCAATAATACGTTGCTAAACTGACCCCGGATAATTTAGACGGATTGAGTTTCGACACTGCTTCATCCACCATACTCTGCAGCCCTCTCCTCTACTGATTACTATATTTTCAAGCATTCTGACAACTTTATTCGTGAAAAATGCTGTAGAAACCTTAGCGATATAAAGAAAACACCTCTACCAACTTCACCGAAACCAGGACGTAAGATTTGTACGTTACTGGAATAAATACACGTGGTTTCCATTAGGGTGATATTGTTGGTGCTAATTTCGATCAATACATTTTTGGTTTAGCTGAGATATGCTCGTCTGAATTGAAAAGTTAAAAACGCAAGCACTTTCTAGCTGACCTGACAGTACGCCATGCTCGTGATTGTAATCGATATAATTGTGCTATCGGATCTGTCTGAGGTTACTGGCTTCCTGACTACAAATAACCAAACATTAATTTTCCTGGTTTTCCCTCTGCATTTGTAAACTCACTCTTGTTTTGTGCAGTCAAAAATAAAAACATATTTTGTCTACAAAACAACAAAATTAACACAATGATTAAGTATACCAGGGTGAAAAAAACTGTGTGTATAAAAACGCTTTCAGAAAAATTGCTGACAAGAAATAAGTTGAAATGCTGTTAAATGATTCAACAAATCTAAACATTTGGAATAAATATTTTGCCATATAGAAAAATGAAGCACTTTTTCTATAATTATTGAGATCGGCATTATTTAATCTGAAAAACATGTCTGGTGCAATTGAACTATAGTGTGTGTTTTCTAACAAATGCATTTATTGGGGAAAAAAAACATTATTACGAGGTACGTGCCACGTCTAAATTAGTATACATTCCAAAATTTATGAAACACAGTACAGTAGAAGACGTGATAGAGCTATATTTTCCAAGAAGAGCGTATAGTATTATCAAGAATAACTAAGATGGCCAACTTTTAAGCAGTTACTCCCCCCCGGATGGTAATTTTACAGTGAAATTGAAATTTTGAAATTTTCTACTTTTAAAACTATTTGAATTTATACTAATTTCGGCATTGGGCTATATACCATGAAATGCATTTTTGCGACACCATATAGTAAAGTCGCACTAAATGTTGATGCTCCTCTAAACACAACACATAAAGTCACCAAAAATCTTGAATGAACATTCGTACATTAGTTGTTTGTCTTAGAAATTTCATGGGTATCAAATCTTTATTTTATGCTGAAACGCAAATATATGATAAACCATGTTTTATATGTTTAATTGCATGGCTTTCTACTTTAATCATAGCTGTAAAGTGACACGACTGCTTGTTACATCTTATTTTATAATGCATAAATGAATCCGCAAAGATCTCAAGTCAGCCTTGATAATTACATATTGCGTAACAGTATCCATTAGATGTATGACAATCCTTTATTTTCTACTAGCTTCGGTGTTCGGTGTTACATGGGTTTTAGAGGTGTGTATTGAGCCAAAAAAGCGACCGCTTCCCTGTAGAAAAAATGCCCAGTTGTGGGTGTAGGAATGATGGCTTTTGAACAATTTTTTGATATTTGCCAACCGAAGAGTTGAGCTTAAAAACGATACCGATCCCGTGAAAATCTGTTTCGTCTGTTGAAAGTTTACGCTGTCATATATACATATATGATGATGGCAACAAACTTTTTTCTCGAGTATTGTAATTACTTAATACATTTCTGGCTTAAATGAGGCAGGCATGAGTGGCACTAGCAACACGTGGAAGACGGTCACTTCTATGAACCTTCTACAGTCCTGCATATCTGCTGATGACCGGGTCCAGGCTGCGGTGCCCTGACCACCTGCCGGTCCAGACCTTGGATTTTTATAAAACTTTCTGAAAAGTTGTAACTAACTGATTTCTATATAATTGTGTTTATACTTCGTGATAAATCTGGGTGTGTCCCAGGGACTTATTTAGGTCTAACAAAAACACTCCATGTTTGGGACTATTTTATCATATTTCTCCAAATTTTTCTGCGTATGTCTATTTAGCAGTATTGCATGGTACTTAACTGAAATTTAAATATTTTACAGCCTTTGGAACTTTTAGGACTAATTGGGGTGCAAATGATGGACATAATAATTTCCTTTTTGCATGGTGGAGAACTAAAATGTATATATATTAAGGCCTAAAACTGCAATGTTTGTTCATTTTCACCCGGATTTTACGTTCCCTTGGAACTTTTGGGGCATAATGGGTTTGGGGACAAATGCTGAACTTAGTCATTGATATGCCTCGTCTACTTGGCACTCACGGGGGACCATGCGTGCTTAACTTGTTCGTAGCGCACTCACGTTTGCCAATGCTATTAATCTTAATGTTTTAAGTATTTTCGCGGCCTTGACGGATTTAATACAGTTTTAATATCCGGATTCTTACTACTTTAACATTTTTCCTGAATCCAATCACATGTTGTTGTCAGTAATTGAACGATAAACAATGTTATCTGCACTGTTTCTTCATCATGCAGGCTCCGCTATAGAGCTGCAGAATTCCTCGGTCATGGATCTGGAGATGGTGTAAACCGCCATGATGGTCATCAATTACTTGGTTGAGGAAAGTAAAGTTATTTAACTGCGTAGAAAGGTACATTATCTAGTATCAATGAATGAAATAGATTGCAGAGTGAAGTACGCCGTTAATAAAAAAAAATCGATTAAGCATTAAATATAATGAAACATTTCTATTAGAAGATATAGGCTGAGAAATGTAGTAATGTAACAATTTTCACAATCTCAATGTATCAGATTTCTACTATTTTCATTACGCCTGCCAATAGAACAAATTGATTGATTATTATTTTTTTAAAATAAACGAGAAAACGGACAGGTTAGCGTGTACATTTTTTATTTAACCTATTTAGCTGGAAGGTGATTCTTTTATTACTCTATTTTTGACGCCGTTAATTGCATGGTATCTCGACCAGTGCATGGATACATTCATGTTATATGCATGGATACATTTATATGTTATATGCATCGATACATTTATATGTTATATGCATCGATGCATTTACATGTTATATGCATCGATACATTTACATGTTATATGCATCGATACATTTACATGTTATATGCATCGATACATTTACATGTTATATGCATCGATACATTTATATGTTATATGCATCGATACATTTATATGTTATATGCATCGATACATTTATATGTTATATGCATCGATACATTTATATGTTATATGCATCGATACATGTATGTTATATGCATCGATACATGTATGTTATATGCATCGATACATTTATATGTTATATGCATCGATACATTTATATGTTATATGCATCGATATATTTATATGTTATATGTATTGATATATTTATATGTTATATGTATTGATACATTTATATCTTATATGCATTGATACATTTATATGTTATATGCATTGATACATTTATATGTTATATGCATTGATACATTTATATGTTATATGCATTGATACATTTATATGTTATATGCATCGATACATTTATATGTTATATGCATCGATACATTTATATGTTATATGCATCGATACATTTATATGTTATATGCATCGATACATTTATATGTTATATGCATCGATACATTTATATGTTATATGCATCGATACATTTATATGTTATATGCATCGATACATTTATATGTTATATGCATCGATACATTTACATGTTATATGCATCGATACATTTATATGTTATATGCATCGATACATTTATATGTTATATGCATCGATACATTTATATGTTATATGCATCGATACATTTATATGTTATATGCATCGATACATTTATATGTTATATGCATCGATACATTTATATGTTATATGCATCGATACATTTATGTTATATGCATCGATACATTTATATGTTATATGCATCGATACATTTATATGTTATATGCATCGATACATTTATATGTTATATGCATCGATACATGTATGTTATATGCATCGATACATTTATATGTTATATGCATCGATACATTTATATGTTATATGCATCGATATATTTATATGTTATATGTATTGATATATTTATATGTTATATGTATTGATACATTTATATCTTATATGCATTGATACATTTATATGTTATATGCATTGATACATTTATATGTTATATGCATTGATACATTTATATGTTATATGCATTGATACATTTATATGTTATATGCATTGATACATTTATGTTATATGCATGGATACATTTGTTATATGCATGGATACGTTTATATGTTATATGCATTGATACATTTATATGTTATATGCATGGATACATTTATATGTTATATGCATTGATACATTTATATCTTATATGTCTACAGATAAAGAACATGGTATATACTGTTGATAAATTTCCGTTTTTGACGTGGGGGGTACAGGGGTCTACCGTATATTTTCTTTAATCAGTCTGTTCCACTTTTCTCGTAATGTACTATGACTACATGTGTGAAATTTTATATAGTCATTTTCTATGATACAACAGAACGGACTATTAGAAGCTTTTATGAAAGTAATGATTGTAATTTATTAATTCCATCTAATTTGAATAGAACGAATTGCAAATTGCATTATTATAAATTCCTGACCTGGAAGTTTCATGCCTAAAACAACACATATAATTCACCCGGAAGCAGAGATGCGTCACCAAAAAATTATTTCACACAGAAAAAAAAAACTGAACCGATCAATATTCGCCGGCACCCGTTAGACGTTTAGGGATTCTATCTACTTGATTTTGAATCTTTCGATGAGGCTGCCCTCGTGTACGCTGCTACAACCTGGATATTCACCAAAAGATTATGAAGTAAGCTATATGCCACGTACACCCGTATTGTACCAACAGTGTTTAATGCATCATGGCAAAATGCCCCACGCAGTAGCAACTATATAGACACCTACCTTCTATATATACTGCCATCACGGAGCGACGTCTACGATTTGCCGGAAACTACAAGAAGAGCTATTGACAAATGTATTGCTTTTGAATTTAGGCCACGGATGCAGGAGCAGAAGACGACCTGGATCAATTTCCACCAAAACATTGCACATGACACCCACTGTAACTCTGAATATCTGACGCAGCTGAGAGATTGTCCGAGCAAAGAATCCGATTAGATAGATATCTATTGGATTGCTATTAGGAATTTGCTTCGACGATTTCCGAGTAGCGAGAGAGATATTAGTGAAGAAGCGCGTTTAAGACGCCCATGTACATTCTAAATAAATGAACTATAACTTTTGTCCGTTACCTTTTTATGAGCACAAAGTAAAGCAGTATAATTTTTTTCTCGTGCACAACTGATAAATATCTTTTTCGATTTCGAAATTTTTTAACTCTGCATAAATCTAAAGTTGTCCATAGTTAAGCCATATTTCCTCTTCATAACGCATGTTTTTAGGAATCAGGTCATTCAACTATTCAAAGGCAAATTGAAAGTCAATTTGCAGTAAGAGGAAATATACAGCATTGTATATGTGAAAGTAAGCTTTTGAGGCTAGTTAGGGGTAAAACTGAACGAAAGTGTGAAAGATGGAGCGAAAATAAAGAGGATATTAAAAAGATTATGCGGACAAGGATGAAACCTGCGCTCTACATTACGTGATTCTTGTGGAACTCTGGAGTCTTTCTGTCGAACGCCGGAGTATTTACAGATTTGCGAATGAAAATTTTTATCCAATCTCTTCTTAACCCGAGCCCTTTATTAAATCTAATATATAAAAAAAACTAAATGCCTGTGTCTGTGTGTGTTTTTATATCTCCCAAAAAATTTTGATAGACGCATCGCACTGAGACGACATCGGTATTGTCAGAAATATCAATCTCTAAGATAAAAAAAAGTTCTAAACAAATGTCCAAAAAGAGTAATTCTGTGCTGGTCAACTGGGTCGTTTTCTGCAAAAACTGGTCAGTTTCTGCGTCGACATTTTTGCTAGTCATCATAGGTCTAGCGATATCAATGACATTATTTCGAAGCACCATCGTGTCCTAAGTCGCCGTGGACGAGGCAGGTAGCACGTTAACTTCTTTTCACGCCATGTTCTTCTTTCGCTTTGCCGGTTCGTGCCTGCCTTACTACTGCGGTTATTTATTTTTTTGCGCTCGAACTGATACTCGCTGCTATTGGGATTAAAGATTTTTTTTTAGAACTGGGATTCGGTTGCTACATAACCTTAAGATACCAGCTCTTCACTAGGGCAACGCCAAGTATCCATGCTTTCACTTATAAAGTATTGCATCACAATCATACTCGGGTTCTTTCAATCAAGCGTGAGCAAAATTTATAATAAATCAACAATTATATTTGGAATATCGCCAAAACCCGAGGATTAAATCTGTAACTTCCACAAGCGTGCCTATTAAAACTCAATTGTATGAATTGTTATCTGTTACGCCTTATGGCTTGTATGAATATCGTGAGCATAAAATATTATTTTACATGTAGAATCTTGCATTAAACTATAGGTGACTAATTATTACTAGAAATGAAGATATATCTACTTATCTAGTATTTTGGCTGTGCCCTGAATGTATTTAAATTAATTCCGCAAAGATTACGAAATATCTGAATCTCTATATATAGTCATCCACATACAATACTGCCTCGCAGCTCATCAGTGCGGCTAGACAGGCAATTGCCTTAAGCCAGGATCGAAACCCGACCGTTCAAATGACAATCAGGTCATTATATATATATATATATATATATATATATATATATATATATATATATGTATACATATATAATAATACCTCCGGTCGGAAATAGTTGGTGCAAAATTAAAACTGTGCGAGTTTTAGGTGTTGTCACGTACCATTTCAATGTTGTTAGAGTACTGGTAATACTGTAGAACGTGCTTAATTGAAAAAGAACAGGTTTCGTTCTAAAAGTCATTTAGAGTTTAATCTATGCACATTACTTTGCTTAAGAGAGAATTGACAAATTCAAGACGAACAGCAGATCTGCAAGCGTTGCTACAAAGGTCTGAAGGGTGCACCTTAGAACGAGGTGCAATCAAAGATTTTTCCACACAATTCGGTATAGGAAGAAATACTGTAGGCAGAATCTGGTCACGACCGCTAGACAGTTCGTCCGATATATCGCTGCCAATGGATTCTTGGAGCCGTAAGTTTCTCTGTGATCAAAAAAGAAGGACTATAGTTCACAGTTGGCAAAAATAAACACAATTCTCTTGAGAAAAATAACCACTTTCAGGTTTACTGCTCAAGCATGTGGAATACCTAAGACAAGGTTGATTGCAAGGATGAAAGATGATGAAATTTGGGCACATTCAAATGCTGTAAAACCGCTTTTCACGATAGAAACATGAAATGTCGCGTTGATTTTTACCGTCGCAGTTAGATTTAAATCGAGGAATTTTAGAGAAATGTTTGATGTCATACATATTGATGAGAAATGGTTTTACATGACGCAAAACGCAAAGAAATTTTATTTAGGCAAAGAAGAACATGACCCTTTAAGAACCACTAAAAGCCAGTGTTTCATTACAAAGGAAATGTTTCTTGCTGCCGTGGCTCGACCCCGTTGGGATCCACGTTGCAAATGTTACTTTGACGGGAAGATTGGAATTTGGCCATTTGTCAAACAAGAGGCGGCTAAACGTACAGCAAAAACAGACCTGCTGGAACAATGGTTACTAAAGTCATGGATACAATCACGAAAATTCAGATTCGTGAATCCGTTGTTTAAAAGGTCCTTGTTTTTACCCGGAACAAATGGCCAGGTGGATCCATTGCACAACGAATCATAATTCTACAAGACAATGCTAAGCCACACGTACATCCAACGGACCCGGTGTTCAAACAAGAATCGGAGAGATTAAGGCTGAACATTGAACTGGTTAATCAGCCTACAAACAGTTCGGTTCTGACTGTGTTTGACCTAGGTTACTTCAATATAATTCAATCCATTCAACAACAAAAGGCTCCAAAGAATATTGATTAATTAATTGAAGCAGTCGAAACCAGCTTTCAAGAATTAGAAAAATCAAAGTTGAACAACATTTTCCTGGCATTGCAGGAGACAATGGAACAAATAATTTTGGCTGATGGTGGCAACAATTACAGGGTTCAGTATATGTCAAAACATAGATAGAAAGAAAAAAAGGAAACCTACTTCAATTTGTATATCAGAAGAATCAAAAGTAAATTAACACAATTGAATAAATAGTTAGATGTTTTAGCTTTTTGCATTCTTTTTTGTATATTTATTTAATCATATATTGTTAGAATGTACGTACAATCGATTGCCAATTTAATTAAAAATAATTATTTGGTTTACCTGTAATTTCTTTCAAAAGAACTGCCTTATAAAATTTGAAACCTGTATGCACCAAGAATTTCCGACCAAACTGAAATTTTTTGTGAACAAACTATTTCCGACCGGAGGTAGTATATGCATATATAATAACACATACATATATATATATATATATATATATATATATATGTATATATATAACTATATATATATATATATATACTTATATATGAATCTTAATATATGTATGTACATATGAATCTATAAATATATATGCATACATATATACAATATATATATATATATATATATGTATATATATATAACTATATATATATATATATATATATACTTATATATGAATCTTAATATATGTATGTACATATAAATCTATAAATATATATGCATACATATATACAATATATATATATATATATATATATATATAAAATAAGCCGTGTTAAACGCATTTCTTATTTTTCTTTTATCAATATGATTGGAATTTTCGCCCCCCCCCCTTTTCCTTTTAAATATTTGTGAATTATTCCACGGATATCGGCCTTTTGGATTATTTTGGACCATCTTCTAATTACGCGATTTCCTTGGATTTTACTTGTGCGAATGGAAATTTAATCAACTTTTTTGGATTTACATTTTAGGATTTTACCGTCATTGGGTACTTTATCTTTCACCAGACTTGCCATTCTCGTGAAATCACCTTTTTCTTCACCATATTCCCTCTACTCCACTTTTTGTTATCAAGTAAAATATTTGACGTACTTGCAGTTTCATCAAATACTTTTGTATGCAAAGTCCGATGCCGCATTTTGATAATTCTTACCCTCTGATGAGAAGGAATGTATTTCTTCGATAATCCGCGGATTTAGGACTATCCACTTATTGTTTTCTTTTTCAGATTGTTTATGTTTTTAACTCTTTTTAAAGTGTTTTTAACATGTGTTATTAACTATTTGCTCTTGTATATGTATATATATATATATATATATATATATATACATGAAAGAGAGAGATAGAGAGAGAGAGACAGATGTGCTTGACTCTGAATTATGTGAGCTTTGCATACCAGAGGAATTAAAGAGTATTACGTCCTTTCAGAATTAGAATAACATCCCACGGAAACAAGAAAGAAAATCAGATTGTTTACAGATAATTAAATTCAAATGTAGCGAACTCCAAACACTTACCGAGTTTTCTATTTCTTACTGTAAATATGTATAAATTATTAATAATACTTTAAGAAACAATCTATTAGGATACCCATGAGTATTCAGTGCTAACATTCATGAAAATAACCATTGTTTAAAAAATGCTAACCTTGTATGGATCTCATTCTCTTCCAGACCCAGAATGTAAAACAAATTATTTGTACACGAACTCGCTTTAATACTTACTCATTCACTCCTGACATTAAATCGATAAGTCTTGTAATCAATTATCACTAATGTCCTAGTATTAAACATATTGGCTCTTGCTGCCCAGTTACATAAAATTGATGTACTCTCAAGATATATATATATATATATACACCCTTTAATATTTTGCTTCTCTATGGGTATTCTTCAGCATGTGTAACATATTCTCTGTACGCATATTATTTCACGTACACTGATAAACATTTTTACACCTTTTCAATTGCAACTAAAATGGATTCTTAATTTCTAATCAGCCGTCACTCTTATATTAAAATCACCACATGAACTAAACTTAATCCTGAAAATAAATTTTAACTTTGATTAGTAATATAATAATCAACTATTTGCACAACTGTAATTGCTTCACAAAATTTAAGATAGATTTTTATTTACAGTCCTCGCTTCCTACTATATACACTCTACATCTTAGGTATTTTGATCCTTTATTTGATACGGAGATGTGGTAACGCACATTTGAAAGAAAATATGTGAAAACACGTATATTCAAGATGGATATTGACTTACATGTGTGTGTTCATAAAGGACAGAATTGTAATCATCACGAAAAGAAAATAATTGGTCGGAGTTATAAAATGCAAATAGAATAATATGATAAATGTAATATCTTAATATTTACATTCCTAGTATTTCTCTCTATCTCTCTCTCTCTCACTATATATCTTCTATATATCTATAAAAGTGAACATGGCTGCGTGTGTGTGTGTGTGTGCAATAACTGTCAATTTTTAGTCTACAGATTCCAAATTTGATATACAGGGTACTGAGATTAGGAAAATCGAGGTGATCGGATTTCGGCCAGAAATTTGGCTGATAAGGGGTCAAATTTAAACGATTTGATCTTTGAGAACTCTACAACACTCCTCCGACAGTTTTTGGTCTGTACACTGGAAATTTTAGATATAGGTTCCTTGGACGTGGATCTTACTTAAGTTGATTTGGCTCCAAAACAATAAATGTTAAGGGGTCATAATAGGGATCAATATTAAAAAAAAAATGACCGTTTTCTTTTTTTTTTTTTTTGCTCAGCATACACCTCCAATCACCCGGGCAACGCCAGGCACCCATGCTAGTATATATATATATATATATATATATGTATTCTGTAGAAATATATTCTCTTACCATATATCAATCCTTATTGAAGAAGCTCAATGTAATTACACAGCAATATAGAGAAGAAATGACAAAAAATATATATTCCGAAAGTCATGATGTTGGCCATCTTATAATTAGTTCCTTTAATTCAGTTTACTTATACAATTCTTGGCAGTATCTGTCAAGAATTGTATAAGTCAACTGAATTAAAGGAATAAATTATAAGACGGTCAACATAATGAATTTTGGAATATAACTTTCTGTCATTATATATATATATATATATATATATATATATATATATATATATATAAACAAAGGTATGTGTGTTTACATGATATACGCAATGGTAAGCTTCGAACTAATATGCATAATATTTATATAAACAAAATTTAACCCAAACCCTATTAAAAAAAGCTCAAGAGGCAATAGAGAGTAGAGCTTATAATAAGAAAAAGAAAATTATAACTGTCAGTTGAAGTTTATAATTAAAATATATTGTTCGACTGAATACTCCAAAAAACAATTTAAGATGCCCTTATAATTCAATAACTTGAGTGTTATTTCTTCCGCCCGTCACACTAATAATTTCCTGGGTAAGGTTGACACTGTTATCCAAACTTCCGAACTTCTGTATACGTAACGCATCTTCTCTCGACTCCAAATGAACTTCTAATTCAACTTATTTGTTCGAAATCCAACTTCAAAGTGAATGCCCCTCTAAAAAATCAACCCTCTTTTATCTACAACCAGGAGCATCTCATTTGCATATCGGGCGGTCAGATTGCAGGCATATAAAAAGATAAAGCAGCCATTTTTGTTTCTTTCTTCTTCATTCATTTCATTCAACGACCGACCCTTGAATTATGCACACATGCTAGTTAGGTAAGTCGCACGTTTCCCTACACTCCCCGCTGATCTCATGATCACACACAGGGCAGGGGGGCAGTCGTCTTTGTCGGGTACTGCTTCGAAGAATCAGAGGAAGCACTTCCTCATTGCCATCTTCCTCATTACCACCGTTATTGCCACCAGTCTGTTCTCTTATCCCCTCCAGTGGTTTCCTATGCGGTGTTTCACAATCAGGGCACGGGGGCAGTATCCGGCTTTTTCGGGTACTCTTTCGAAGAATCGGAGGCATCACTTCCTCGGTTCCATCTTCCTCAGTATGTTCCATCATCCCCTCTCGTGGTGCTATAGGCGGTGTTTCACAATCACGGCGAGTGGGCAGTATTCGTCTTTCTCGGGTACTTCGATGAGGAACTGGCGGTATTAGTTGCTGATGTCCATCGTTCTCATCACTATTGCCACTAGTATGTTCAATCATTCCCTCATCTGGTTCTATAAGTAGTGTTTCTATGCTCTCTTGTAAGGGCAGTAGGCGATCAGGATCATCCCTGAACTGTATGTGATGATCCTCAGAATCAGAAGAGGTATAACAGGGGTGTATATCTTTTACATGACATGGTACACCATTAATAAAAATGGTCTGAGGACTTATGATTTTTTTCTATTTTTCCTCTGCAAAATGTTACAGTGCACCCAGCATTTGGGGGTTTTACCCAAACACGGTCTCCCACTTGATATGGTGCATTGAAAACGCTAACCACTGATGGCGTGACATCAATTCCTTTTATACACTGTTCATAGCGGTAAATCCCATTAGCTGGTGCAGTTTCTGATGTTGCATCGTGTTTTAGTGTCACATTATACCAGTACACAACTTTTGGAATAGAACACTGTGTCCTGGCCGCAATTCTTTTAATGACGCGGTGACACCGCTCCGCTATACCGTTACCTTCTGGGAAATATGCACATCGGTAACGCATTCTAATCCCCCATCCCTGCGTAAATTTCTGAAATTCTTGACATCGAAACGTAGTGGCGTTATCAGTCAGAATTTCCAGCGGGGCACCACGTTCAAAACAGACAGCTCTCAATTGTCGTATAATGCTAGATGAACCCTGTCGTGAAACGTATCGGACAACAATCTCTCAAAGTCAAAAAATGCTTGCCCTCATAATGCGTTACATCCATTCCTACTCGATACCAGTTGTCCTCCACCGCACGCTTCCATTTTTTCTATTGGGACGGTGCCAGATCAATTTGCTGACACTCTTCACACGAGAGTATAGCTGCCTTGATTGATGCTCTTGTAGTTGAAGGACACACTCTTCGGGCAAAATATGTTGTCCTCCGAATTCCGAGATGTCCACTCTGCTGATGTATTGTACGGATCTAATCAGGTGTCAATTGATCTGTTACGGCCGCGAATGTCTGTTGTGGAGGATAAGATCCCTGCCTCATTACATCAATCCACCTCTTTAGTACTCTAGTCAAGCTATCAGCCAAATTCTGCATCGACGAAACTAAGGTAATGCCCACCTGCAAGCCGTATTCGTCAACTATACGCTTTATTATTGCCAGTCTCTTTCGTACTAACATCTCGCAGCTCTAGTCTTAACTCGAGCCTTTCCAGTCAAGGTGTCGGTCAACCAGTGGTAAACACACAACGAGTCGGTGTAGAGATGCACAACCTTAGCCTGCCATTGCAATGCAAGATTAAGCCCTTTTAACGTGGCATCAAGTTCTGCCAAATTTATATGCTGGGCATTATTTTTCGGACGAAGCCAGCACGTAACTTCCACAACAGCACCCAACTGTTCCAACACGACACCTGTAGCCAGTGAACTTAATTCAACCCATGCATTCAGTTCGTTTCCAGGCACTTGCCACTCACCCTGGGCAGGGTCGTTTCTATGTACTCTGGACAACATTTCAGCCATCATTTGCTGGAGAGAATCATCATCCACCATGTCGTCCCATCCTTTGGTTACTGCAGTTAATTGTTTTTTTAACACTCCTGTTGCCGATCGAAGCCATCCACAAACAGGTAGATGCCCTACTAATTTACCGCAAATAGAAAACACGATGCGTTTTGTCAATACACTGGGTAACTCTGGAATCGCGCTCCCTCGCTTCCATTGTAAAATATTGCCCTTCTCATTGACCTCTAGGCCTAACACGGGTACCCCGTCCTTTAGGCGTTTAGGGTATTTGCTTATTAACCGAAACCATTTCAGTTTTGCTCGAACCACATCTGCAGACATTATATCCTCATTAACGTAGATGTCGTCAATGTAAGCTGAAGCAGCTTTTGCTGTGGTCTCATCCTGCATCAAAACATTTAAAATAATAGTTGTCATTATTAAGGGCGCTACATTTAGGCCAAAACCTAAACGTTTCAAATATCGTTTTCCCTTGATTTTCACTGTCATAAATGGGCATAATGACGCTTGGACACGTATCTGCAGGTAGGCTCTCTTCAAATCCATCAGTGCTACATTACTCCCTTTCTGACGCCACTCTCTTAGCTTAGCAGCGCACACGTCTGCGTTTCCAGGGAAAGCATCAACATGTTGATTCAATTCTCGGTAATCCATTACGGGCCGAATTTTCTCTTTAGTAGGTTGTTCAACAGCCTAGAGCGGAATCATTCCTTTAGGTAGTTCCAGACGTCTCTGTGGGTACGGTATTAACCATCAGTTATCAATCCATATCTGATGTTCTTCTTCATATGCGGCCCTATTTTTTGTGGGGAGTGCATACTCTGGAATGGTGCTGCACAGACGATCTGGTGCCTGGTTCATAGTCAATTCCTACTTTGCAGTCCACGCCTTTTCGTTATCGTCAAACGTAGCAGAGAAGTTCTTTTCTTCAATAGACATGGCTGCACATACTTCTTTTCCTTCGCCAAGCATTACACGTCCAGTCGCTGTGATTATGACGCCTCATAGTGCTTGTATTGCATCAATTCCAATCAACATGCCATAGCCAAGGGATTTCTCTTGCATCACCAGAACATCAACTTTGGCTGTGTCACTCTTTTCAGTGCAGATCGTGACTGTCCCTTCATCACAAAATGCTCGGGATTAACCATTGATCGTAATAATACCGACTGGTTGCTCCCGAAAAATCTAACAGTAATGTGCACTAACTATAGACCGGGACCAGCCCGTGTCTATGAGTGCTGAACATTGCACATCGTCAATTTTAACGCCTATGACCGGTAATCCTGTGTTTATTTGTTTGCGAAGGGCAAGGGTGGCGATAGTGGCCCCAACGTCGTTTCCGGAACAGTTGCGGATATGTGCCCATACTTATTGCAGCGATAGCATTGTACTGTTCTCTGTGCTCGTGGATATACACACCTCCTATACTCCGGCAATCAATAGCATAATGATTGGCCTCCCCACATTTATAGCACACTGGACCTACATGCTTATTACGACCTGGGAGAGAATCTACATTGCTTCCATGCCGTTCGACTGTTGCATGTTGAATACTAGTTGCTGCTGCAATTGGCTCTTGTTCCTTACAGATGTTTCGAGCTCGGGTTAATAACTCGTCGGTTGTCAATTCATCAATTCGTGACGATGGCCGCCACAGTTTGCTGACCTCCTCATGTACGCCTACTAAAAAGGCACATCTTAACATATTATCGTTAACCCCACAAAATGGTACCCACAACTTTCGTACGTCGGCTAGGTACACATTAACTGTTTCCTTGGGGTGAAGTCGCCGGCTAGTGAACTGTTGCCATGCAACAAACGGATCTGTACCAAACGCTGTATACAGGTTGTGCTTGATTGTATCCCAGTCTGGTTCATCCCCGAGTTGCTGTTAGACTGCATAGACCCCCTCCGGTTAACCTCAAAGGAATGACTGTGACTGGTTCTTTAATTCTGCAAGGTGTACATATCTTCTCAGCCTTTTCCTTCCATTCGACAACAGACGGTCCAGTGGTAGATCCATCAAACAGATATTAAGCAAAAGTTGAATCTGTCCATGTTCTGCCTTTCGATTCGCCGCACACCGAAAGCCGAAATAGCTTATAATTCAATAACTTGATCGTTATTTCTTCCGCCCGTCACACCAATAATTTCCTGGGTAAGTTTGACACTGTCGTCCAAACTTCCAAACTTCTGTATACGTAACGCATCTTCTCTCGACTCCAAACGAACTTCTGCTAATTCAACTTATTTCTTCGAAATCCAACTTCAAAATGAACGTCCCTCTAAAAATCAACCCTCTTTTATCTCCAACCAGGAGCATCTCATTTGCATATCGGGTGGTCACATTGCAGGCATATAATGAAATAAGGCACATCATTTTTGTTTCTTCTTCATTCATTTCATTCCACGACCGACCTGTTGAATTATGCACTCGTGCTAGTTAGGTAAGTCGCACGTTTCTCTACAGTCCTTATTTCGCGGAGTTTCAAAGAATGTTATTTATTGTAATTATTCTCATCACAGAACATAAAGAAATCAGTTAATTATATTAGATATATTATATTTATAAATTATATTATTTTTCTAATTAAGCCGATGATGAAGGTTTTTATACTGGGTTTCTCTCTTTTTACTATTAGGTCTCATTTGACTTGGAACAGTCTTCTCTTTGGGCTACTGCACTGCCCGAAAAAAAAAAAAAAAAAAAAAAAAAAAACAATTTTCATTATTTAAGCTTTTTTGAAATCTTTTCAATCGGATTATATGCATCGTCAAGCTGGACTTATTTTGGACTCCATTCTCTCTAAAGAACTATTTTGCATTTCGGATCAACTTGAGAGGATTTACATGCAAGCTGAAATATTATGCGCGGTTTCTTTTTATATATATATTTTTACATATCCAACATTTTTTTCATTTTTTTTTATTTGGCAATTTATAACTACAATAAACAGCGGTTTCACTTAATGCCTTAACTTGCAAATTCTAGCATAGCTACAAATATAGATTGCTGATTTCTTTATATTATATCCTCTGAGAATAACAAGAGTAACATTCTTTGAAACTCTGCGGAATAAGGACTTTGTAAATTGTCATTTATTGGAGTATTCTGTCGAACAATAAAGTTTAATTGTAAACTTCAACTTATAGTTTTAATTTTCTTTCTCTTATAGCATCGATACCCAGTGTTGCCAGGGTCGACATGAAGTTCGGTTTGGCCACACCTGCTATACTAAGAATATTGAGTAGCTTTTCATTATTATTATATGTCAACTCCATCGTTACCCCAACACAAATTTCAAAAATAAAAGAACGAATGCAAACACGAAAATGTAATCCCCCCCCCGAGAAAATAAGTAAGTGACAATCTCCCCACCAGATATTTCGGCAGAAAGGATAAGAGAAGCTATTCTCCGGATATTGAACACCTTTTAATGACTATATTCCAGTTTAAGCGAATTTCATTTATGCTCCCTCAGTCTAGAAAGATTTGTCCTTACGGTGTGGTCTTCATGGTTACTTTCAGTGGCCGCGGGTTAATTCTTTTACCACCTCTGGTAATGGGTGTGTTTCTATGCGTGGTGTAGCAATCGGTCTCCGAAGATTCACAGCGGCACCACGTGAAGGTTTGCTAACGATACACCACCTTAGGGAAAACTGCCGATTGGGCCCTCATTCCTCAAACCAAGACCTTAAAGAGGCAAACAGCACCGCTATGCGATGGGTTAATTTCTATTGCGATAAGATATGATGACGGTGTGTATCAAACAAACGAAGATGTAAATAATTAAGTTTCAAAAATATAAAAGTAGAATTTTAGTACACCGAATGTTTATGTTATAAAATGATGAGTTACGACTTATTGCGTCATTAAAAGAAAATAAGTTACGATATCAAAAAAATGTGAAGAAAAAAACTGGTAAAAAAAACGTAAATGAGAGTTTTTGTTTGCTTTAAATAAAGAATCGTAGTATATATAGGAATGAATCTATATATCTATAAAAGTGAACGTGTCTGTCTGTCTGTGTACATTTCCCTACGCAATAACTCTGTCAATTTTTAGTCTATAGACTCGAAATTTGAAATACCGGGTACTGAGATTTGGGAAAATCGATGTGACGGGTGTCAGCCAGAAATTTGGCTGTTAAGGGGTCAAATTTCAACGATTTGACCTTTAAGAACTCTACCAAACTCCTCCGAGAATTTTGGGTCTAGACACTTGAAATTTTAGATATAGGTTCCTTGAACCTGGATCTAACTTAATAAAGTGATTTGAGCCCGAAACTATAAATTTTAAGGGGTCATAATAGGGGTCAAATTAAAAAAAAAATTACTCTTTTTTTTTTTTTGCTCAGCATACACCTCCAAACACCCGGGCAACGCCGGGCTGAAATGCTAGTAATATTATAATATGATGGATTTTTGTATACTTGTGAACAAACACTCAAACAGACATCGATATGAATTTATATACACAATACTTTCTTCTAATCATTAAATGCGCATATATATATATATATATATATATATATATATATATATATATTTCTTCAGTGGTGAAAAAAACCAGGAGAGAGTGATCAATCTGTAGCCAGAGCAGTATATAGGAAATCTATTACTGTGAGTCCAGATCAGAGGATATCTTCCTAGCGAAAACAATATGTAAATTCATTCTGGACTCACAGCAATAAATTATAAATACATACATACATACATATATATATATATATATATATATATGCGTATATACAACCAGTCATATGCTTTGCCTTATGTGTTAAGTACACGGAATCCATTACTTATAAATTATATTACCCACCACACCGAAATAATTTGATACTCTAAACCCAAGCATATATCTTCAACTTTCTTAAACATACCCACCATGCATTTTGCTATTTAATGATCAGGCTAAGATTACGTATTACTTTACACACAAACAAATATCCACCCATTTTTTTTTGCATTCATTTACTGGCCAGCGAAAAATAAAGCATGTTTAAAAAGGATGTCTCCTCTATATTATCAGACGTTACAGAGTGGTTAATTGTAGGTATAGACAGTTTCATACCCTCGAAAACATTCCAGCAAAAACCTAACAGCCAGCCTTGGTTCTCTTCGGAATGTGTAGCTGCCATTGCGCATAGAAACCACTTTTTCCATTTCTTCCAACGCAATAGATGTACTGAGACTAAAGCCGCTTTCTGGACTGCCAGCAACCACTGTAAAAACCTAACTAAGATCGTAAGACCAGTTTTGGCAAATAGCAAACAGAATCCTGAACAGAAGCGTGTGTTCTATCCCAACTCTTATAAATGGACCTGAGCTAATCTCGTCAGCATCAGACAAAGCCAAACTCCTTGCCAAGAACTTTGCAGCTAATTCTAACCTTTGCGACCAAGGCTGCTAAACTCCAATATGTCCTCCTGTATCAGATAACATGCTTTATGGCATACAAATATCTGTACGTGATGTTGCCAAGCTAATCAAAAACCTTGATTCCAGTAAAGCAAACGGCCCTGACGGTATTCCAATTATAGTACTCAAAAGAGTTCAACCGGAACTTTAAAAGGTTTAAACGTTGTCTTAAAGAAAATTGCTTCCCGTCACCCTGGAAAATCTCATCATTATGACTCGTATTTAAGATTCCACGTCATCGCTCATCTTCCTCACAATACAGGCCAATAAGTCTTCTGTGCGTCATGAGTAAGTTGCTGGAATCTGTGTTAAATAGAGAAGTAATTAAACATCTCAGCAAAAATAACCTTCTTAGTGACATGCAATATGGTTTCCGTTCTGCTAGATCTACGGCAGACGTACTTACAGTTATATCTCATAGGATTAGCGAATCTCTCGACGGAGGCTACCTTTACAGGGTATTTGCTTTTGATATATCAAAGGCCTTTGATAGAGTATGGCATAAAGGTTTACTTCATAAGATCTCCAGCTACGGTATAGCTGGAAATTTCTTCTCAATTATTGAATCATTTCTCTCTGATAGGTTCATAAGAGTAGTGCTTGATGGGCAGAAATCAGAAGCTCTTAATATTTATGCTGGAATCCTTCAGGGGTCCATCCTGGGCAACATTCTCTTCCTGATGTATATTAATGATCTTCCAAATCACATCCTTATATCATTCATAAACATCTATGCTGATGACACTACTATCTATGGTACCACATCTAAGGCCGTAAACGACCAAGTTCTGATTCTCGCTCCTCTGATCTTGAGCAAGTGGTACAATGGGGAAAGAGGTGGCTTGTTACTTTTAATGCATCTAAGACCAAGATTTTATATTGAAATCATTAAAACTCAGATCCACATCAATTGAAATGATTGACTCTCGTCTTGGGGAGGCCTCATGTTTTGATATGCTTTTGGATTATCAAAGGCCGCTGGAAAAATTGTGGGATTCTTCTATTGATCCAGTAGATATCTCACTGCTGATGCAATTCCATCTATATAAGAGCCAGGTACGTCCAAGCATAGCGTACTGTTGCCACATCTGGGTAGAAGCTGCTAGAAAGGATTTATCCTGCCTTGATAGAGTTCAAAATATACTTCCTAGCCTTGTGGGGGATGTCCTTTTCTCTTCCCTCCAACCTCTTTCTCACAGAAGAGATGTTGCGAGTTTATCTCTTTATCTTTTTTTTTCATGGCAAGTGCTCGGCTGAGCTCCATTCTATGGTCCCCATTCCCAAACTTTCACAAGAAACACCTGTCTAGCAGAAAACGCTATCACTATTTTCCTCACTCTTTATCTGTGCCTAAACCTAAACGTAAATTCCATGAGCAAAGCGTATTTCTTAGAACATCACACCTATGGAATTGTCTTCTGTTTTTCTGCTTTCCAGCTGACTACAATATGGTTGTCTTCAAGTCTAACGTAAAAAAGTTTTTGATGAACCATTCCATATAAGTAAACAAATTTACCGAAACTCCATTACTAACGGTTACTATATTGTTCAATTTCTACTGTACCCTCTTTAACGATTATCCTCGAGTCTCCACTTGGCCTTGATAAGTGGTGATGCCTTTTTTAAAAAAACACAGGCTTACAAAGTTTGTATGCATTTTTAAAAATTCATTCTGTCATACACACAGTATTAAAAAGTCTGTATATATTTATTTAAATGTATTCTGTAATACACACATTCTTACAAAGTCTGTACTTTTTTTAAATGCATTCTGTGTTACACACAGTATTACAGGTCTCTATGTATTTTTAAAATGCATTCTGCCATACACAGTCTTACAAAGTATGTATGTATTTTTTAAAAAATGCATTCTGTCTTACACACATTCTTACAAAGTCTGTATGCATTTTAAAATGCATTCTGCCATACACACTCTTACAAAATATGTACGTATTTTGTAAAAATGCATTCAGTTATACACACAGTCTTACAAAGTCTATCTATTTTTAATGTATTCTGTTATACACACCATCTTTACACAGTTAATACACACCAGTCATGTTTATCCATCTTACATAGAGTCGGTCAGTATCTTCTTTTGGGTGTAGTCATTAGGCATGATACTAAGTTTTCCGTTCATATATCTCAGCCCTAAATTATTAATAGTATGAAGTACCTGCATATGTGTGTGTACATTTTGTTTTAGATTTTTACGATATATATCATTTTTTAATGTTTTTCCCCCTGTTTTCTTTAAGTATACCATCCTACTTTATCCTCATTCAGTTTATATTTATATTATTTTCAACTACGTTATGACGTTTTCTGTAATGAACATAAAGTTTGTTGAACGCTTTCTGAAAAGCATAACGATCTCGTATGAGACTTGATAACTGACAAAGAATATCACGACATTTGACCAAGCTCACTTTCTTACAATTTCAAACTCATTTATCTCAACGTCCGTAAATCATTAGTAGCCAACCCCACTGTGGATTGTAAACACAATCTTTTCATGCAAACACATCACGATAGGACGGGAATATCGATTTTGTGGACGGTTATTTCTGGTTAATCGATCAGAATTATAGCGGTTTTGCCTGCAAAGATAAAATATTTGCTAGAATCTACTGTCTTTTTTTTTCTAGTGTATCTTTCAGGCATCTCCCCGAAGCACAGCAAGTGCTCATCACTTCTAATCCGTTGAATTGATATACATCTCGATGTTGGAGTTGATGTATATTTTTATATTTCTTGCAGAAATTGGATGATATATAATATGTATTAATCATGTAAAGTGATCAACACTGATTAATAAAAACACGCAAAATACACACAGACACTAGTAATATATTAATAGTAAACGAAAATATCGATAACTAATTTTCTAAATGGAAATGTAGTTATAAGGACACATAAATAATGTTTTTTTTTAATATTAAAAATATTTTATTTATCCAAAACACTAAATTGTAACGCATTGCCGATGTAACGTGTGGTTAAATACAATGACCCCACAACTCAATATTCACTCTTCAATCCTGCAGTCCAATGCACTTCTGACAGCAATTGCTTCTGCCAAAAATAAGACACCCTTTCTCCCAAATACAGGCTTTTTGTAGGACAAAACAGTCCAAAGATATTTGCATACTCTTCCCATGATCTCTAGTCTATAAATAGACGCAGTGGCCATTCTCTTCTTTCTCTCTCTGAAGCGGGCGTTGCCAGTGGTAAAAGGTTTGCACGATTTTTTTTTTTTTTTTTTTTTACTACATAACGCAACTCTAAAACACTATTTAATATTAGCTGACCGTCTGGCATTGCCGGGTTTTACAATACGTTTAAACATGATATTGGTATTCATAAAGATTGAGTTTGTAGTAATATAGAATCAATATTTTATTGATTATTGCATATTATTAGAAATAATTTGCCTGGTAGGCAAATTCGTAAAAAAAAATACTTAAATAATAGTGATAGTGCCCTTCATCAATGCCCGCTCTTGCTTGTTTACAATATTATGTAAGCGGATATTTAGGCTTGACGATCTAAACCATAGTCTTATTTCTTCTATACATACAAAAGAAGAATTTTTGCAAGGGTATATTTCAAGTTACACAAGACAATGCATTTTCATGGGTTAGTTTAAGATAAACTATTCCCCTGTAAACATTTTTCTTTTATTTATAGGCAAAGAAACACTATTTTTAAACATAAGATGTTTTCTATTTTCGATATTTATCGGAGGCATTCCTGTACAAAATATAGCAATGAACACTTCCAGGCATATAAATTACTTTTTGTGAGAAATTTGAAATAAAACACAGGGTTCAGCCGTTAGGGACCACATCAGCGAGAAACTCACTCATACACCGTGATTTTTATTTAATAGTAGCAATAGAGATCTTGTGCTGGGTGTGTTCTAACGGACCGTAAGTTCGAGGTTCAATTTTCATTCAATTATTGCTAAAAATACAAAAATACTTACATTATGCAGCTTAGCTAAACACTGAGTCTAAGAAAGTTAAGGGAAAAAAAAGTAGATGAATATAAAGAAAGTTGAAACATAGTATATTTGGTTGACTTTAAACCCTTCCTGTCGAAACATTTGGATCGACATCCAGTCGATCAACTCATTATGTTTATTAAAATGCAATATTAGATTATATTTGAATGTAGGAGATTATATAATTATTTGGTACTGGTGCGTATTTAACCATACGTATCTCAGCATTCGCTCGGCTATGACCGGAACAGCTGGATTATGACGAGCAGAGCTCGGGTTTAGCTGCTGTATGACGCCGATCAGTCAATCAAAAATCTTTGAACCGTTTTTAAAATATTTCCTTATAATTATATGCCCCCCCCCAAACTTTTTGTTTATTCTAACCTTTTTCTTGACAGTTTTCATTTAAAAAATAGAAAGAAAAATAACATCAAATTATGAAAGGACGTTTTTTTTTTCTATGTTTTAAATTTAATTTGCTATTTTCATTAATGTAGCCTTGTTATGATTTCATCGTCGACGCTCGACATATTGCTGCCGTTGACGTCATGTTCTGGCTATAGCCGAGCGAACGCTGAGTTACGTCTGGTTCACAATATGCGTCAGTACCAATTATTTTTTCAATCAAACAACGTCGGTGTTTACAAGAGCCGGCGCTTGCGGTTACATGGTTTACGCAAGTTATGAGGTTGTTAGGTTTTGGAAGTAATTATATGGCATCTCACATTCATAAAAATAAATATAATGTTAATTTGCTCGTTTGGTTTTCATGATACATTACATCGTCCTAGCGAGCGAAATATCCTATCATTTGAGACATTTGACCGAGTTTATCGCTGTCGAATGACTAAGAAATAGCTTTACTCCACTCTCTGACATCGAAGTTGTTTGCATAGTCTGTGTAATTCGAGAGTGTTTCTTAAATATCACGCTGCGATTGCGAGAGGCAAGTCATTGCTTTGCAGGCGAGTGACTTGGGTTCCGAATCCTAAAACCATGCGTGTTTTTTTTTTCTGATGCGGCAAACAACAACGAAACCCAAATTCCGTAATTACTGGTTATTTATTAATACGAGCTGAGTACACACGGAAGCTTTTATAGATTATTATTAGTAACGTTGATTTCAGTCTTGGCTAAATACCGCAATAACTGAAAATGTTCTTATATACCGTAAACATCTTATTACATAATTTCTTTTGTAAATGGTACTTTAGAAAATACAGATATTTTTTTTTATATGGCCCGGGAGAAAAAGTTATAAATACTTTTTTTTTTATCTGTTGTTACGATATGAATAAAGAAATACAGAGTGTCTTTTAAATTAGAATAAAACGAAGAGTAACCCGGATTAAGATCCTAGAGGTTATTTTAGTAAAATCATATAATTCTCATCTGAAAGGGCTAATAGTTGTACAATAATTAAAAAGTAAAAAGAGGCAGTCTTGTTGAATTTAAAACAAACCTCACTACACAGACACAGCATATATATATATATATATATATATATATATATATATATATATATATAACGTGGGCTTTCGATTTCGAATCACGCTAGATTCAGCCACTCTGATGGATCGTAGACGAGGAAACATGTGTCAGTGGATAAAAACAAAATATTTATATTAATATATATATTTCTCTGCCTTTTCCAACTTGCTTTCAGGATGGTTAATTAATAAGAATATGAATGACGACCGTTAGATGAGGCAAATAATCTGAACGTGACAGTTAAAAAAAAAAAGATGTAAAGACACGGTGATGCCTGTATCCATATAAGATAAGGCCACAATCAAGAAACCCATGGACGTGCACTCAAATATGTAGCAAGACACAATGACATTAAACCACAATAACGGAAGAAAAATAATACCTAAACTGGAGGATCCAGAAAAAAAGTTCAAAGAAGATAGTTCATCTCTTTGAAACCCCTAAGTAACTATTTCAATAGAATAGAAGTACCTACAACCAGAGCCGCCTCCCCAATCTCCAAAAGGTATTTATACACACATTTACATACACACGAATATACACACACACACACATATATATATATATATATATATATATATATATTTCCGAAAGAGTGTTTTCCGCTTAAAACCTGATCTTCTCTGGATATAAAAACTATTGAAAATTTGAGAAAGTTGATTCAGGGATTGCAGTTGATTAAGAAACTAATACCACAACGATTCATTTATTTTCTAATATTAATTAAACTGCACGAGTAAAAATATATTAAAGCGTATATTACGACCGGAAAACGAAGGTGTATACATATATATATATATATATATATATATATATATATATATATATATATATATATATATGATTTTTCCACAGCAGAACCAATGTCGCAGCCCACAAGAGCCAAGAAAGCCAACAAACCGGTAGTCCAGTTTGTGGGCTGCGATATTAGTTCGGCTGTGGAAAATCATATATATATATATATATATATATATTCTCACACTTTCTGAACATACTATTGATTACTCGTAAGGTTAGCTTGTTGGGGTGACATCGTCCTTTCTAGTATACAAAATTCCTACTGGCGAGTCGTCGGCTAGGGTTAAAGCTGGTTTGATCTATCGTCCCTTGCTCGATATCAGGTAGGTTCTTTCCACTGTCGGATCTGTGCCGCGAGTTGCTTGATCTGTGCAAGTTAATAAACTTTCTTGTGTGTATGGCATGTTTGCTCAGTTGGTAGAGTGCCCGCCTAGCATGCAAGAGGTTCGGGTGTCAAATACTCAGCGCGGATATGTCTAACTGATGAGCCCAACTAAGTTTTGGACTTCCAGTTTACTGGCTGCGACATTGGTTCGGATGAGGAACATGATTATATATATATATATATATATATATATATATATATATATTCTCTCACACTTTCTGTATGTAAATATATATAGGTAAATATATATATATATATATATATATTTACATACAGAATGTGACCCTTTTATATGAAGCCCCATCACACTTAACAATTTAGCTCAAAGCCCCATTTTTCTTTAATAATTTTTATATCAGATGAGGGGGCCCCACTTTAAAGAAGATCTCTAATCTTCATTACCAACTGACACAACAAGGAAAAATACAAATTCTTTGTCCAACAAGATGGCGCTACATACCACACGTCTAACAGATCACTGACACGGGTAAATAACAGGTTTACGGTAGACAGCACAAAAGCAAAGATTTATTGGCACAACGTTCATCAGATTTTTTAAAAATTAAGTACAAAATGAATCAATAACTATTACATTTCGCATGTATATGTTTGGTGAGAGAGAGAGAGAGAGAGAGATACAGGCATAAAGATAGATAGACATGCAGACATAAATATGCATATATGTATAGATAGAAAAACACACATAAAAATGCATATACATATAAATAGGAAGACATACACACATTTATATATATATATATATATACATATCCACACATGTATATACATATATTGACATGAACGCATATATACATATATATATATGTGTGTATGTCTATATATATAGACATGCACACACATATATATATATATATATATATATATATATATATTCATGTATATATATGTATGTATGTCTCTCTCTATCTATATAGATATCTATATATATATATATACAGATTTATGTACATATATATACACATAGACGCATATATATATATACATATATAAAATGATAGATAAATATATACAGAAAAATTGTTTACTATAAACTATTTACGCAAATATTACGCATATATATATATATCATATACTATACTATATCTGCGTGAATATAATTACAGCTAGTTGTAAACTAAAGATGATCATTCACCCCCCAAAAAAATAAAACTAATTCTTTACAGAATATCCCAACGAGCTAGATCTTTTGCTGATTGATACGATACATCCATACATATACAACAACGTAATATTTTCTTTTATATTAATAGAAAAAATATTTTAATATGCCTATCAATTAACAACGAAACTTTATAGCACGTATGTAAATTTATATATATATATATATATATATATATTATATATATATATATACACACAGATATACACATATGTATATACCTAGAAAACTATATATAAACAAACCTATATACATGCATACATAAGTATATATATACATACATAAGTATATATAGATACATACATAACTATATATATATATAACTATGTATATATAACTATATATATATAACTATATATATATATATATAACTATATATATATATATATAACTATATATATATATATAACTATATATATATATATATAACTATATATATATATATAACTATATATACATAAATATATATTACTATATATATATATATAACTATATATATATATATAACTATATATATATATAACTATATATATATATAACTATATATATATATAACTATATATATATATAACTATATATACATATATATAACTATATATATATATATAACTATATATACATATATATATATTACTATATATATATATATAACTATATATATATATATATAACTATATATATATATAACTATATATATATATAACTATATATATATATATAACTATATATATATATAACTATATATATATATATAACTATATATACATATATATATTACTATATATATATATATAACTATATATATATATATATAACTATATATATATATAACTATATATATATATAACTATATATATATATAACTATATATATATATAACTATATATATATATATAACTATATATACATATATAACTATATATACATATATATAACTATATATATATATATAACTATATATACATATATATATATAACTATATATATATATATAACTATATATATATATATAACTATATATATATAACTATATATATATATAACTATATATATATATATTACTATATATATATATATATAACTATATATATATATATAACTATATATATATATATAACTATATATATATATAACTATATATATATATAACTATATATATATATAACTATATATATATATAACTATATATATATATATAACTATATATACATATATTACTATATATATATATATATAACTATATATATATATTACTATATATATATAACTATATATATATAACTATATATATATATATATTACTATATATATATATATATATATATATATATATATATATATTACTATATATATATATATAACTATATATATATATATAACTATATATACATATATAACTATATATACATATATATAACTATATATATATATATAACTATATATACATATATATATATAACTATATATATATATATAACTATATATATATATATAACTATATATATATAACTATATATATATATAACTATATATATATATATAACTATATATACATATATATATTACTATATATATATATATAACTATATATATATATATAACTATATATATATATAACTATATATATATATAACTATATATATATATATAACTATATATACATATATTACTATATATATATATATATAACTATATATATATATTACTATATATATATAACTATATATATATAACTATATATATATATATATTACTATATATATATATATATTACTATATATATATATATATATTACTATATATATATATATATATATATTACTATATATATATATATATATATTACTATATATATATATATATTACTATATATATATATATATTACTATATATATATATATTACTATATATATATATATATATTACTATATATATATATATATATTACTATATATATATATTACTATATATATATATATATTACTATATATATATATATATATATATATATATATATATATATATATTACTATATATATATATATATATATATATATTACTATATATATATATATATATATTACTATATATATATATATATATATTACTATATATATATATATATATATTACTATATATATATATATATATATATATTACTATATATATATATATATATATATATTACTATATATATATATATATATATATATATTACTATATATGTATATATATATATATATATATATATATTACTATATATATATATATATATATATATATTACTATATATATATATATATATATATATATATTACTATATATATATATATATATATATATATATATATATATATATATATATATATATATATATATATATATATATATATATATATATATATATATATATATATATATATATATAACTATATATATATATATATATATATATAACTATATATATATATATAACTATATATATATATATATATATTACTATATATATATTACTATATATATATATAACTATATATATATATATAACTATATATATATATAACTATATATATATAACTATATATATATATAACTATATATATAACTATATATATATATATATAACTATATATATATAACTATATATATAACTATATATATATAACTATATATATAACTATATATATATAACTATATATATAACTACATATATATATAACTATATATATATATAACTATATATATATATATATAACTATATATATATATAACTATATATATATACATAACTATATATATATATACACATAACTATATATATATATACACATAACTATATATATATATACATAACTATATATATATATACATAACTATATATATATATACATACATAACTATATATATATCTATATATCTATAAAAACAGAGATGTGTGTGCCACAGACGATTTCTGATTGGTTAATCCAATAATCACATCTCCTAAAAAACAATGGTTTCTACGCTCTTACCTTTACCATAAAATACTATGGCTTTATTTATTGTCCATCTTGGAAGGGTTTAATTTTATAATAACTTGTTATTCACAAATTAAAAAAATACGAAACTAAACTACACGAAATCAAACGCTCCGACAAACTTAATAGTAGTACTAGCAAGCACACACGCACACGTTCACTACCGTCACGTTGTTATGGCAACCAAACAATGTTTACAAAATGTCTACGCACGTTCGTAGACATTTTGTAAACATTGTTTTTAAAAAATAAAAAATAATACTTCTATTATGTTTTAAACGACTGTAATAGTTTATTTTGGAAGTATATTTCATAAAGAAAATTGACAACCCACTTTAAAAACAGAAATTACGAGTTTTATATATTTTATTCGCAGTTTTTTGTTGACTCTTCTGGCGGCCATGTTGTAAGCCCTAACGGTATTTTTGGAGATTACCCAAATAAATGTTATCAAAGGCAAGATAAGTTACTTTTCCACCAAACTGGATATATTTTTCGTGTTTTTATTCAATGTAGCATATTTATTCAGCTCGAAAAACGGGTTTGTATTACTGTACACATAAATTCGAAAAAGTTGTCAAAAACCAAATATATAACAAATACATGTTATCAAAGGCAAGATAAGTTACTTTTCTACCAAACTGGATATATTTTTCGTGTTTTTATTCAATGTAACATGTTTATTCAGCTCGAAAACCATACGGTGTTTACCGATGTATTGGAAAATTCAAGATGGCGCCTCACTCCCTCTTTAACACGGTAAGTTTGGGAAAAGGTGTTATAAATAAAAAACTAGAAAAAATACTATTAAAAACCCGCCGAATATATGTCAACCTATGTCACGGTAACATATTGAGCGAGTTTTTAACAGTATTTTATTCAGTTTTTTATTCAGTTTTTTATTTATAACACCTTTTCCCAAACTTACCGTGTTCAAGAGGGACTAAGACGCCATCTTGAATTTTCCAATACATCGGTAAACACTGTATGGTTTTCGAGCTGAATAAACATGTTACATTGAATAAAAATACGAAAAATATATCCAGTTTGGTAGAAAAGTAACTTATCTTGAGGCCAAAAAAATAAATTTTCAGGGGTCATAATAGGGGTCAAAGTTTAAAAAATTACCCCTTTTTTTTCTCAGCATACACCTCCAAACACCCGGGCAACGCCGGGCACCCATGCTAGTATACATATATATATATATATATATATACATATATATACATTATTTATATGCGTGAGTAGTAGTAGTAAAAGTTCAAGGGTTATGAATGCTCCTATTTCCACATCATCGTTTTCCACAAACAACATGGAATCTATCATTCCATTTTTTTTTTTACAAAACTTATACAAAAAAGGAGTAAATAATTATAAACTATCAGAACGCTTTGCGTGAAATCCTTAGGGTTTTAATGATATATGAATGCAAAATCGGAATCGAGCCAAAGCAATCAATCTTATCTTCCGAAGACTAAAATGAATGTTTAATCGAGAAACTGTTCAATATACATTGATAAGCATGAGGACTTTGCTTGCACTTTTGGACACAAACCATTTTATTGTAATCTACGTGCGTTTTTGTATATTTTTTATTAATACATATATATTTGTGCCCACGTATACATAACTTACTATTAACGCATAAAATACATACGCTAATTCATATACACTTATACATATATGCAAACAAATATATATATATATATATATATATATATATATATATATATATATATATATATATATATATATATGCACACGAATATATGTATACACAAATTGACCCACGTATTTATATATACGCGTATATGTACATATGTACGCATACACAAACACGCACATATATATTTAAATGCAAACATATGTACTAATATATATGAGTATACATGTATACTAACATATATAGTATATCCATATATATGTATATACATATATATGTATACTCATATATATATATATAATGTATATAAATATATAATGTATATACATATATATATATGTATACTCATATATATATATATCACTACTTCATTTACTCACATAAAATTAATATACGAAAGTATAGATTGATGCGTAAACTTTAAGTATTCACGTCAAAAGTGCTCAATACGTAGGTAGAGCTAGTTAGTAATTTATAAAATATATATGAGGATTAAGCTACACTGAATATTCAGCGTTTTATCCAATATAGGATTCGTCAGGCTTATGCACGAATTGTATGGTTGTTTCTCGTTTTATATGGTCCTCTTCTGTTGAGGATTTTAGTTAGCCAGTAAGCTTCTAGTATCCACCGCGCCCCTTTCTATCAGCCAATGGGGATGCATTTTATCGAACAAATGATCTGTTTTAGAACTAGGTTAGTGGTTTAAGGCAGATACTTTCCTTTCTTTATATATAAATATACATATGTGTACATACATATATGCACATATATATACATATATATATATACATACATATATGTGTGATCGTTTATGTATATTCATGTTTATTTAATTCATTTCTTTTTTATTTTCTATTGTTTTTGTTAGTTTAAACGCTGTTTTGTATCGCTATCCTAGAGTAAGTTTTATTTTGTGAACAGTTATTTGCTATTTCTCTTCTACAGTTTAATAGATTTGGGGTTCTTCAAAGTACAGGACAGCAAATTTTTTATGAAGGCATAATTTACATGGGTCGTCTAAATTCCTACACGTGGTAGCTTGTCTTATTATTTTCCATTGTACTACCGGCGAATGCCCGTTTTCTTAGAATTTCCAGTATTTATTCGCTAGTGGTGTTTTTATTGTTGAATGTACTTTGTGGTCATAGTATCGGGTTGTGAAATATACGGATGTCATGCCTACGTATTATTTCTTGTTATTCGGGTTTTCTTTCGCAAATATTTTTGCTTGATAAACTACGCTTTTTTTTGACATTTATTTTGAACTGGGCAAAGTGTGTGGTGTCTACAGTTGCATTTATCTTGTTCGTTATTAGTATTTTTATTTATGGTATGGTTGTTATTGTCCGGTGTTGGTTTGTTATTATTATTATTATTATTATTATTATTATTATTATTTCTGCTAGTGTTGGTTTTATTTTTGCGTGGTGTCTACTTTTTTATTTTTTGTTTTGTTGTTGTTTACATTGTTGTTATTTTGTATATATCGACAATCTACAAGCATTCTTATAATTTGTCTGAATATAACAAAAAAACACCGCGTCTGCAAACACACCGCCGAGTCAACCTCAAAATCGAGTAGACTCAACATCAAGTACACAACATCGTCTTACCATCAACGCTTACCTTGTGAACTCGGAGTACGGGCAATTACCATATACACAAAACAAAATCACTGAAAAAAATTACCTAAGTAAGAGTAAGTATAGTGAGTAAACGCTGCATAAAAGGAAGGTTAAATGTATTACCCACTTGCCAGGATTCGAACATAAAATCTTCTTATCCGTAATCAGACACGTTATCTATTGCGCCACAAGTCCTGCACGTATGCCGAAAAATGTTACCGCGACTGTTTACAGACAGGGTTAAATTCTGTTTACATGGGTAAGTAACTTTGTTTTAACTTTTTTTTTACTATTAGGTTGAATAGATAGTTATTGCGGGATTTTAATTTAGATTTTAAATTATGTATTTTCAAATAACTTTTCTTTACGATATTTTCACTTTATATATAATTGATGGTCGTTTTCGCTTTATCTAATCCTTTAAATTACAATCGTTGGAAACAATTATGTCTAAGAACGTGTAATATTATAAAATATAATATTACACGTAATATTATATATTACACGTGGAATATAATATAATATAATTATTATAAGAACGTGTAATACAAGATGGAGAAAATCAAATTCGGAACAATTTTATCTTAACTGAAGCTAAGCCGAAAAACTGCTGAACCAGCTCGCAATATCAATAAACATGTGACCCAGAAAAAGCTTATGGAAACACAGCACAATTCTACTTTAAGATATTTCCAAGCGAAGACGAGTCTTCAAGATGATGAGCGTAGTGGTCACCCATCAGATATTGACTAAAATCAATGAATAGCCTTAATCGAAGTTAATAAACCCACAACTATTCGAGAAATGTGTTGGGGACAGGGCGGTCTGCCGTGTTTTAGACGATCCCGTCCCCATGTGTATGATGGTGAAATTGTTGTATTTAATGGTAGAGAAATTGAAAAGGCGAAAGGTTGCATAATGAAGACGAAAATATACCGTTATATATCAACGAAACAAATGCAATTTATTTGCATAAATATATACAGGAAAGAGGATAGAAAATGATTAGGAAGAATAAGAGTTCATTGAGATATGAGTAACGTTACTTGCGAGAGGCTGGCGGTAGCCAGGAGCATTGTGGTGGCCCATTGCCACCGGACCGGTGTTTGTCACATCTTGACTGTTTGGGCATTCCGCAGAAAAAGAGAGTGAATTAAGAGAAACAGGAAGTGACGTAGGTAGGTCGCTCTTCTGAGTTAAAGGGCGATAATTGAGTAAGGCTGAGAGTGTTCAACTCCCACAAATGCTTCTTAATTAAACGTAGCGCATGCGACGATTTAAAACCACTTAAGGAAACAAGGGAAGAACAAATACGTGATGAATGGGTGCCTCTTGGGTAGAACGACAACCAAAAGAAACGCAATAATTAAGTGCCATCTTCCCTTCGTTTACATGCGAAGATATTAATAGCATAGAAAAGGACTTTGTGTGGCTTAAATATTGACTTAGATGTTATCATCTTAGATGTTATTCTTACAAGGTTTTGATTGTGACTAAGAATGCAACTGTTAATTGCTTACAAACAACTACTATAAATAAATTGCTAAGCTTGTACATTTAGCAGATGTTTCTGAGCCATAATTTTTTTGAAGTTCGATAAAGTTCATGAAATAGAGATGATGATTACATTGTCTCCAACGTTGTAACGGTATCTCTGAAATGAATAGGGAAGTCTTAATCCTCCACATAATGCAATTTGCGTTTTATTTTCTTTTGTTTAATTTTATATACAGACACATTCATGGAAGTGAAAAAGAAATCAGCAATAACAATTAAAATATAACATGATTTTATTAGGCTGGTGCGTAAAGAAATTGAACGTGAAACAATGACATCAGTTTTACACCAACCTAATAACACGACACATTATATTTTAACTTTTAGCTTATGTCTGTAAAACATAGAAGCCTCTCAATCGTGACAAAATACGCAGAGAAATAGAAATAGCCAACGTGCTCGTTTTAAAATATTGATAGGCCTATATTCGGGGATATCAATCGTATAGGTTGTTGCAGCAAATTTTCCCTTTGGGTCGTTTCGTCATTTGCTGATGAGAAAGGCCAGAAATAGAAAGCATAAAAAGGTATGAAAATGCCTAAAGTAACAAAGACTAAACACATGCAAAACCGATTTCTTACATGAATTGCATTTATAAGATTGTGTTTGTCTAAGATCTTTCACAGTGGCAGAAGGCAAACATCATACACTTATTACGAGATATGCATATGTTTATCTATACTAAATATAAAATTCTAAATGTATATTTATTTATTTATTTATTTATATGCGTGTATATACAAATAACACTTCGGAAAGGATGCACAAAATTGAACAACTCTTTTCCCCGGAAGGTGTGGTTATCTTGATTGTATATATCTATATATGATTTGCGACGAACAACGCTGAGTCACATAAAAAAGCCCGAAATAATTGTTTTTGGGCCGTTTTGTGCAATTGTCTAAAAAGTTACCTGCCCATATCGGAATTTAACACTGGCTGTATAGAGTCGCGGTGACATCGTTCGGCATACGGACAGAACTTGTGGCGCTATCGATAACGCGTCTGACTACGAATTAGAAGATTCCCGGTTCGAATCATGGCAAGTCCGTAATAATTTTAACCATCATTTTATTGCCCGAGAAAAGACCACATGATTCCATTTCCGTTTGATAAAAACCGGTTATCTATTAATTTTCCAGACCATCTACTTAGGCAGTTGTGTACAAATCCCAAGAGCTATAGTACATTTCTATTACGTCTGAACGTGAGGACATGTTCAAGGAACGAAATCGGAGATGCGCTGCTGTACAACTCATGCGTCCTGCCGATCAAAGTTATGACAACAGGGCCATTGCTATTAACTAAAAATGCATTGCCTGATTGCCACAGAAAACAAGGAACGTCCACAGGGAGAGAAAGCAGTTTTCGTTCAGGATTATCGTCTTTAGCGTGGTTTCATGTGAGGGGGAAACCATGCCATATGTGACTTGCTGGACTACTTCGTTTGGTCATACGGCGAAAACATCACAACATAACTTTCCACTCCAAAGCCAGCCGGATCCCCGCTATCCACGAGTATTCGCCGAGCTCATGCCGGCGCTTGTGAAATAAAAGCCATGCATCCAGTTCCGGAACCCATCGACACAGTGATTGAGGCTTAAAGCGACTACGTTGAATAGATGCCAGCTCTACTAAATAATCAAGTTTCTGATTTGATTTTTTCAATAAAAGTTAAAAAAAAAAAGCTGTATTGTTATTTTCTGTATGCCGCAAACTTTGTTCTACCCTGATATTTCTTCGCGGCACATCACAACAATTATTACAGGGTCCACTTGTGTACCATCACACATCGGTTGATATCCATTGGGTTAAAGTTATGTAATACTTGTAACAGGTTCTATATCGTTTTACGTGGTTGGGTGTTGCAAGAAATCGATGCAACGCGTGGATGTACATGAATTTCGAACTGTTGTCGCTAATATGCGAAATAGTTCAAGAGAATCTAGGTTCAGCGGTTCGATGCAGCATTTGTCTTCTAGCTTTCGAGTCGGTGATTAATGCTGGAGATTTCTCTTGAATAGCTGTCAGCTCTACTACATAATCAAGTTTCCTGATTTTTTTTTTCAATAGACAGTTTAAAATAAAGCTGTAGTGTTGTTTTCTTTAGGGGTAGACTTTTATCGTTACAGCCTGTAGATATGTAATTAGGAGAAAACAGTAAAGAAAGTACACCAAATGCGAGATATCGACTATAGGATAAATGACAAAAAGAAATTATCGTTGGAAGAGATATAGAACAGTAAAATTGGATTATAATAATGGAAATCGCCCAAAAAATATACAGGAATAACTAAAATGTCTCAGGGAATACCTCATGTATAAAGGTCACTATATAATAAACAAAATAAATATTAGTACGAGAAAATGTTTCACAACCTTAAGTGAAATATATATATATATATATATATATATATATATATATATATATATATATATATATATTATTTTAATTGGAATTCATTATTGAGATGAGTATTATTTATTGTAGAGTCGAAGAAAATGAAGGGAGGAAGCGCCCACGTGTCTGCGCGTCATGCCTTACCTTGGAACGCTCCTACGGTGTGCGTACGTGCATGGCCGAAACATGAAAGAAATTCCAAAATGGCACCGTCCTCATCTTGTAGATTGTGCGATCATCACTTGGCCCCACGTGACCGTTCTTTGGCTGCTGATTGGCCGAGGACGAACGCCGGAAGGATAAAGGGAGCGTGTTTGGAACATGAGGGTGTCTTTTCTAGGATCGACGTCAGTGTGATCGTATCGGTGAACTGCTGCAGCTTTAAGAGTACTTTAGTGTGTGTGTGTGATTTTTTGGGACTTGCTCGTCTGCTGACCTTACAAGACTTTCTTTTCTGCTGATTCTACAGAACCTGCCCTTCTGCAGAACTTGGAACAAAACTTCAAGCCTTTTCTTTCTTTTCACACGTAATCGCCTAAAAAGGTAGAATCCGACTTACTTATGAAACGGCTTTATTTATATTAATTTATTTACTGCGGACTATTTTTTCATCTTTATTAGTTGTTGTTTCACGACGTTTTGGCCAAGTATTCCCCCTGGCCTTCGTCGGGTGGTAACCGTGATGGATAGGAACTTCGAATCTCCTAACTGCATTCTTAGTAATCACTGCCATCCGTAGTTGCTTTCGTCTCACCACGTTTTGGCCAATTAAGCGGTTTCAATCTTACCCAAAGCCGGCCAGAGGCTTACTTGGCCAAAACGTGGTGAGACGACAACAACTATGGATGCCAGTGATTACTAAGAATGCAGTTAGGAGATTCGAAGTTCCTATCCGTCGCGGTTACAACCTGACGAAGGCCAGATGAATAGTTGACCGAAACGTCGTGAAACAACAACTAATAAAGATGAGAATAATCATCCCCAATAAATAAATTAACTTAAGCGGAATAATAACGTATTTTGTTATTTCGTCTAAGGTCGGTAAAGCCGCTTTACCTGACATAGCCATTACTATTATTAAGCAATCTATAGAGACATCTGTAATACAGTAATAGTAAGACCAAATAGATGGAAGCAAAAAAACAGCATTATAAATTAACAATACATTAGAAACAAACATTAATGTGGATAAAAGAACGGACATGCGTAAGTCAGCAGCAGCCAAGTTATGCAAATGATTGAGCTGTCTACGGGATGATGTCTCAGCGAGGAAGAAAGAAAAAATATAAAACGAAAATGTGACCTGATAACGAAAAGAAATAGATGGAAATAAACGTTTTACACACGTGGCCATTTATGTAACGGAAAAAAATGTGTCTTGAGCCTAGCCAGACAAGGATACCACGTTTTCGATACTGTGAAGTCTGGTTAAGCACATTTGAGTGCGAAATTAATTTGGAACAAGTGGCATGGCGTTATGATGAAAGAACCTGTAAATAAATGTAGGAGGTTTAAAGTGAATAAAAAGTAAACCGAATTTTTACCTATCTTTGTATTCTTTGCGACTGCTTCTCGTACTGCGCGTGGATGCCAAGTCTTGATACGTATCAGATACATTACAAATGAAGAAAACCTTCATTCCGCATTAATTAGTAATAAGTTGGCCATTGTAACGTTTCAGCTTTATAAATATATTAGTTACGCGAAAGACTAAACTAGAAAAATATTAATGCACACCAAAGAATTACGAACGTAGTTGACGAATAAGCATAGTAAATTAACAGAACACTAATGAGGACGAACAAATATATATTAAGCTTTCTTCATTTTTTTTTGCAAACCTGCCGCCTTATCTATATATATATATAAGCGAAAATGTATGTGTGTATGTATGTATGTACGCTTTTCCTCGCTGTCCACAAAAGGCTTCTTTCAGAGAAGCGCTCGCTCGCTTCACAACTTCTTAAAACTTTTTATATCATCTATAAATTGTAATATCTCACACTTAAACACGGAGCTCGCCTGTCTATTTTATTTTATTGACTTGCAAACGTTAATTTATTCCACATTTCCCGCATCGGCACGCGTTACATTCGGTATAAACAAAAAGCGAAACTCGACTCTAATAACAGGCCCAGAGCCAGTGAACGTTTGTCGACTTCGTCATATCAGACGGGGGAGCGGGTTTTTAAAAACAAACAAACCGATTTATTGACCTCATTAAAAACTGTCCCGCACAAAATGCTGACTGCTGAATACCTATCGCCGTCACGTCAATCAAAAACGCGCACCTGTTTTTTTCACACTTGACTATTTTCCAACTGCGCATCGTCAAGGCTTTGTTTTTTTTCACGGGCACCTGTATTTTTCACACACACCTGAAAACACCCGGGCAACTCCGGGTATCCCCTCGCTAGTTCATCATAAAGCTAAAAGAATGACATAAAAAGCAACTGTAAATGTACATATCTTTATTGACGCGTACAAAAATTGGCGGGAGATTTTTGCCTATGTCTGTAAAACATAAATCTTTATATTAGAATAAATCGGACGAGAGAAAATAAAATATATTACCTTTTTGGTTTAATATATCGGTAGGCGTGTTTCGACAGACAGGAATAGGATAAGTTGTTGCAGCGAATTCCCGTTGGGACCAAGTCGTCATTTGCTGATGAGATAGAACAGAAATAGCAAGTCTATAAAGGTTCAGAAAGAAACGTAAGAAAGTCTAAAAACATGACAAGTTTTTTTTTTTTAAACAAATAAAGATAAATGCGTCTGTTTTATACAATCAGTTACAGGACAGTGAGAAAAGACAGACACCTTACTCTTTATTCAAGATACGGTTACAATTACGTCAAATAAAATGAGCATATTACTATTATATATGCATTGTAAAATCTTTCATTGCGAATATATATATATATATATATATATAATCCCCGAAACAGTGTTTCATGGTAAACAACTGATGATCCCTTGAAAAATAAATTATTGGTATTATAGTAAATTCGAGAGCGAGTTGATGCAGTGATTGCAGGTGAATAAATGACTTACTGACTAGATGGTTTTTTAACGAATGATAAAAAGTATTTTTTGTATAGTTTTAAAGGTTAAAAACTTCCAAGACATATATATATATATATATATATATATATATATATAGTCTGCAATAGTTGGCAATGCTCTGAATGCATCTTCCACCTTATTTCTTATAGCTTTAATTCGTTAAAACATATACATTGTATTTATTTACTTACGCTATAATCTTCTGTTGTGTAAATTGCAGGGTTTTTGCTAAAGAAAAGGATATCAAGTAGTTGACATTTCGTCCAGCACCGCATTCAGACATCGTGTTGTCGTGATGTAGTTGAACGCAGAAAATGGATTGATCTGGGTATTTTCTTTTCTACTTGTAGAAAAAAGTGTTTCTCTTGTATGTTTAAATTTTGACAATAAGGTTGAATATCAGCAGTTATTTTATCTATGGCAAAACATATTCGAAAGTAAAAAAATCATTGATTGTTTGATCTATACAACAAAATCCTACTTTCGAGGTCCGGATTTAATGAATACTGACTCGGGTAAACTTTATAAAAATATCATAATCACAAGGAAGAAAGTCTAATAGCTATATATTATTTATCTGACACTTTCTGGGTGTCTTTCTGTCCGTTCTACTTTTTAGGAGAAACTTCGAATCTCATATGTCTGAATTTTATAAGACCCTTTGTAATGATCATGTGGGGTCAACTAAGTATTATGGGATCCGTTTGATGTAGAGTTTGGTCTTAATGTTTCACTTTTTATTTTAAGGTACCGTGTCTATATGGTTGAAATTTTGTATACAATTTTTGTTATATGTAGTAACGACCTAAGTATGTTGTTTTTTCCATGTTCTGTTAATATTTATTAGGTATTAGATTCCGCAATAAGATTTTCGCTTTTGTCAAAAACTATTAGTTAATTTGATTGAACTCTGATATAGGCGTTTGTCTATAATAAGGAGCTGCGTAATTACTATTACTTTTTGAGGTCAATAAATAGATGCAAACATGTTTAGTGTTCAAGAGAAAAATGAGAATAGGTTTAAGCCCTTATATAAAATTACAATTAAAAACAATCTATGTGTACAGTAATACAAACCCGATTTAAGTCCTTGGCTATCAAAATGTATAAAATTACAATTAAAACATATTTTATTTTGTAGAGCTAAAATGCATTACATGTTTTATCACTACACTTCCAGAAGAGAAGAAGCTAACACTACGGAATTTTTTCAGAAGAATATATGATTTGAGTAATTCTCTGGAAGCCATTTTATATTTGAACCGTCACTAGTTGATCAAAAGCAGTGTATTATTTAATCAAATGTATACAATTATTTGGACCGGGTTTTAAAAGTTGGACTTTTAAGTTTATTATCAAGTTTTACGTATTTTATTTTATTAAAACTCAATCAGCGCTTCTAAGGAACAAAAATATTAGCGTGAATACCGCGTGACCAAACGCACCATTCCGGTATTTGGAAAACAACAAACGGGCTTATGCTTGCTGATTCTCTGTCCCAAAAACCATATGGCAAAAAGAAAAGAAAAAGAAAGGGATACTGAAGATGGAGGTTTCTTTCGAAATATCTTTATGAATTTCAATATAAATTTCAAACAAAATAAAAATATGTTTATTTTGTAATAATACGTTGTTTTGTGCCTCAAACGTATATATTACGCATTTTATTTTATCCAATTTTTATTTGTTATCGCTGTATCTGTTATTTACAATACACTAAAAAATTATGTAAAATAATATTTAATTGAATGCAGTAGTTGGTATCATGTTGAAGTATTTTAATAAACGAAAAATCAGCTGAAAAAACACATCTTAATCTTTTATTTATTATTGCTTATTTGCTTTTGTTTATTCAGTATGACAGCATCTTGCTAGAAGGGACTGGAGAAATTAGTAATGTTCTGTCTTACGTTGCAATTGAAGAGAAGAAAGTATATTAAGGCTAGATATTACTAATTTTAAAATCGTGTTTTTATTACAAACCTCGTAACGCTATGAACGAATAATATAAAATACTTCTGTATTGTGAGTAGTATTTTGTAGTTCTCGTGAATCCTTGAGTTTAGTGGTAAAGGATGTTTACTTTTTTAATACAATGTAAATATTTCCTCCGCCACTTGTATGATTTCCAAGTATTTGAAAATGTTGAATAACATCTTTTTCAGTAATTTTTGAGTATCTCTACTAGCTAAGATAAATAGTTTTTGCAGTTTTAACAAAATAGCTACGATAATATCAAAGCTTCTCCTTTCACTCTACATAATGGCAATATCAATATGTTGCTTTGTGGACTTTCAGCAAGTTCTGCTACCTCGTTTGATTACGCTAATTTGCAGTAAAGGGTAGATTTGATCATACAATGAAATAAGCGAGTTTGCTATTGTGGAGACTACTTAGCTTTTACTGTTTTCGAGATAATCTGTACATTTACTGATGAAGCAGCATATGTTTGTATTTAATCTATATATATAAAAGCGAAAATGTGTGCATATATACATATATATGTATATTTGGATGTCTGCTAAAAACTTTCGACAGTCGCGACGAAAATTCACAAACTCGGTATCATATGGAAGCTCCATTCTTTGCTCGAAAAATATCGAAATATTGGCCAAAAAACAAACTTTTTCACCACGAAATCGAAATTTTCGACAGGGGAGGGTAAACAAAAACGGTCCTCTCGTGACAATGACCGATTCTACGCATGCGTCAGATGACGTAGTGATCTGATTTACTTTAAATAGTTGAAAAACCGAACAAACTTCATGTACATCGAGTTATCTCAGTTGGATAAGGCCTTGGTTCATTATCTAAACGTTTTGGGTTCGAATCGTGGTGCGAGATGTTTTTTTTTCGATTTTTTTAAATTTTAATATCGAAACAGGCTTTTTTAATCCATTTTTAACGTGTTCGTTTTGTCTGTTTTCATCGTTCGTTTGCCTTACGTTAGTTTTTTGTGTTTTTTGTCCGCTTAAGTGTTAACGTTATTTTTTTTTACTCCGCTTATAACAAACAAACCTACGTCTTCCGGCCTCGCACCTGTCAATTTGGTTCTTAAATAAATTCAAACATCTTTCACTAACTCATTCTGGCTGGCCGATTTTATTTTCAAACTTCGCCTCAGGGCTTCGAGTTCGATCCCCCCGGGTTCTTTTTTATTTAACACCACACACACCTCCAAACACCCGCTAGTATATAATTAAAACGGCTTTATGGTAAGAAATAAATACGGCAAAACTATCCTGTGCTGTATTTATTTTTTCGTGCTTATAATTTGGTTAAAATGTCGAACTATACGCGAAGTTGAAGCAACACAAAATATACGAATCATTAACATGTTCTATCTCTTTCTCGTTTTTTTTCTCTCTTTAACTACTCATCTACCTTTTTTTACATGAAGGTCACCACTTTTCAAGGTCCGGAAGCCACTCGGGGATAAGGGTTATTGAATGTACAGTAATCAATGGGATGGTATTGTAGTAATCGTTAGTATTGGAGATTTGATAAAGCGGCTTACTTAATGGGTGGTTAGTCAGAAATTTGTTTATGTTGGACTTGAAGACATCCAAGTTTTAGTCAGGTTGAAAACAGGCAAATGAAAGAGAGTTCGCAAGCGTAAACTTCTAAGAAAGAAGCTTTGTTCAGCCACATAATTACATCAGGAGATTATCTATTAATATCCCCATTAATTTACGTAACGTTAACGCAACACAAAAATTAACAACAACAAATAATTATTAGTTGAAATGAAAGTTAATCCTTCTTTCTCTGTATGTTACTTGCCTTTCTAGTTATATACCAGGTGGATGGATAACATTTTCGCCCTCAATAATTCCATTTTCGTTTGATGAAAACCGTTTTGTTTTTTATTTCATTTGGGAGACCACTACTCTTAGGTCAATGTTGTACAAATTACAACGGGGATAGGAACCTTTTGTTATGTCCGAAAGAGACACAACGTACAATGAGCGAGATGAAAGATGCAGCGCTCTACAACTCCTACTCGTTATCGATCCAAGTTTTTCTTTAATGAAACGATTTTATTGTTTCCCCCGGGAAAATTTTATAGCAAGTTCCACTTTCGCTAATAGTTTACTTCACCATGTGCAGCTGCCATCGCGCAAAGGCAGCACGCGTACCACAGATTTAACCGACATAAATCCAGTTCAAACATACAGAAGTATATAGAAGCCAGAAGTAACTGTAAGTAAGAAATAGCGACAGCTAAGAGAGAATTTGCTGAAACCACCCAAAAACGCATCTAAGCTCAGAAATTAGGAACCCGTGACTTCTGGAAAATCTACAACAGTGTAGTAAATAATGGGCAATCAACAAATCTCTCACTACCCAACAATCATGAAGTTGTTTGCTCAGTAACCGTGAAGACTAACATGCTTGCCAGTTGGTTTGCCTCCAACTCCACACTAGACCCTGTTACCAACCCTCTCGCAGACTTTCCTATGTGGACAGATACCATCCTAGACGATCTGAAAATCATCCCTTCTCAGGTGCATGCCATTATAAAAAATCTTGACACTGCAAAAGCAGGTGGACCTGATCTCATGCCGGCTGTGCTATTAAAAAAGTGCTCCGCCGAAGTAGCTCCAATCCTCTCCAAACTTTACAACAGATGCGTTAATGAATCTTACTTTCCTGCTTGCTGGAAAACTGCTTTTGTTGTACCAGTTTTCAAGAATTCTGGCGAAAGAACCGACCGAGCAAATTACCGCCCCATTACCATCCTCCCACTTTTTGCCAAAATATTTGAGTCCATAATTAATCAAGCTCTAGTCCATCACCTTTTAGATGCTAAACTTCTTACCGACCAACAATATGAATTTAGGCAAGCCCGTTCGACAGCAGACATTCTAACTGTAATCTCTGAGAGTATATACCATTGACTTGACAACTCAGGGGAGGGTAGAGCGGTAGCTCTAGATATATCTAAGGCTTTTGACAGGGTATAGAACCGAGGTCTTCTCAGGAAAATCAGAATATACGGTATCACTGGAAGAATTCTTAACATTATTAAATCCTTCTTAGATAAGAGAAAAACCCAGGTTGTTCTCAGTAGCTGTACATCTAAACAATATGATATAAATGCGGGAGTGCCTCAAGAGTCTATACTTGGACCTCTCATTCCTAATATTAATAAATGACCTCCATGACAAAATTGTCTGTGAGATGCTGGTGACAGCACGCACTATAACAGACACGACAGGAAAACAAATGAACACATATCTAAAGAAAGGCAGAAAAACTAGACGATAACCTTCAATCTGTAGTGGAATGGGGGGGAAATGGATGGTCACATTCAATGCTGCCGAACTAAACTTGTTTCGTTCAATAACTACAAGAAACCCTCTCTACAACCAATAGCAATGGCCAAATACTCTTTATCTGGAAGCACATCTTTTAAAATCCCTGGCTTAACGTTAACAGGAAACATGAGTTGGAAAAATTGCATTGAGAGTATTGCCAGGACCGGTACGAAAAAGATAGATTCTCTTTCTCGTACTAGAAAGCTACTGACCCCTGAAAGTATCCTGTACCTCTATAAGGCCACCATTCGCCCATTTATGGCGTATTGTTGTCGTATTTGAGCCGATGCATCTGCTACTAGTCTCTCACTCCTAGATAAGGTTCAAAACCTAATAGGTCCTGAACTATCATCCAAGCTTCAGCCTCTGTCTCATCGACGCAATGTAGCAGCCCTCTGATTGTTCTACAAGTACTTTAATGTCGTATGTTCCGACGATCTGAACACACTTGTACCCCCTCTACGAAAATACCCCCGACAAACCCAACAAGCAACTAAATCCCACCCCTTCTCAGTAGAGATCCTAGATGTAAGAGAGCCTTCTACTCCAGTAGTTTCCTCCCCAGAACCGCTAGACTTTGGAATTCCCTTCCAGGTTCCTTCTTCTCCAACTGTACTGACATGAAGAAGTTCAAGTGTAACGTGAACCGATATCTTGCCGCGCAACTCCTAACCTAGTCAGCTTGTGCCCCTAATAATGTCCCCGACATCAAAGTGGCAATGTGCTTCTTTGGGGTGAAAATGTAATAAAAAAATTACTCCCTGTGACTGAAGTGGATCACATCTGATATTCAGTATGGACAAATGTCCATATACATTTACATACAGAAAATGTCATGGAGGTAATGTTAAAGTCATAGTTAAAAGTAATGAATTACAAATAGACACCTATAAGAAAAACAGAAATGTATGATAAACACGGTGCGACACACGCTAAAAGACATAAAATTAGATACGAAAAACAGATTTTACTAAAATAATGAGTGTAAAGACAAAATATATTAACAAAGGTATAAAAACAAAGAAAATAAAGACATAAAGTGATAGATATAAAGCGAATGACAGACATCAATAACATACAGTAAAATATAAAAATCACCAGAGAAAATAAACGAACCGAAATGACTTGGAGATATACGCACTACACGACATTGCATATATATATATATATATATATATATATATATATATATATATATATCTTAATAAATAAATAAATGTATATCTATATATATATATTATATGAATTAATATATATATATATATATATATATACACATTAATATATATATACATATATATACACATATATATACACACATTAATATATATATACACATTAATATATATACACATTAATATATATATATATACACACATTAATATATATATACACATTAATATATATATATATACACATTAATATATATACACATTAATATATATATATACACACATTAATATATATATACATTAAATATATATATATATACATTAAATATATATATATACACACATTAATATATATATACACACATTAATATATATATACACACATTAATATATATATACACACATTAATATATATATACACACATTAATATATATATACACACATTAATATATATATATACACATTAATATATATATATATACACATTAATATATATATATATACACATTAATATATATATATACACATTAATATATATATATACACATTAATATATATATATACACATTAATATATATATACACATTAATATATATATATATATACACATTAATATATATATATACACATTAATATATATATATATATACACATTAATATATATATATACACATTAATATATATATATATACACATTAATATATATATATATACACATTAATATATATATACACATTAATATATATATATATACATTAATATATATATATACACATTAATATATATATAAATTAATATATATATATATAAGAAGTATAGTGTAGTTTGCCTGAAGCATTGTTAGAGAATAAAAGTTATTTTTACAAGGCTAAAAAATGCAGGAATGCATAGTCTGAAAATAAATATATGAATAATAAATAATTCAATATTTTTTCTTTTTTAATTATTATATATATTTTTGTAAATATATTCATTGATCTATGTACCTGAATTTTAACTGTGGGTGGTATTTAATTCCAAAGTCCTTTCGGGTAATAACCCATCGTCAGTAGAGAAATGAATTCTCTCTATATGATGTGAATTGCAAAATGGCTGTTTTATTTAGTTTTAAATCCAAACTTGGTTTTAATTGTTCGATTTTACGTATACTCGTTTTTGTATTAATATAAAAAACATTAATAAAAGTGCCATAGTCTGTCACGAGCGCTTTCGATTCGTCCCCGAATTATCTTCTGGCGTTTAAGTTAGAGTGCGAAAGAGCCAAAATGAAAATTAAAAGTGAAAACTGAAATATACAGTAAACAACGGTATGTGATAAGTTTAAATCTATAGATTCGATGAAGAGTCGATTAAAAATTCGAGTAGAAAAATCAGCAAGTTCGTGAGATTATATATATATAACAAAAATCTGTAAATGGCATGAAACTATAACGGATGGCAGAAAATGACACTCTTATAAGATGTTGCAGACATGTTACACACACATACATAACAAACGCAACAAATGGCACACATTAGCAATGGTTGCAAATAACGTGTGCATATAACGAAATGCATCATATAACATTCACACGTGAGAAACTACAGTAAACTGTAAACAGCTATACAAAAAAGACAGCAAAACAGTTCACAGCAATACAAAAATAGCTATACAAAAAGACAGCAAATTGTGATGTTGACTGTGTGGGTCGTACGTTTCAACTTCTGGGAGTCAGATTTGCACAGCATGTCCCTGCGTGCTTTCGAAAGTCACGGGGGGGGTCTAGAATAAATACACCGTTGAACACATCCGGGCGTTCACAGAACACATCCGGGCAGTTCCGGAGCACATCCGGGCGCCCACATATTCAGCAGTCGTCAATTGGTACGCATTTATATGATAAGAATTATATGAAACGTATTCGGATTGCTGTTCTCGCATTTTAAACTAGGTCCGTTCAAAACAGAATGCCAATATTTTGGAGGCCGTAACTGTACTAATGCGTAAACAAACGCTCCTCACAAAAGGAACGTCGCATAAATTAGACCTGCTTAAAAAGCTCTGATTTACAAAATAAAAAAAAATCGCCAACATTATTTCTGCTTTTATTTGCAGGCAAGTTTTTTTCTTTTTTTTTGTCCTAGGTTCTGAAATTTGGACAATATATCAGCCGTTATTCATTCATTTAAATTCACCCCGTCTACTTTTATTATTTGATTCGTTTCTTTGGTTTCACCCCTCCCTTCGATTTCATTATACATCATGTGGAGATTGTTTTATTCTAATCTCTTGGAAAGTGTCGACCGAAAAGTACCTCGAGGTTCTCCTTTTTTGTTTTTTTAGTCGAATACTTTTCGTCGTATATTTTCTCTCCCCAGCGATCTTTCTCAAAATTCTTATAACTCCACTTATCCTTTTTAAAACTTGCATGAAATTGTGTACAAATAAAAACCTTATATACACACATATACATATATATATATGTGTGTGTGTGTGTGTGTGTGTGCGTGTATTTAATTGAAAGAAAAATCATTTTTTAATAGAGAAGGAGCCAACCCGTCTGGATAGAAAAAGTTCTACCATTATATATTACGCAATTCATGGAAAAGGAAAAAAATTACATTAGAATGTTATATGATTTTGTCAATAAGGTTGTGTGTTATTAGAAATGTTTCAAAGTGGAAAGAACTCCTTATAATCCTTAGCAATAATTTACACTTGGGTCTTTTATTGAATACTCTTTACTCAGTCTCAATCCTCCTTTTTTTAGCATTTCCAATATTTCTGTCTTTCTCATTAATTATATATTTTATAAGAAGTTAACATAAAAGATAGAAATAAACATATAGATACAAAAATGGCAAATGATATGCATATACAATTACACACATATTAAACGCGAGTCAACATAGTATATACATATAAACAAAGTAAACAAATTATATGCATGCACAACTGAAATAGATCTAATGACATGCATAAGCAATGGGGACAATCATCAATATTCTGGTATGACGAAACCCCTTTAACTCACACATATATACCTCCCTCGCTACATATATACATATAGTGGTTGTATAGTTTTGTTTCTTTTCTAGATTTAAATTCCCTGACATCTATTAGTGTTTAGTAAAAGATAGCTCAATGGATTACAGAGCAAGTATCTATTATGTTTATAAACACTATTTCTTAGATAAGTTCATGTTTCGGTGGAATTTTAATTTTATTCTCAACTCACATTTAGGTAAAAATGCACTTTCGTAAATAATTGAATTCATTCAAAATGCATCGCAAAAACAAAAACAAATAACACACACATATATATATATATATATATATATATATATATATATATACACGGCATAATCACAATGACAAACTGGTATGCCGATATAACCAAAAACGAGAAAATGATGCACAGATATAATGAAAGACAACAAATGAAATTCAGATTTTCTGAAGGACGGAAAAGTATATTTTGATATAAGAGTAAACTTCAAATCACATGAATAATTTTGAAAAGAAGCTGAAAGCATGCAAATATAATGAGACACAGCAAATTACATATGGCGGATGTCAGATATATGTGAAAATGAAGACAGATACTTAAACGAGGCAAGTATATTGAAATATAGGTGTATAATACAAAATGAAATGTTGATGGAAGACGGACAAACGTGAAAACTTATGTAAAAATATTTCATATATTGATATAATTTTGTGAGCAAACTAGAGAACCTTTGCATGTTTTTTTTATAAATTTCCTACATCAAAAACTTGTGTGAGTTTTGTGTTGTAGTTGTTTTTGTTTCTTTAAATTAAATATCTATATAAATATAACAACGGTTTAAAACAAACACTCTTCTCTACCTCTTTCTGTCTCTCTTCTTGTTTCTCTAAGACTTCACCAGATTCCCCTTCTTTTGATCTAGGCGTCTACTTGAGCGTAGAACAATGTCGAAACACTTAAGTTACCTCATTATTTTAAGCGAATCCGTTTGCCTCTGATGATTTAAATTTTGAAAAATTCTACTTGATGTTACGTTTGGACAGTATCAGATTTTTCTTTAATCTTTTTTTAGCGCTAGTTTCTCCGTTGCCCGGGCGACTAGTTAATGTTTATAAATAATAATTTGTATTTTCAATTCATGGCGTACGAATGCTAAGTTTTTTTTCTAAAAAAAAAAAAAACGAAACAAATAATCGAATTAAAACTTATGATTATGAACTTAATTCATTACAATCAAGAATATACTCACGAATAGCACAATTTAAGAAATAAAATATATGTAAGCATATATGCAGCATTATTAAACAGATATACATAAACGCTTTAAAGAATTAAGCGTTACAAAATACAGGTTTACATTATAATAAATTACATACATTTACATAATTAATTATTGAAATATTTACGAACTTCTCTTTTCCGGAGTCATTATTGACACTTTACGTGCATTACCTTTGTTTACGTTTTTTATCGGTAAATTTTTAACTTAGTTCCACTTCCATACTTTTTTTTTTTGGTTTGTTTGAGACGAAGACTTTTATAGGTCTTCGAGTATGCTGATTAAGAAAATGTCTTATATCTGGTAGGTAAAAGTAGTTTTCGAGATATAAAGGTGTGGCAATTTCTACTTACCGGGACTCGATGTGCAGGGGTGAAGCAATGGAATTCTGTGTGGCTGGTTCGTTGGTTGTTTTTGTTTTACGTCATATAAACCCTTTTCAGGTTATTTTATGCCGAATCCAAAGATTTTGAAGAAAAATGTTTAATAGGATATATTTGTTGTTTTCAAGTTGGTTTCTATTTAACCCATAGTTGGGACCCTAACAGGTACTACCACTCCGGATCAGAGTGTATCTGGGAGCAATGGTAAATAAAGCGTGGCTCCACACTCCCGCAAAGCCCGCAAGCTTGGGTCTCACTACTTGGTATAGTTTAAGGTCATATCCAGGACCGGTTCTGTGTGACAGTCGATCAAGCAAAAGTTTTGAAAGTGCTTGGTCGACTGCCTTTATAATAGTGTTTGTTTTTTGTCCACTCACGTGGATCGAACTTAACATTTGCATAGAATCGACTAGTGGGTATAAGAACACCCCCTATCGGTGATATTGTTGGTTGGTCTTTTTGTTTTTGTCCAGTATCCCGTTTCATAGTTACTGTTACAAAGACGATCTGTCGTTGTAAGCAACGAGGCAATTCGTTGCAACTCCTGTTGAACAAGAAAAGGCGTGAAAGGTTCACCACGTAAGGTAAGGGTTTCTTTGTATTTTTTTCCTTCTACGTCGAGTTCTGGTTTAACCCGTTGAGTTGCAGAAACGCCCCCCCCCTTTAGTCGGTTAAAATCCGACAAGGTATTGCGCACTTTAAATCATTGGCTGCCAGATCTGTACGCACGTGCAAGGAACAAATCTAATTCTATATGACCGACACTGTCATCCCAATTTTTTGTTGTTGTTGATAGTATTTGGGTTATCAACGTGATTTTGTTTCGAGTGTTGCAATCTGTTCTTGTTGTACATGCATTAGTTTTCTATTCAAGTTTAAAACATTGTAACACATGCAGCACACTAAATTTAAACCACTATGTGTACATTCGGAAAGGGATTTTAATTGTGGGTTAATAATTAAAAAGAATACTTTGAATGTAAAGGTATACTGAAACAGGCCAATTTGTTAAAAATCAAAGAACGACATAAATCACTGCTATGATGAAAACACAGGCTGTACTATGTTAGCGCCCAACACTGAGTGCGCAACTTAGGTATAGCGAAAAGGTCTAGTATCAGCAATACATATACTTGTCACAGAAGCGAAGCTACTGGAAACGACATAATGGTCATAAATACAATAATTGGTGATATGGGCGAAGTTACATTGCTAGATTAGAGAAACATGCTGCATTATCTATATAGATCTATGAAAGTGAAATTGGCTGTTTGTGTATGTGTACATTTCTCTACAATACTACTCTGTCAATTTTAAGTCTGCAGACTCGGGATTTGACAAAAGGAAATGGATTTGGGTAAATCTTTTTAATCGGTTTTAGGCCAGAAATTTGACGCTCAAGGGGTTAAAGTGCAACGTTTTGACATTCGAACTCTACCAAACTCCTCCGACAATTTGGATTTTAACACGTGTAATTAAAGATAGAGGTTACTTAGACATTGATCAAAATTTTTAATAATATTTGAACCCAAGGCAATAAATGTTACAGGGTAAAAATTCGAGTCAAATTCTAAAAAAAATTGACATCTGCAATCTCTACAAAGTACTCAGCCAATTATTAGTCTAAACATTTTGAATTTTACATAAAGTATATTCAGACAAAGGCAAAGCTTGTTAATCGATTTTTGACCGAACATTTGGCTGGTAAGATGGTAAGTTCTATAGACTTGACCATTGCGGTCTCTAGCAAACTATCAGCCAATTTGAGGTCTAAACATTTGAAAATATACATGGACGGTATACAGACAAGCATCAAGTTTTTACTCAGTTTGGGGTAAAAATGATGCTGCCCAGATGTCAAAGTTTTAATAATGGACCTGTGCAGACACTACCGAACTCCTTCGCCAATTTTGGGTCTAAACACTTGAAATTTTGGGCGTAGATTACCTGGATACAAGTAAAAATCTTTAATATATATATATATATATATATATATATATATATATATATATTATATACACACGAATTATGAACAGTAAATAGGGCCCGGGCAAAGCCGGCAGGAACTGCTACTCAGAAACAAACTTAATCTTCCTTCTAAAATTTTATGATGATAGAAAAAATATCGGCGCTAAACGAACGTAGCAATTGTGTGTTTTCATTGCCTGGGTAAGTGATATTATCTAATTAGCTAATGCAGCTGACTGCCTGGTGCCACGAATTCTTTTAAATATCAACTCGGAATAAATAAAAACGTAGATTCAATGAACAAAGCTTCTTTCTTAGAAGTGCACGCATGTGGAACTCTCTTCCGTTTGCCTGTTTCCCACCCGACTACAACTTTGATATCTTCAAGTTCAACGTAAACAAATTCCTGATGAACCACCCCCTTAAGTAAGACACTTTATCAGATCTCCATTACTAGCGATATCTACAATATTGTCCAATTGATTACTATATATGGAATACCCCTTATCCCTGAGTGGCCTCCGGGCCTTGATAAGTGGTGACTTTCTTGTAAAAATAACAAAAATATTTCCAGACCATAACGTATATTGCTATAGAAAACATTCTGCAAATTAAATATGCGTCCGTCTTATTTTCTCCTGATCGAGTTCACCGATTATATTAACTTATGTTATCGTTATGCATTGTTATAATTTCCATGCTATTAATCACAGCAGTAGAAAATACATGCAATCGTTGTAGTGATATAATTTTGTAGAATTTTTATCAATGTTTTACTTTCTTTCACAAATTGTATTTATATAGTTGATAATTGATCATGCATGTCTCGCAAAATAGTTTATCTAAATCTGTATAAAGAAAGTGAATATTTTTTTACTATAATTCATAGTTCTTTGTAAATAATTAAACTTTAACCTAAAGCAGTGCATTATTAAGGAAACACATAACCTGACTGAATTAGAGGACACATTTTGGGGTCTATACAAAGTGAAAGATAATGCACACGTACAGCACTGCAAGATAGTTCTTTTCTTATGGCTTCCTATTAGTAAATGTATCAATTCTGAATAGATTTTTCTAAGATTTTACAATACGTGCAGCACAATACCACAAATTTGCCAAACAGCTGAGCACAACATGTTTGTTATTTAATCCAATTCCATCGTCCTATAGAATGATTTTGCTATGCAAATGATTTAAGGTAAAAAAAATTAATATAGTATAACCTCTACAATTATATAAATGCAAATTTGTATGTGAGTTCGTTTGTTATATACTCCAAAACGGCTGAACAGATATTCTTTAAAATTAACAGAACTTTAGTTTATATACTTGGAGTTATCTTAGTTAATTTTTGTCTAACAGATAATCTAAACGGTTATTTAAATGTATCTATCATTGGTAAACTTATTTTTCTCTGTCGTCGCTTAGCAACGATGACACGACAGCGGAATGTGAAAATTCTTTTGTGGGAAAGTTTATAGCATGCTTCTTCTTGTTGTTGACTTTTTTGTTTGTTTGTTTGTTTGCATGACCTGATCTGAAGATTCAAACTCTGCACGTAAATTGCTTTTTTTCATCAACTGCAATTAATTACATAAAACTTGAAAATTTACGGGGTTTTTAGCAAAAGTAAATTATGATTCCGTTTTTGAACGGCCATTGAAATAGCAACAGATCCTGAAAAAGTTGAAAAACAGTCTAAATGCATTATGGATTTTGTTTTTCGGACTCACTTCCCCGTCTTCGTTGTTTTTTTCCACTACATTTCGGGCGTATCTCCCTTCAGCCTTCTTCAGGTGTATATCGAACTCGTGAACTGTTTTTTTTAAATTTCGAACCTTGTTACGGGGATACCATGTTCTCGTTCCATTCAGGCCGTCCCTGCTGCTACCGCTTAATGCTGTTGTTGCTGCGTCTATCGCTGTCATTATGTTGTCACTGCCACTGCTTTCGCTCAGGATTAAACTTAGCACCTTGGAGACTTGCAATGTCTGTTCTAACGTCTTAGTCGCCTCGCCCATATGGCACAAAGAGCCGAGTTCAATCATGAGCGAAAGCAGGGGCAGTGAAAACACAATGGCAGCGACAGCGATAAACGCAGCAGAAACAGCATTAAGCGGTAGCAGCAGGGACGGCCTGAATGGAACGAGAACGGGGTACCCCCGTAAACTATAAAGGGTTGGGTTCGAAATTCCAAAAATAACGGTTCCCGAGTTCGAGATACACCTGAAGAAGGCCGAAGGAAGATACGACCGAAACGTAGTGGAAAAAAAAACCCACCGAAGATGAGGAAGTGAGTCCGAAAAACGAAATCCATAATGAAATTACCTCATCCCAGAACTATAGACAACTAAGTCTAAACACATTTAGTGAAAATGTGATTCAGAGATTTCTCTCGGTTAAACAAAACATAGGCCCCAACAATCAAGCACAAGTAGTATGCCCAGCAACATGAGATAAGGTCTTTCTCGGCACACTTGACTAATTGTAGAACTATACATCGATAACAACGTAAATTCTTGCAACAAATAGATAGTTGATGTTGATCCCGTGGTATCTTTCACATATGGTTCAGGAAATCATGGCCCCTAAAGCCTAACTAAAATAGTTCGTTTGGAGTTGGAAGGATAACTACTAAGAGGACAAATAAGAGAAATTGGAGTGTTGCTGGCACGTTGCATCCACTGTGTGGGGGTTTAGTTGATCAGTAAGGTGTCAATATAACCGGAATTTACTAAAATAATTTTAAAGTTACAAAAAAGAAATAAATAAAATATTGTAATTACCAAAGACACAGCTAAAAATAAGCATAAAAAGGCATCAATGAAACCCCCGAACAAGGCCGTATAATACTGCTAGTATGCAAAAATATATAATTTATTATTCATCAAATTCATTTTCCAATGTTTCGTTACTAAATATCATTATTTGCACATCGATATTCAATCGTCTTACATTCTTAAATTGGGAGGAAGACATTTGAATTGAAGTAAAATATAGATTGATATTGAATATAATTTGCAGATAATTTTAATAGTATAATTATAAATATAAAATAAACAAAATATTTTCATTCTTGTTTGGGTTGTCTACTCAACAAGGGGGAAGAATAAGATTGTTAACATAGAAAAACAGTATGATTCAATCTCCTCTGATGAAACCCGGTTTCTTTTTTGTTGAATACCACAAATAGGTTGGCCAGTTGTGTAAAAATGCCAATAGCGATCAGAGCATTCTATCATGTCTGAAAGTGCCACAATGTTCAACGAGCGAGATCACAGAGGCGCCGCTGTACAACATGCTCTATACCAATCCCGGTTATGAAAACCGGGCCATTGCCAGTACACTCAAAATGTAAACCCGGATAATAGGAAAGTGGCCAGGGTTATGAAAACAAAGTGAGCACCACATTATGACACTTGCCATCTACGAAGTGTGCTTGAAAGTCAACACCAATGTGTACCTATATGTACTGAATAGCGTGATGTTCGCTTGATGAAATTTAGTGGACGCTGGAAAACCCTGATTGTGGCATCAGCGCTTGGTGCTGGCTTACAAGTCCAAACAGAAGGAGAGCTACGACTTTATATTCTTCTCCCACTGGCCTCTCTATTTCCACGACCTGATCATGGATTACCTAGTTTGATCATACGTCGAGAACATCACGAAAACGACCTCTTGCAACTCGAAAGCCAACAAAATCACCGCCACTCATCGCGTATTCGTCGCATATTTGCCGAGCTACCGCCGGCATGTGTGGAGAAGTATACTCTTGGTTTCGGACCAATATCGAAGCGGTGATTGAGACTGAAAGTGACTATATTGAATAGATGTAAGCTCTCCTACAAAATCAAGTGACCTAAATTGATTTTCTCAATAAAAGTTTTAAAATAATGTAGTGTGGTATTTTTAGGGTGAGAATTTATCGTTCCACACTGTATAGTATTGCCTTAAATGTATTGTTTTTAACAAACTGACAATCACATATTCCCTTACCCTCGATTGGTATTTGGGCCTAAGTAAGCAGTGAATCTTTTACGTTAAAATAAAACAAGATGGCAACATAGACAGATGGGCATACCCGTTTAGAGATATAATCTCACGGATCTAAAAACGGACGGAATCTGATTTTTTTTTTAACTTTTTTTTTACAATCCGTAGTCATTTAAGATCTTTATGTCTTTCTTGCTGGAAAAATATCAAACGTCAAACAGATGTTGCATGCTTGTATCTTTGCTGAGATAAACCTGACGCTTTTATGCATTCTAGCGGCCTAAATTGGAACATTTTACGCTACGAATATCTTTTACTGTTTTATTCTGCTTTTGCAACGATTGAGTTTTCAAATATTTTTGCCATCAACGTATTTTTTTTCGGTATTAATTGCTGCAGTTAACTGCTCCTTCAATCGAATAATTGCTGTTTTGTTTCTATTGTGCCATAAAAATGTCGTTTCGTTAAGATCTTATTTCTCATGTCAATAATTAAAGAAAAGTATAACGAAACTCTACCACCAATAGCAATGGCCAAGAACACATTACTCGGAAATACTTCCTTTCAACTCTTCGGTCTAACAGTTTACAGAAACATGAACTGGAATAGATGCATTGACAGCATTGCCAAGGCTGCTGCGTAGGAGGTTGGTTCTCTCTACCGTGTTAGAAAACTACTTACGCCTGAAAGTATCGTGTTCCTCTATAAGGCCACCATTCGCCCATATATACAGGGTGTTTCAAAAGTCTTGGGAACATAAAGATTTTTAATAACTCAAAAACTATTAGGAGTTAAAAAATGAAATTGGTACCGTTGGAAAGGTTAAAGTTTCAAGTTTTGTGGGGAATCTTCAAACTTGCTCAATATGAGCACCATTCGTCACACGGCAGACATCTAGTCGATAGTCCATTTCCTGCCAAACGCGTTCCAGCATCTTGACGTCAATGGTTCCCACAACTGCCGTTATTCGAGCCTTTAGTTCGTCAATATCTCTTGGAAGGGGCGGCACATAGACTTGTTGCTTGAGAAAGCCCCAAAGGAAAAAGTCACACTCAGTACCCCATATGCGAGTGCTATGCTTGTTAACTTTGCCATTCAGATAGAAGGTCGCCTCATCGCTAAAAACAAGCCGGTCATCAAAGCCGTTATCTTCCAACTTCTCTTGCATTGCAATGCAAAAGTCACGGCGAAGTGGCTTATCAGTGTCCTTCAACTTTTGGACCAACTTGAGCTTGTAAGGTACCATTTGCAGTCGTTTCCTTAAGACACGCCAGACAGTTGCTGGAGCAAGCTGAAGTTCCCTGCTGGCTCTTCTCACTGATTTACGGGGGCTCTGCTGAAAGGCTTCCGGACTTGCTCAACTGCATCTTCTGAAGTTAAAGGGCGACCTGTTCGCTTACTTGGGCACAAACACCCATCTTTCACAAATTTAGCATGGCATCTGACAATGGGTTTCCTTTCAGGGACTTCTTTTTTAAATTTCCTGCGAAATGCACGCTGAACACATGTCCACGATTCAGTCTTTGCAAATTGGAGGACGCAAAACGCCTTGTCTTGTTTAGAGAACGCCATTACTGCACATGGAAAGATAAGACGAAAATCGTTAGTATGACCAAAAACTTGATTAAGCAAGCTTTAAAATGACACCAGTTTCATTTTTCTACCTGGAATAGTTCATGAGATATACGCATTTGTAATGTTCCCAAGACTTTTGAAACACCCTGTATAGTACTGCTGTCACATTTGGGTTGGTGCATATGCTGCTTCTCTCTCACTCCTTGACAGGGTTTAAAAGAGTCACCAACTTGATAGGTCCTGAACTGTCCCACCGACGAAATGTTGCACCCCTCTGTCTTGTTGTACACGCACTTTAATGATTAATGCTCTGACAAATTACAATCACTTATACCCCGTTAACGTGAATACCCCGACAAACAGCAAAGTCCCAGCCTTCACAGTAGAAATCCCTAGGTGTAAGAAAGCCTTCTACTCCAATAGTTTCTTCCACAGAACTGCTAGATTTCGAAAGTCCCTTCTGGGTTTTGCTTTCTCAACTGTACTGGCATGCAAAAGTTCAAGTGCAATGTGAATAAACATCTTACTACTCATCTCCCTTCATAATGCCCCTGCAACTTATATCCCCAATAGTAGCCCCCTACTTCAAAGTGACACTGCTCCTTGTGTGTGGTGAAAATTGATTTAAACAAATAAAAAATAACGAAATTAAGTAAAACCAATCCTACGATTTTTGTTTTAGCCTAGAAAAATAGTTTCCTTTGGTTATTATATAAATCGAAAGTCACTTTTGTCTGGAAATTAAAGACAGATTACTACGATTCAATCAGGGGTTACTGAGGGTGATGAGCCGCTTTACTCATCTAGCCAGGTCTACTGGTGACCTTAAACTGCTTCTAAATTTGTGCAGTAATATAGCCAATTACATTTTCAATGATCAAGTTGAAGGATTTCAATTTTTGTAATACGTGCAATCCCAGATTACACAATAGCGGAGTAGTAAACCGTAAATATATTCTGATATTTGAAGGATCAAACAAAAATATATGCATTATTTTTATGGAATCCTCTTTATAGTTGTTGCTGTTTCATAACGTTCAGGCGAACTCATACTCTGGCTTTCTCTAGGCTATCAATTGCAACGGGATAGGAATGATGAGTCTTTTAACTTATTTCCAGCAATTACTGCATTCCACAGTCGGCATCTCAACACGTTTTGGCTAAATAATTCCCAAACTTGGTTGGGAAGGATTGCAATCGTTACCTTGAGACAATGCTCCCTTGAAATTGTAGATATTCAACGTCTCTATCTACTGTGCTACTGAGCCTGAAGAGTGGGCAAGTGGTCAAAACTTGACATGATATTACAGTCAAAATAAAAAAAAAATTGGATGCAGAAATAATGAAACCTCCCCTAAAAATTATAAGAATAAAGACAACTTAAATAATAGACTAACATCTTCTATAAATCACACACTCTGCATTTGAATACATCTTACTAACCAAATTCTTACAACCCCTGTCATCAACAAATACATTTATTTTCGACTAAAATTCATATTAATATACCGACTGCTTTCGCTAAAACACTTTGTTCAAAAGGAAACATTCGGCAATTTACACAGTTGAAAACTAATTTCTTAATACTATTTTTATTTCACTAATAATAATTGTAATGCAATGAAAACTATTTTGACCATTGTTGTGGTGGCACCTACTCATTTACATAGGTTTATAATATTACACATAAAAACAAGACTAGGTCAGTCTGAGTGTGTGTTAACCAGAAGCCACCGAAGGCCTAGCGGAGGGCAGATATGTTCTCCAGCCAAGACTCTTACCCGACAACCATACTGTAAATATACTTTTTCTAATGCACTTCTTATTGATCTACCTTTGTTTGTTTGTTGAGTCTTCATTTGTAGTGCCTTATACGTTATTTGGTTCAACCTGCAAACATAACAGCCATGAAAAATGTTATTTCCAGTAAACATTATCATTATTAAAAATTATTACAATAAAAAAATAGAAATACAGTTTTACTACATATACATTAATTCTTAATGATTTTGCGTTGATGTTGAACCCATGCGTTTTGATTATCCAGATCATTAGTTTGGTCAGGTCCACACTAAGTGATGCAGTTACGTGTGAGGTTGTGTTTACGTCTAATGTTGGAATTAGCATACCGACGAGTAGGAGGGAGGGGAAGAAAAGACGGTTTAAGTCTTGCAACGAAATGTCGACGTTGCTTACAAGCAGTCTTCCCTTGTAAAGGTAACAAATGGGTAAGGATGGTCGAAGTGTAATTTGTCTAAAAGACAGCAACAACTACTACAACAACAGTAGAGCGGCCACTCTTTTTTATCTACTCCAACTCTCAGTCAACGATATCCATCAGTTTTAATATGTAGACTAAACGTTAAAGTGCAGTAAAAGCGCACAATAGTACAATTAATAAAACTAATACAATGGTTTCGATTAAAAATTAGAATATACTAAACCACTAATTCTAATGAATAATAGCAGGAAATCACATTTCGTTATTTTTTTTCGAAAGAGCTCCTAGTATTCATTCGTTTTCTTTATCGGTAGTTTTTGGTATGTTTATTTTTGTATATTTTCACACGTGTATCTCGTTAAAATTTTCATCTTTCAAAATTACATCCACGATGATTTCCTCTGTATTCGTAAACTATTCGTTAAACATTTACATATTATAAACCCTGATGTGACAACAATCATGAAAGCAAGCGTCCAAGGGTGGCGCGTGCAACACAAACTCGAAACCCGACCAATAGAAAAAGTAAATATGACAGATGCAAAAAAAGTTGCGGTCGGTTTCGAGCATATAAGACCCCGTATTCTCTTTCATTGGCGGGATTTTTTGCTCTTTAAGAGAGCGTTAATTTACGTGTCAATGGAAAAACAGAACGGCGGATTTTGTGCGTTAAACGGTATTCAGAAGTGTAAAACTCATTTCAATAGTTTATTAAACTGTTGTCTTTATTCTGTTAATATATAATCATGTAATTCCTAATCCCAACAATTAAAGCATAAAACTGCAGAATATAAAACATCCGAGCAATAAAATTAAATAAGTCGATGCTCGTTCTTCAGAATGGAAATATCTATCGCATTCTAAAGAGAGACAATAGATGACACGCACGGAATTTTACAACAACGGTTGTGCAATCCCTTATCCCCTCTCCCTCGAGTTATCTCCACTTGATTCCATTGGTAAAGAAACAATCCAGAACGGCTGCAAATCATGTTGAAATGAGCAGAAAGAACATACAACATCAGGTATTCATAAATGGTCACTCATTTAGTATTGATCAGGCTCAACTATGCTTAACTTCGGTGATATACCAAAGAAACTGTGTGCCTGTATAATTATGTACTAAATGACACTGAAATGGATTACTTTCAGTCTGTCTGGATAGACAGTACGCTTGAGTAGAAATAGACGGAGACAAACAGGATTGCTTAAAAAGGGAAACAAGTTTATAACTGGCAGCTTATATCTTAATCTTGAGACATTCGTCATGTTTTCCTCAAGAGTTGTATTTTCTATCAACTGGTGCGTAAAGCATCATATCAGATATTACTCTGATGTTTTTGCTCTGTTTGAGATGCACCTAAGTGTATCCTATGTGAAATCGAATGTGATCGACGTATTTTGCATTAGATAAATATACTACGCAGGAATACATTAGTTTTATAATAAACTAATTTTTTTTACATAGACGCTTAAGTTTTTAACTTCTTCAATGTTAGTAAATGTTTCATTCGAATATTACTAGCACTGTATTTTGTTTCTATTATATTAGCCTGGGTGTCAGGCGTTGCCCGAGTGTTTGAAGGTGTGTGTTTAGCAAAACAAAACAAAATGGTAGTAGTCAGGCAGGCTTGAACCCCTACCGCGAAGGGGGGCATGAAAAAAAACAATCCCAAGGTCTAGGAGTTCATACAATGCAAACGGTGAATTTGCGGCGGGTTTGATTATCAGCTTCGTTGTCAGCGACCCCGAATACCTCTAAAAAAAAATAAATAAATAAAATAATACCAAAAAAAATAAATAAATAAAAATTAGAGTGGTCGGTGTTCTATTGTAGCGTAAGGTAACATTTACCATTGGTTTATTTCTATATTAATTTTATAATTATATACTTTTCGTCTTTCAATGTTTATTCTTATTTAATCTCTCAATTCACCTCTTCATTTCTATATAAAAAGTACTTTTTGGTAAGTGTTTATTTCTATTGTTAAGTAAAAGTCATTTGTTGACTTTACTTTGGAAATCGCATCTACCTTAATGCTGTTTCAGACAACGTTTTTATACTTAATTTTTGTTAGGGTGGGGGAAACATTTATCCATGCACACATCACGTGGTGTCAGGCATCGGTGAATGTCGGCCATGCCCCAACAGTCCTTTAGTTTAATTTTTTTTTCCTTTTTTAATAATTTTTTCACATTTTTCACATTTTTTTTTGTTGTGCAAAGCATTTACAAAAGTACTGTTTAATTGCTTTATTCGCAGAATATTTTAATAAAATGTAAATTTCTAAAAGAAAACAATATTAAATTCATTTACCGCATTGTTCTATTAAACAGTTGTTTAAATAATTTGCCTTTTCTTGTTTTGTTTTTTTTAAATATAAAGGTTGACAAGACATTTTTCATTTACTAATGATATTTTCATTCATTTACCAATGAAAAAGTGTCCGTAAAAAAAAAAAACTTGCCAAAGGATAAGTTCCCCCCAGACAAAAACACTGATTTTAAACATGATTTACTCGCAATTAGAGAACGGTTACACCTTTTTCATAAATGTAAAATATTCGTAAACTTTTTCATGGACTTGACATAGTTAGGATGTTTTATACATAAGCTTCGCTCCCAAATGAAAACACTGCGGCTGCTAATCTCTGTAATATTGGACACAAAACTCAAAGTTTCAAAACAGACATCACCTATGTATGTGACGGAATAAGAAACCTCATTAAGATGAATAAATATTACCTTTAAAGTAGCTAATAAAATTCTTGTATATCATATTAAATATGTCATGACAATTTCTATGACTTTTTAATCATGAATTTTGAGAGCATAAATCTCGCTTCAAACAAACAGTTCAACTTAAAAATATACGAGAATCGTAATGAAAGAATCGTAAATCTAAAGTATTTTTAAAGATGCGATTCCGATTGCGATTCCCTTCCAAAATATACGATTCATACGATTAACGATTCCGATAAATCGCCCCACCAATACTTAATGTAATATTTTTTTTTCATTTTGAAGGGATGTTTTTATTTTAAGCTATTATATCAAGTGAATATCATGCTCTGTCTAGAGCAATATCCATTAAACATCTATTCACATTAGAATGAAGCATATACAATCTAATTTAAATAATTTAACATTAAAAGTTGTTTTAATAAAAAAGAATATTTAGTTTACGGTGACATCGATAAGTTAAACAATTACTAAAACAGCAACAAAAAAATTTTAAATAATAAAATTAACCCTTAATATAAAATACTAGGAGAAAGCCATGATGTTGCCCGTGCTTGAATGGTTATCAACGAATGTTTCACACTCTTATACTTTACTGTCACTGAAATTAGCGAAATCGTCCGGATTTACATCAAAACGATCGATTGCCTGCTTTAGTTGGCGATCCACCGTGGGCAATGGACGTAAGCTTCACATACCTCCACGCAGTGACATAATACCAAAAATATTAATATGGTTTCAATTAAATTTTTAAATGCCACAGTAAAGGACTATGCTCGATTTTTACTTTAACCAGATATAATCGTAACAAATGAGCCTCTGGCATATCAAATACTGTGTATTTTATATGCGGAGGTTTTCGGTTTGTTTTGTAATAAAACTTCTCAGTTGTACGTGTGATTTGAGGCTATGCAAGGTGTTAAATTTGGTCAATATCGTCAGTTTCTTCTTTCATCGGATTATATTGATTGTCGATTTCCGATACTTATGGAAGGCATTTCTCAAAAATCATTTAAATCACTGCCAGGCATCTTAAGTATTTTCGTATAAATTGTCATCAAAATTATCCGAGCCGTTTCCAAGGAACTCACGCACAGACAAAATAAATTACCATATATATATATATATATATATATATATATATAATCGTATTCCTGTCTGTTTGATTGTTCTCAATGTGATTAATATATACAAAAGTTTCCTTACTTTACTCCCTCATTTATTTCTATATATAGAAACATGCAAACTATATACAATTAAGCGATCATCTCATTTGCATATTATTAAAAAGCGGTATCTAAGTTAATGTTTCTAGCGAGAGAATTGTTATAAGTGTTCTATTTAAAAATTGTTATTTAATAACTTTTAAACAATAATTATATTAATAATGTATTTAATTAAGAATATTTGGAATTATTATTCCAACATCGATATTTTAAAAATCTTTTTTAGGGTTATTTTCCCCTCAGAAGATAAAAAAATATCCATCATCAAATAAAAGTTTGTAATCTCAATAAATTTATAGCTTGAAAACAAAATTCCGAGTAGATAGAAAAAGTTTGGCTTTTGTTTTTGTTTTTTTAGATCTTCAAAGAAACAAAAAAAAAACAGTTACGATAAACTGAAAAGATTTCATTCTTTTTGTTTTTGATATTCTTTAAAAGGCTTTACCTACAGAAATCTGAAAATTTTTACGACGTGAACAAGCGTTCTTTAACACCTAAAAAATAAAGATCTACTACCCCTCTAAATACAATTTACACTTTTTTCTTTTCCACGTTAATCTGAATTACATGCTTCACTTTCTAATAAAAAAACAGGTAATTTTTTACGACGTCATTTAACCCCTAAAGAAAATGAAGGCATAATTTGTTTGGCCTAATACGTTTAAACAGCCTTTATAAATAATATGAAAGCAATATTGAAAAATAAAAAAGAAATTAACATTTTAGAGTGAGGGGTCACTTTTTCATATATTTAACGTAAAATTACCACCCATTTTTTGGCCATAACTGTTCAACAATACATGTCACCTGTACTATTTTTTCAAGTTTGGTGAAACATAAATACAATTTCTTTGGTGAGGGTCAAGAATTACATTTGAAACATAAAATAACGATAAATTTTATTAATTTATGATACCATTCTGTACTTTCACCTAACAATTTCATAAACAAAACGAAATATGATAAATTACATTAGAAAAATAATATGACGAAAAATTTCATTTAATTGATTTTGGAAAGAACTTTCGTTAGATCTATATTTCCTTTAGGGGTTCTGCCTAATTGATTATTTTTTTTTTGCGATCGCACGGGCATTCACTGTAATGGTTTACTTTTAATTATTTCTTAGGAGGTGGGGGAGTTTTCTTTCTAGTGCTCAATATTCGGAGAATAGTTTCTTCTCTTTGTAGCACTTCTGCCGAAATATTTGGTGGTGAGAGTATTACGTACTTTTTTTGTGGCGATTACATTTACATGTTTTTATCCGTTCTTTTATTTGGAGAATTGTTGTGAGGGTATCCACGTTGCCCATGAGGAAAATAATTAGTATAGCAGGTGTGTTCCATACGGAACTTCATGTCAACGCAGGGTACCCATGCTAATATATATATATATATATATATATATATATATATATATATATATATATATATTACATTAAAATACACTCTGGTCTTTAGACTATTGTTCTAATCTCCTTTAAAATATATAGTGAAACCTCGGTATACAGTAGCCCCGGGATATGTTTATTCAGATTATGATGGGGAATACGATGGTTTTCTCATGCACTTTATCACGCCATTTGCCACCCCATGCAATATTATGTATGGCATTTGATTCTATACATGTCTATTATATACTGTATCGTATTCAGTTAATAATTGTTAATGTAGTATTCCGGTGTTCTTTATATATATATATATATATATATATATATATATATATAGTCGCATGTTAGTGAAATGGGAAAATTACAAATAATTGATTTTTGCTTTGCCATTTGTGAAATATAAACATAAAATAACTTAATATCAAAGTAATTGCATGCTAATTAAACAGTCTATATTATATTTCTGTATGTCTATTTGTTTTTTATTTGTTTTTTTTTTGCGTGTCCGTTTGACTTTTTCCTGGAAGTTACTTGGCAATCTATCAGAAATTTAATACAAACTATTTTTATTATAAGTTGCTGGGAATTAAGAATTTTTACATGCGTTTGATGTAAGTAGTTTTAATATGGAATGAAAAGTTTTTGCATTTAAATTCTATTTATTCACAGTAACTAGTTGGTCGATCTGGATAAAATTCTGTTTATATTTTTGTTCTTATCGCATTATGCCTAATTTGCATCATTCTATTCCTATACAAACTGTGAAAATCATCGGGATACTTATATATTAGGTTTTACGTCTCATTGTTTCTTAGTAAATGGTGGTCATATCTGGATCTAATTTCTATGGAACTTAGTTATGTTTAGCGAACTAAGTATTATGGTATTTTCAGCGAATAGTTAGGGATTAATGCAGATTAACATGGATAATGACTACTTTTTCTAAGAAAATTCGGGCTGATCATGGTGTAATTTTATTTTATTATAGATAATATAGAAATAATATTTGTGGGATGAAATAGGACGGATAGCAATTAATATTTAATGCAAAAATAAACACTGACTTTTAACATATGTAAACGTCAATTTTCTATACGACATTAATTCTCAATAAATAGGCTTTGCACGGGCTGAAATGTCAGAGTAAACACGAGGAAATTTTACAAAAATTATTTCACTAATCATTTTATCAAAATAATGATCCGGCAAGTTAGTTAACATTTCTTAAACAATTTAAGGATTGCGCCTTCCAGTACATAAAACTAGTTGATACCTCTGTTATAATAAAGTGCAGCGAATTAGGTATTATGGTATTCTTATACACATTTTTGAAATCATAGAGACAACTATATATTCGTTTTTAAGTCTTATACTTTCTCAGTAAATACTCCGATATCTAGATTTAGTTTCTATGAAGATTAGGTATGATTAGGTTCAGCGAAATAAGTACAATGGTATTTGTTTATAAAAAGTTAGGGATAAGATCGATTAAAAAAATAAGGACATAAGTTTGATTTTTTTTCTTAATGTAATTTTTATCGACTTTAGATATGAGAGATGTAGGAATTATATCTGTTTGTGTATTCAATGTAAAAATGAACACTTATTTTACCATAAACACCAATTTTCCATAAAGCCCTCATTCTAGGTTTACTAGCTTTGTACTAGCTAAAATGTCCAGGTAAAATCTTTACAACAAAAACGCTTGACAAACTTTTAAAAATAATCTCACGCACAATTTTTCATTTCTTAAACAATATAAGGATATCTCCTTCTACAACCAGTAACATAAGTAAAGGTTGTAATTTGAAAATCTTTTTTTTTTTTAATTCAATTTTCACCACTAACAAGGCACATTGCAACTTTGAAGCAGGGGCCTACTATTAGGGACTTAGATAGAGGGGTCATTATGAAGGGAGAAGAGTAGAAATATATTTGTTAACATTACACTTGAACTTCTGCATATCATTGCAGTTGGGAAAGCAGAATCCCGGAAGGGAGTTCCAAAGACCCGCAGTTCTGGGGAAGAAACTATTAGAGTAAAAGGCTTTCTTGCACCTAGGGATCTCTACTGTAAAGGGATGAGACTTAGTAGCTTGTCGGATTTGTCGGGGGTAGTTACATCGGGGAGGTACAAGTGTTTGCAGTTCGTCAGAGCATTCACCATTAAAGTATTTGTAGAACAGGCAGAGGGATGCAACATCTCGTCGATGGGACAGAGGTTGAAGCCTAGATGACAGTTCAGGACCTATCAGGTTGGCGACTCTCTTTTGAACCCTGTCCAGGAGCGAGGCACAAGCATCAGATGCATCAGCCCAGATGTGACAACAGTAGTCCATACAGTGGCGAATGGTTGCCTTATAGAGGTATAGGATACTGTCAGGCGTAAGTAGTTTTCCAGCACGGTAGAGGGAGCCAACCTTCCTTGCAGCAGCCTTGGCAATGCTCTCAATGTATCTATTCCAGTTCATATTCCCTGTAAACGTTAGGCCGAGGAGTTTAAAAGAAGTAATTTCAGGCTTTTAAAGATGTTGTTCCCATACAAAGTATATTTCCTCATAAATATTTACTTTGATGATTATTCGCGAAAGAAACGCAAATAACCATCAAATATAAGGAAAAACTATTAAGAAAGACATCGTAATAATCGCTATCTAAGTATATCGCTGGTTGTTCAAAAATATATTTATATGGTTACTGTTGATAAATTTGTCGATTCATGTAAATTACATTTTTGCTTTATCTACGATTTGGTGACTCGCCAGAAATACTATTAATTTATTCATGGTTATTTTTAGACGGAAACTAATTAACTGATATATATGCTACGACATTCTACACACGTACATGAATAAAAATAAGCCAATTTTTATTCATGTTATAATTATTAAGACTCTCTATGGGTTGGCACGTAGACCATCATCAGATTACGACTTGTGGTGTTCCCTATAATCTAAATGCCAACACATCATTCCGATTTCCAGTACTTTATCATGCTTATGATAACCACTTCAGTAATTTACATAATCAAAATAATCGCCAATAGATTTTCACTAGCAGAGGCCTTGATAATCACTGCTGCTTATGTCGGAATAAACTCCTCAAAGGTGCCGATAATTTAGCACTCATCCAGTGAAGGTCTAGTTGGTGCTTTCTCTTCTCTCGAGGTTTCTATATTACTTGATCGTTCAAGACTATGTGTTGTTTCGGGTAGTCTATGTTAAGACTTCATTTCTGGAAACAGTTATCTACCTACCTACCTATTATTATTATTATTATTATTATTATATTATTATGTGTAGTAGTAGTAGTAGTAGTAGTAGTAGGTGTTGTAGTAGTAGAAATAGTAGCAGTCTAAAAATTTCCTCGGTTTTACATGAACGTTTTAGAGCGTAACATCTCGTTTACTTAGAATGAGTGCTCATATAAAATTAACGTTTCAATATGCTTAAATCAGTGCTCATTTTGCATACCAATATTCATCCCTTACTGAAATTACATTCACTGACATTATTTATTGCATTATAATCAGTAGTACAGACAAATATTTTGACAGTCTATTCTCTAATGCTCGCATATGTTTTCCTGATTTTAAGATACAGATTGATGCGAGGTTTTTTTCAAAAAGTTTCCAGAGACTTTTTGTACATAAATTTTAAGTTTTCGTATACACTTGAAACTTCATCATGTTGTAAGTATACATCTTATGCAATGACTGACTAATTTGTATGAATTCAGGTTCAAGTAGATAGCTCCACCATGAATTGGAAGAGTCCCTACTAAAATCTGATTAGCTTGATTGCCAAAACTAGTGAATTTCGAAAATGAAATCTGGACCTGAAGATTCTTTAGAAGAACGATATGCAATAAAATTCAGTTTTAAACTTAGAAAAAAACTTTCCACAGAAACGTAGAGAATGCTTCATTGTGATTTTGGACTATTTTGCATAAATCTGCATGGGTTTTAAGTTACATAAACGAGAGGAGATGAAAGCAGAGAGTTTGTGGGATATGATGAGATGTGTGGGAAAAGTACAGGGGTTAGAACATCAAAGTTGATTAGTCAAATAAAATAATTTTATGAGTAAGTGGCATCCTGTGTCTATAGAGACAAACAGGTTTGTTTGATGCCAATGCGAGAACTGTACGCTCAATTATTCTCAAGAACTGAAAATGGGGAGGATTAATGCAAAATTTGTCCCAAGGGTGCTCCGTCCTTTTAACAGGTTATTAGATAAGATGGGCATCCAAACAGGTTCTTACTCTCCCTATAGTTCAGAACTTGCTCCATGGGCCTTTTGGTTATAACGTAGCTCAAGGAAGATCTTGAAGCATGTTGTAATGAGACAATGGAGGAAATGAAAGGCGCTGTGACGAAGATCATTGAAACCCTCACAGATAATGATTTTTATGAGGCCATCTAAGACAATAAACCATTTCATTAAGTGGTATCATATCATGTTCTAATGTCCATATGGATATAACACTGTCCTGGGGGTTCACTGTTAAATCCTCATGGCGGTTGACACTCATTTACTGCACACTTCTACTCCATTACGGCTGACGGGATTAGAGCTTTTTAGCCCAGTGAGTTAAGTAAAATGGGTCTTTCAAAATTGCGTACCGACACTTCAGTTCGACAAAATAAGTTATTCAGAAAAATTAACAGGGTTATTTATGCTATTTAATTGTTCGTTTTTTTTTCTCTCACCTTCGATGTTTTTTTTGTTTTACTTTTGAGATTTTTAAAATGTGTTTTTACATCGTTCGCATATTCTTTATGCTTCATCACATTCGCTGCTTTTCATATTTAAACATATTCTTTTATTTTTCATTTTTTTTTTTATTTACTTTCCCTTCACACACACACACCTCCAAACACCTGACCAACGCCGTGTGCCCCCGCTAGTATATAATATAAATATCACCTTTCTGGTAAAATATATGTATGTATGTTTGTATGTCTCGCAAAAACTTTCGACAGAAGCAACGTGTTTTCACAATATCCGAAACATTTAAGCTCGATCCTTCGTACGACAAATATCGAAAAATTTAAACCTACGTCATTTCCGGTTTGGCGATTGGCGCAACAGCTAACACATCACTTTTTTTCCTTGTTTGAGGTACGGGTTCGAGAATGCCTGCCGACTAAAACTTTTTTTTTTTACTCAACACACACCTACGAACACCCGGGCAACGCTGGTTTGTTGTTGGTTGTTTTTGTTGTACGGCATATCAACCCTTTTCAAGTTATTTAATGTCGAATTCAGTGATTTTTAAGAAAAGTTTTTTTATAGAATAGATTACTTTTTTTAAGTCAGTTTCTATTAAACCCATAGTTGGGACCCTAACAGGTACTACCACTCCGGGTGAGAGTGGACCCTGGAGCAATGACAAAGGGTGGCTCCACACTCCCCAAAACCTGCAAGCTTGGGCCTCACCATTGGATATAGTTTAAGGTCATATCCAGGACCTCGGACAACGCTGGGTACGCAAGCTGCTCTATAATACAAATCTCACCTATCTGTTTAAATGTATGTATGTATGTATCGCAAAAACTTTCAACAGAGATCACGTATTTTAAAGAGATCGGTATCCTTTGGAAGCACGACCCTTCGGACCACGAATATCGAAATATTGACCAAAAACATTTATTCCTTCATCCTCAAATGGACAGTTTTCTACAGGGAGGGGTCGCTTTTTGTTCGCCGATATTTTCGAAAGTCAGTGTCTCTTTTCGATTGGCTAGCCTTAAATTAGACATACGTCACTTCCGGTTTGGCGATTGGCGCAAAAGCTACGTCGTCTCGCTTTTTTTTCACTTTCTTTTCCTCCTTCGCAGTAAGGGTTTAAGCCTGGCTTTCTACTATCACATTTTGTTTGCGTTCGACGATTTCCTTTTTCTTTTTTGCTCAACCAACGCCCTTACACACCTATTTTTTCCGCATTCGTGTCAAGGGTTCGCGCCTATTTAGACTGTTACTGTCGGAGCATATCAATCATTTTTGCATTTTATAATTTTATCAAAAGTGATTTTTGTTTAAAGTTCTTCATACTTTGAATTACTTATTTATGCTATTTAACTTTTTAGTAGGTAAATGCTCTGTTCGTTTTTTTTGTTTTTTTTTTAAGTTTTGGAATGCAGAACAAAACTGAATTTTCATAAGGAAACAGAAAACACAATCACATAAAATTTCGTTGATTTAATCCAGAAATCTGGTATCATCAAACAGATATACCCGATAGCAGATTACCTAGTTCTAAAGTAGCAACAAAACTACAGAATGATCGCTCGAAAAAAAAAAAAAGGGAGAATTTAAGGTCAGCTTAGACCATGAATAAAATGCATGATTGCTATTTTTTTTATTGATTCTGTAAGTGTTGTAAAAATATATCGTTTTTTGACGCTGCAGTGAAGTGAAGAAGTGCACAAACGACATTTTGAGTATCTATGAGTATAATATAACATTTGTCTTTGAAAAACTGTAAAAATTATTTGTAAAAATAAATCGTTGTTTGACCAGCATATTAGATACAGAGAAAGTATAAGCCATTTGAATTCCAAATATATAACAAAGAAAGATCAATTTAGTATACAGTAATGAAAATATAATTTAATAACTTGAGTGTTATTTCTTCCGCCCGTCACACCGTTAATTTCCCGGGTAAGGTTGACATTGTTGTCCTAACTTCCCATTTCCAAACTTCTGTATACGTCACGCACCTTCTCTCAACTCCAATCGAACTTCTAATTCAACTTATTTCTTCGAAATCCAACTTCAAAATGAACGTCCTAAAAAAATCAACCCTCTTTTATCTCCAACCGGGAGCATTTCTTTTGCATATCGGGTGGTCACATTGCAGGCATATAAAGAGATAAGGCAGCCATTTTTGTTTGTGTCTTCTTCATTCATTTCATTCCACGACCGACCCGTTGAATTATGCACACGTGCTAGTTAGGTAAGTCGCACGTTTCCCTACAGAAAATTATCGGGTAAAATATTTTTTAATAGTTTTGTGTGAACCTTTGTGTTCTATTATACATACGGTATTTCAATAGATTATATTGTCTTATATGTTTAAATACTGTGCTAATATATTTTTCAAATGGACTCAAATAGCAATATATATACAGGGTGGTCAAAAAGTCAGGTAACATTTTAAAGAAAAACGATATTAGCAATACACGTATATTTAAGTACCATACATTGAAATATAAAATGAAACAAACATGAAATATGTTTATTTTGTTAATTGTCGTCCATTTCTCTCTATCAATCGCTGGAAGCGATTAACCACCGATTGTGTAACACGTGTAATCATGTCAGCTGATATCCGCGCAATCTCCTCTTCAATAAATAACTTTAAAGACGCTATTGTATCAGGCTTCTTGCCATAAACGCTATCCTTTACATAGCCCCAAAGCCAGAAATCAGGAGGGGTAAGTTTATATATTACACTCAAATATTTAAAAAAAATAATATTAAACGAATAGAGATTATAATGGATCATATTGTTTTTTCTACCTTTAACATGTTACCTGACTTTTTGACCACCCTGTATATATATATATATATATATATATATATATATATATATATATAACAGGGAAAAACATTCTTTTAGACGCTAGACTTCTTTCGTCATCCTCATCAGGAGCAAACGACGGTTTCCGAACTTTGCTATGCTAACTGTGCTAATATATTTGTGACATAAAAAATAAAATTTATTGATTTGGGAAGATTATCTCTATATTTATGTAATCAGATTAAGAGCGTACTTTTACCGCATATGTCTTAACGTGTTGTTTCTATACAAGCATTTTCAATAATACTAAATAGTCAACACAAAAAAAGAATAAATCAGATGTCATCTATCAGGAAACTTACCGCTTACGTGCGAATTTAAAACAAACAAAAAGAGATGAGAAAATCCAACAAAACGCGACTGAAAACCGCACGTTCTGTACAAGTATTCTGATTATTGCAAGCAGTATTATATTTAAAACAAAACGCCGTTATTCATTTATTCTTGAATTCACAACTTCCATTGCGTTAAGAATCTGTTTAGTGCTTTTCCATTAAAAGCAATCTTTTATGGATGAGATTCTTGTCACGTAAGCAGTTACCAAAAAAAAAATAAAAACGATTCTGTTTGCGTTTATAAACAATTTGTGGGTGTCTGACCCAAAATCCTTTATATACCGAGTGAAAAAATAAAATCCCCGCCCTAAAAATAGAAAGTTCTATTTTCCTTTTATTTTAAAACAATTATTGGAAAAATGGTCAGTTGAGTTGATTATATAGTAGACCTGACAAAAATGTTATGATACGACCTTAAACTACACTCATCGGCTCGATACACGTAATACACTTGAGGCATGCTTTTCCACATATCTCAAGATATATATATATATATATATATATATATATATATATATATATATATATATACGAGCAAACAGCTAATAAAACATGTTAAAATACACTTTGAAATGAGTTAAAAGCATATATAATCTGAAAAGGAAACACTAGATAAGTGGATAGTCCTTTATCCGCGGAGTTTCGGAGAATACTTTCCTTCTCATCAGAGGGTAGGCATCAGTAAAATGCAGGATCAGATTTTGCATGCAAAAGTATTTATGAAACAACAAGTAAGTCAAAGATCTTACTTGATAACAAAAATGTGAAGCAAAGGGAATATAGTTAAGAAAAAGGTGATTACACGTGGATTGATAGTCTGGGGGAAGATAAATAATCCAGTGACGATAAAATCCTAATATATAAGTTCAAGAAAGTTAATTGAATTTCCATTTACACAAGTGAACTCCAAGGAAATCCCGTAATAGGAAGAAATAATCCAAAGGCAGAAATCCATGGAATAATTCACAGGAAATGTTTAAGGCACGAAAAAAATATATAGGGCAAAATAATATAGGTCAAAGGAAATGTACAAGCCATCACTTAAAATGTCAGCCATAATTGTTAGAAAACACTAAATGGAAAATAAATAAATAAATAGAAAATAAATAAATAATAAACAAACAATAAAAAATAAAAAAAAATAAAATAAAAAATATTGAAGGTGAAAGACTGGCCGGTATCTGCAAATTCAGGAAAAAGCAAGAAAAAAAAAGCAAGTAAATTCATATAGTAAAATATAAGTAAATATACATGCAAGATATGGACGTCTGGGTAGATTGATATATTAGATAGGTAGGAAAGTTTAAAGAATGAAGCAGAAAATGCAGATAAAAAATGTAGATACAAAACCGGCCATACAATCAAGGAATAAAGATTTAAATAAAGGATTATTGAATTATAAAGTATTACGAAGTATGTAGAAAAACGACAAAGTTAAAGAAATTTTTTCATATATCTATATAAAAGGTAAAGGTAATGACTATGTAATTTCAAAATTGCCATAATTAAATTTGGACTTATGTTTACAGAAAGAGATCAGTTAATTTTTAGAATTTATAATATTGTTACTTTGAGCGGAAGTAATTATAGTTATAGATTCGGTTGATAATCGGTTTCTCACATGTGAATAATACATGACTTAAAATATACTTAATCGTATTTACAGCCGGGCAAAACCGGGCAAAGCCAGGCGCCAGCCGATATTATAAAATAGATTGCTAAATTCCATTGGCCACTTTTCTATGCCTTATTGCAAAGCAAATAGCAAAAGAAAATAGGCTCCGCATGAATCACGGAAATATAATAAGAAAATAATAGGCTGAATAATATCGCATAACCGAACAATACGTGTCCGATTGCGTGACGAGAAATTCTTTTCTTTACAAAGAAAAACGATTTCAAGTAAGAATAATGAAGAAATAATAATGTCTCCTAATAATACTGTACTTATTACTTGGAAAATATCTGTATTTGTCGTATCATGTTTTTATTCGTTTTCAGAAATTATTTCTTTTATACAAAATAAGCTACACGCAAGATACGTTTAAATTATGAAAGGAAAAGTACTTACTGCGGCTAACAATACTGTATACTACCTTGAATTCCTTTCTTAAGCCCACATAAACAAAACTACTCCGGGTTTAAACATGTTCACTGCAAAGGCGATCAAAAACAATTCGGATTTCGCATTACGAATTTATCGCTTTTATATTTAAATATAATTTCGTTTATTCTGCAAATAATTGTTGCGATGACAGCTCTATGTATTAATTTTTAAAAATCCGTGTCTTCGTTGCCGTATTTAAGGTTGGGGTTTGGTTACAACTGCGGGACCCGTTAGGTGGCGAATTAATTTTTTTTTACCTTTAGCAATGCGTCATGCATGGGCGAACAGTGCTTTCGTAAAGGTACAATATACTCTCATCTGTGATTAATCTTCTGACACGGTGAAGAGACCCCACTTTATTTGCAGCAGCCTCGACAATTACCTCACTTTATTTATCCAAATTAATGTTTTCTTCGAATGTTAATCCTAACCGTTTGGACGAAATGTTATCAGCTATCTTATTAACCATAAGCTGAGAAGTTTTTTGTAGTCATAAATGGAAAGAAGCTTAATCTTGGCCGCATTGGAGATTATGACTTATTTACAGCCCCAAGCCAGATTGGCTAACTAATTGCATAATTGCCAAAGGACATGCAATTATATAACACTGTTAGCAAAAGTAATAACAGTAAAATATCTATATGTTGCCCTTAGTCAACCATAAGCCGGAATGAGACGGTGGTTTTGTGGTAAACACCTCACATGTTTAAATGAAATGGTTTCCATAAAATGTACTTTTATTCGGGATAGTGCAAATTTCACGTAGTCCCTTTTTAAGTGTGTTATCTATTTCTCAAAATAATTTAAAATATAGAATTGCTTGCATTTATACAATATGACGCGGGATCAATATGATGACTGGATTAATTCGGTCTCAGTAAAGCCATATCATAGACGGAGTTTTATAATAATGTTAGGAGCAGTAGTTTTCAATTTACCATTTTGATTCTTGTTATAAACCAAGTACCATTGCTAGTTATGTCTTCACTCAAAAGTCACCCTTGAGATACACTTGAGACTTTGGTTACTAGTTTACCGCTTGTGATATTTAAAAACAATATTGACGTTTCGTATTTGATTTATACAACACAAACTGTGCTAAACGAATACATTAACATATCTATGTTCCATTTTTTTATCTCGACAGCCATGCTCTATTAATTTACTTTCGAGTTTTAATTGAAAAATAATTTTTTTTCTGTATTGGAGTTCCATTGCTTAAATAAGACGCCATATTCTTTTTATCTACCATTTTTTTCCTACAAAGCCTTTATTTATCTTATACCATTTTCAATCACTAATAAATTGTCAGTATAATAGTTGTTAACATATTTCGACTGCATCGATGTTTGGGGTGGGATGTAAAATTATATTTCCTTGGATAATTAAGTATAAAGAGATGTTGTATATCTGAACTATAATATATATCAGAAAATGGCTGTTTCTATTTTATATATATATATATATATAAAAGAAAACAATCATATAACACATTCTCAAACATAATTTCTTAATCATAAAATAAGTTAAATGTTTTTTAAAATGTTTATTAGTAACAGCTTTATTATAAACGCAATCATGCTGCTTGTCGGAATTAGCTAATCGACGAGTAGGGGGGGGAGAAAAGACGTTGGAAGTCTTGCAAGTAAATGTCGATGTTGCTTACAACAGTCTATCCTTGTAAAAGTAACAGATGAGTAACGATGGTCGAAGTGAAGTTTGTCTGAAAAACAATAACAACTGTAGGGCGGCCACTCCTTTTATATATCCAAACTCTCTAACGAGATTCACGCCTGACTGGAATGTTTATTTAACTTGTAAGGAATAGGCACCCAGTTTCTTTGCTTACCGGACCACGGGCCGAGTTGCTCACAGCTACCAGCATTCCTTTCTTCCCCACAGACCCACCCTCGGTAAGACAACAATTTAAAATTCCCACATGCTTCATTAGTTGAAGACATTTCCCTATTCTTCACTGAAGAGTTAAAAACAGGGTTGACTTGGTTGTTACTTACTCTGCTCTTATTCTGTGCCTATCTGAAGTTCGTGGTGGAACGATAAAATTGTCGCCCGAGAAAACATGATCCAATTTCTGTGTGATGAAACCCGCTTTTCATTTTGTTTTTTTTGCTGGAGACCATCTATTAGGCCAGTGGCGTACAAATCTTTATAGCGAGAAGAATCTTCTATCATGACTGAAAATGATACAATGTTGAACAGCCGCGATCGGAGCTTCCTATCTGAAAAAACTCTACCGATCCAGGACCATTTCCAGCCGACTCAAAATGCAAATCCTAAGGTTCTAACACTTGAGGGCACAACTCAACGAACCCGACAGTTATTTCCAGATTGGAAGATTGTTACCTTTTGTGTGATTTCAAGTGAGGAATATCTCACATCTTTGAAGTCGACTTGAAAGTCAACAGCAAAGTGCACATGCATATATTGAAGAGTGTGATGGTCCCCAGGTGCAATCAGGTGGCTGCTTATAAACCTGGGTAAGGGAGCTGGCCCCGACGCTGGCCTAACAATCCACCGAGACGCAGGTAGCCTTCAGAAGGAGCGATACAAATTGTATCCTTCTCTCACTGCCCCTCTTCCCACTCGACATGAACCCACTGAACTTCTACGTTTGGGCATACGGTGAGAAGATCACTAACATGATCTCCCATAATGACAAATCCAGTCTGATCCCTGCTATCCACCGAATATTCGCCAAGCTCTCGCCAGAGCGTGTAGGAAATTCATGCCGCCAGTTTTTTAGTTGTATCCAGATGGTGATTTAGGCTGAAGGCGACTACTTTGAATATATGTTAGTTCTACTAGTTAATTAACTTACCTGAAATCAGTGTGTCATTAAATGTATTATTATAAAGTTGTAGTGTTTTTTTCGTTAGGAAGACACTTTATTGTTCCGACCTGTATAATCATAATAATTAGAGATGAAAGTTTATTGTGTCAATAGTTCTATCTTGGAGTGGTTTATCAAATATTTTCTCATAATCATATTATTCCTTGCTTATTAAAATAAATTCACTTGATCGATCCAACATGTTAAGTGATATAAAAAAGGATCAAGTAAAGAATAGATACGCTGTAGTAGACGACGCCGCCTGGCGGTGACTAGCGCACAATTCAACTAACACCGGTGATTCGACCTTGACATTGGCACAAGCACACGGCGTCGGTTGTTTGTAAACACGTCAAATAGAAAACATGCTCGAATATTCGCCAGCAATTTTTTTAAAAATATATTTACAAACTTTTGAAGATTTAAAAGAAAAAATATACATTTATAAAACATTTTTTAAGTAAGTAACAAAACGAACATATTTAAATAAAATATTTTTGTGCGGGAGGGTGCCACATTAATTCGTTGTCTTTCTTTTTCTTAAATCCCATAAGACATGGGTCATAAGAAGATGAAAAGCTATTTTTATTTTTTAACCAAGGAGAACATTGGAGGAATTGATAATGATCGATTTGAGAGAAACGGGGATAGAGAGATGGACAGAGATATGTTCGTTTGGAAATCAATTTCTAAAGGCCATTCAACCTATTGCAGCATATAAAACAGAATACGATGAATGATGCATTTTTTTTTTTACTTTCTGTAAATTATAGAAAGTAAGGTACCACAGACTAGCAGAAAAATAGGAGGGTAAAAAATATGTAAATATGTGTTTGGATAAAATTATAAATAAAAAATGTAAAATGTTTGTAAGATTTAGGATCAGAGTTATAATTACTTTATATATATATATATATATATATATATATATATATATATATATATATATATATATAGGCAAGATGGAGTATCACTGTCATGCTAAACTCTTGTAAAATGTTAGAATTCGTCCAAAAAATTTTGATGGTTAATTAATCACTAATACACCACTTAAGGGCACGGCGCAAAAATATATGGGCGGGTTTTATGCAGCAATTGTATTTCAAGCATCTACCATTACATACCTTGTTTTTTTTTAATTTTATTTTAAGCATCTACCATTACATACCTTGTTTTAGATTTGGAAACTAATGATAGAAGAAAAAATAGACAGCAAAATTAGATTTCACTGACGTTTCCTCAGGAAGTTTGGGAAATTGCACGAATATGACAGCAAGATTCGAACTCAAAGATAATGCGCATCGAGTATTCAATGATAAAAACATTTGCCTTGTCGGAGAAAGTCAACAAAGAGCTGGAAAATATTGAAAAAAATAGACGTATATCGTCAGCTAAATCTTCTAAATAATCAGCTTATCTTCAATCTCCAAAGAAATGCGCGGATTAATAGACTTCTCTCCGGTTTGAAACAATACTAAAATACTGCGCTCACCAATTTCCTGGCTATGAAGATATTTACATTTAGCGAAACGGAGCAAAAATCTCTAAATTCGATCTGACAAACGAATGCTTTTAAATTATAGCCGGAGAAAATAGCTCGAAGTTGTTTTAGATAAACAGTCATTAGAGATTATTCAACTTTGAAAATTTATATTTCAATATCAAATTAGATGCCGACTATTCTTCAATATATTGTAGATATTTCGTTGGACAGCCGCGATCTTGCAATCTTTTTTTTTTCCACATGGGTGTCACCACTTATCAAGTCTCAGAGGCCACTCGAGTATAAGGGTTAATAGGTATACATTAGTCATTGTGATTTTAGCATAGTAAACAGTGGGAATTTTGCAACTTGGATTACTTAGGGAGACGATTCAATTAGAACTTGTTCACATTGGATTTTTCTTTTTTTTTCATAGGTATCAACACATTATCAAGGCCAAGAGGCCACTCAAGAATTCCTGGATGATAATTTCATGAGAGGTTACGCCATCATGAATATGTCTACACGATATCCTTTCGATAACTGTATTTGGGTCGGTAAGTAAAATGAAAATGCGATTTCTTCAGTGAAAATATAAAATGCTTTAAACACGGCATCGATAAAAGCAGTAGAAATCTGAAACACAGTTGTTAAAGATATACCGGCAACTAAAATTACAGGATTATTATTTGGGGATGATAGTGAACTATCACCAGGCATTCATTCCTAATACGCACGAACTGTGACCACCTACCAAAAAAGGGCGTAGTGTCGAAATAGACGCCTTACTGCAAAATGACATTCGATAAAATTGATAAAAAAAGCAATGGCACAATTAGCAGAATCCAAAACTTTATATCAGAGTCGCTGGCGATGCGGGCTCGTAGAGAATAAGAGTATATATCTTTATATTATTAAAATAGCCGTAAAAAATTCCCTATGGACAAAAGTATCGTATGTTTGCAACAGGAGATGCCACATAAATAGGCAATACACCTAGGCTCATATATACTATCTTATATAGATTTGGAAAACAATTTCAGACAGAATCAATCGTGTAATAAAATACTACATTACATTCTCCGCGAACCACCATCACACTCGCAATATCATAAGAAAGAGTCTTAATCTTTTTTCTTAATATTTATTCCTATCGTAGCTACTAGTAGTCATCAAAAGGAGTTCTACACGTTTCTCAGATTCTGATTACATCGACCGAAACTGGTGCATAGCTAAATAGATTTTAACATATTCTTTCCAATTTCCTATTGATAAATAACGAAGCTCCCTCGCCAAAGTGTGTCGATTCTTATTGGCTGAGATTTGATGGGACTCATATTCCAGAATCTAGTTATTCACTAAGTAAACGGACGGTTGATAACATTATCGTTTCACCCTGTGGATATATATATATATATATATATATATATATATATATATATATATGCAGAATCATCATATTAATATATATATATATATATATGCAGAATCATCATATTAATATATATATATATATATATGCAGAATCATCATATTAATATATATATATATATATATATATATATATATATATATATATATTATAAGCTCTATTTCCTTTTCGGATTTATTGAGCTTTTTATATCTGGCTGAGTTTATTCTACTTCTAAATATTAACTCTTTAATATTTAGAATATATTTTAAGTTTACCATTTTGATTACCTTAGTAAACTTAGTGTAACTTTTATTATATATATATATATATATATATATATCAATAATGTATAATCAGAAGTTCAAATATAAAACATGAATATTATATATATATATATATATATATATATATATATATATATATATATATATATATATATATATATAGATAGATAGATAGATAGATAGATAGATAGATAGATAGATAGATAGATAGATAGATAGATAGATAGATAGATAGATAGGTATATTTAGAAGTACACAATTTATATATAGTTTTAAAAATAGTAAGCCGAAGTTTCTGGAGAGCTCTTTCGGCTATCATTTCGTCAGGAGAAAATCGATAGCGTACAAAATAATATTGTGTCGAAAAATAAAGAGTTCTAATGGGGAACTTATTAAATGTGCCAAAAGTACGGAGACACAAAAAAATTTATTAACGTTTAAAAACGATTAAAATATTGGCACAATGAGGGAGGAGAAAAAAAGCGGGAGAAAAGATTCAATGTTTTTTTTTTTCCTTCCTCGTTTTGCCAATGTTTTAATTTAGTAACCTATTTGCTAAAGGCAATAAACATTATAAAAAAAA
>NC_136523.1:10243134-10250634 GCF_053919585.1 Euprymna scolopes | reverse complement strand
GATACCAATTTATACAATGCACATTTTCGTCCTGTGTAAGTTTTCTTTTAGAGCAATTACTAGGAAGGAAATTTGGACAAATAATTTTCTGCATCTGACAACATCTTTTCACCGTTTGTATATTTTAATTGTGCTTAAACAAGTTCTCCAATGTTAAATGTATATACAAAATTGCCCCTCCTCGTTAAAACGTTAAATCTTGATGATTTAAAAAAATATTCTGTTTATTATATTATCTTGCAATTTCGTTAAAAAGTATTAGTCATATGAGGTTAAACTGCGCTGGATTATGTTGCAAAAATATCATAATTTTTAAATATGTAAGTTGACCAAATAGTTAATTTTTACATTAAAAAAATATTTGCCAGCTTGCAATGAAAAATAGAAATAAAATAATCGTGAATAAATAATTTGCGAGACAAAAAAATGTAGATTTTATATGAAGTTCTAGTTTTTATCACGCACAAATTGGGTGAAAAAAAAACATTTTTACAAGTAAGTAAAACTGAACAATCAGTACGCCTTTACAATATTTTAATTTATTTAACTTTTTTCCATTTTTTAAAATCTTTTTCGTCGGATTAGTAGACACTAAGAAATAATTTTTTTAAAAAGTTAATATTTAAAGATTTGGAAAGATATTCAGTATATCATATGGCGTTCTATTAAATCGATCCCCCATTTACAGGAGATTTATTTCATCGATTTGTATTGCAATATGTGAGGGGGTGATTTATTTTGTACACCAGAAGTCAGAATCCGGATGGACGGTTTAAACGCAAAAGCAAGACAGCTGATCTGACTGTGTGTGTGTGTGTGTATATATATATATATATATATATATATAAAGCTGAATCACGAATAGGCTCCTATATGGTTGACTATTATAGAAAGATGATTGCATATAATGATAGAAGATATGTCGAGACACAGGAATGGGTATGTTTGTCTGGCATAATGAGGATTCATTAAAATTGTGGGGTCTGCGTACGCGCCCGGTCCACAAAGTATGGAAATAAAAACAATTTAAAAAAAAAACAACTTTACAAGTGTTTTTGATATAGATGTACATAATACTTTGGTAAGCATGTTTTAACTTTAATAGGGATGGTATAATAAAATTGTGGGGTTTGCGTTCCCGCCTAGCCTCCATAGAATGGACATAAGCACAAAATGTAATAAAGACTGTTCATATCTATCTGCGTAAATATACTTTGATAATCATGTTTCATTTTGAAGAAATATGGTATAATAAAATTATGGGGTATTCGTTCGCGCCTGACCTCCATAGAATAGAAATATGTCACAAAGTATAACCAGGTTTTTTTTTAATATAGATTATTGTGATAAGTGGTTCAGTATGAACAGGTATGGTATAATAAATTATGGAGTGTATCTATTTTATTTTTACTTTCATCATATTTTGCTTTGGTTTTGATACCTCCAAATTCGAAGCTATCTCTTTACAACCCTCCATTTTCATAACCTATCATACTTTCATAAATCAGAGTCCATTTTCTGTAGGCTGTGTTTGCACCCAGTCAACGACGGGTACTTTTGCTTGTGTGTGTATATATATATATATATATATATATATATATATATATATATATATATATATGCGTGTGTGTTTGTCCGAGTGTGTGTCTTCCAGTCCTATCTTAAATAGAATTCGGAGAATAAAAATATAATTGTTCGACAAACCTTACAAAACTACAAATGGGAAATAATCGGAAGGATAACCGCATGAATGTTGTTTCCGTGATTGTCAAATCCAATAATTTCTCGTTCAGTGGAGATGTTTTAATCAGGCATCGCTCTTGAAGGAATACCACTTTTTAACAGACGGAAGTTTGGGAAATAAAGAAAAACAGAATTCACATGAAGCAATGTATTCACGGGAAAATGAACACAAAAAAAACCTAATATCATATGACTTGTCAGCTTGAATAAAGTCAATGCACTAAATGGCCGAGATCATAGAACAATACACGATCAATGTCGTGACAAAGTTATCAGCTCGTGTTAAAGAAATTCGATTGTATGTCTTTGCAGTATTTGTTCATCGTTATTATTTTTAATTATGTCAGTGCTGGCGACTCGTTAAGCACTGTGACGATACATCATTCGGTGTTCGATATTTGCCGAAGACATGAAATAATTTTATATATCCCTCAAAGGTTTACAACAATATATTACGAAAATAGTTAAGTTGATTAATCTCCAAAAGAACACCTGTCCCTATTTACTAGTCTCCCCCCCCCGAAAAATGGGGTAATACTCAAGGTGGGTTTACATTGTGAGAAAAATCCATCTTTTTCTACGCGGGATACACTGGATTGGGCAATGCGAAAATCGCCTCACTCAGGTAGTTTTTCAAAATTTATTTACACAGAAAGAAAAATGAGTCGATTAAAATGACAGCTACGCAACATTGCCCATAACATCGAATTAAAGAGATGTGTGGTAACCGCTACAGGAAAACGGAAATTTGACTTAAAATGTAAGCGTTCGTCGGTAACATAGACCGAAACGTTGAGAACAAGATTCGAGTAATCCAAAAATATAAACACTTTTATCTTATAAATAGCGAAATTTCTGTCAACTATTATAAACAGCGTTATAAGAAAGCAGGGCTAACTGAATTTACAGAAAATTGGAGCTTACTAAACGAAACTGAAACAGAGTTAAAACATTAAAATATCTGGTACATTCTTTTAGAATTTTATTTATTTCCAAAAAAGGTATAAAAAAAATTATGGTGTGCGTAATCGACACGAAACTATGGTTTAACATTCCCAAAATAACGTAAACTGATCATTAATTTCTTAACTAAAAAAAATAAATTTTCGAACTCGTATAGTGTTCATTTACCAAGGTGATATAGATAAAGCACAGACAACTCAATTCTGAAGTATCTAGGACAAAATAACCTTATAATAAATACAGCTAATTAAAACTAGCTACAAATCGTAAATATTTAATTTTCTGTGTACGATTATGAACATTCAATAAATAATAGCTCGCTAGGTAAGCATTGCTGAATTGCTTCATCCTAGTGAGTTCAACATTCGTACTTGTGAGACATCGGCTTTGTTATAGTTGGTTGGATGATCAAATCTCTTGTCGAGACGAAGTAGGTCTACTCCATAGTCGAATTTCGCCGCGGTTTGCTTGATCTGTGTTAGTTAACACACTTTCTGTTTGCGGGGCGTTTCCTCAGTTGGCACCCCGCATGCAACAATCTTGGGTTTCGAATCCGGAGTTCAGATATATCTTACTAATGAGCGCAAACGAAGGCGAAACTAGAGTCTTATACTTCCGGTTTGTCATGGCTAGTGCGACACTGTGTGGCTGTGGAAATAATATATATATATATATATATATATATATATATTGACGACATTATCAATCTAGTCACGTAATGACCTCGTAAGTACACACATACCTATCTTGTTCAAATCGAAAAATAAGAAATACATCTCATTAAGAACGGAATTCCGACTATCGCGCCCTATGTCTTTTTACAACAACTAATGACGGAATATCACGCTGCGCATGCGCATACGGATGTCTTATTAGACGAATGATGGCACCGATTAATATGGACTATGCATCTTTTAAAGAAAACACGATAGAAATGGAAAACACGTTGTATTACTCTAATCTATAATTTTATACTTTTCGACATCTCTCTTGAAAAATAAACCACTCCAATAATACCCACATAAGCAATGTCCCGCTTATTCATCATTGCCCTTATTCAGCTAAAACAAGGAATGTTGCCGCTCGGATATGAGGGTCTACTGGTTGGGATTGCGCCAAAAAGGACATTATCTAATGAGTTGTGTAATGTAAAGCGGGAAAGAGAGAGGCAATTCGAAACTCTAGTAATACGAGAAAATATAATATAAACATCTAGAGAATCTGTAGACACTTCTTGTAAAAGAGGGAGTGTTCCGCATATCCGCTTAATCAGGTATATTCATGTCGAGGGACTTCTTGTGCAATGAGCCTTTTTCATTGCTCATTCCTTTAAATTCTTGTAAACAGCAACACTTATGAAAAATTCCAGCGATGAGACAAATGTTAAAGATTGGTAGTCAGGGCGGAACCTATTAGACTTGATGCATTTTAACAACGTATAACAGGGAAAAGCTAGTGGTAGCTTAAACATCCAACATACGATAACACTAGTCTATACATGATCGGATGGTGGTACTATAGAGATGGAGGATAGGTTGGTTGGTTGGTTTTGTTTTACGGCATATCAGCCCTTTTCAGGTTATTTAATGCCGAATCCAAAAATTCGGAAGGAGAATATTTTTAATAGAATATATTTGTTTTTACCTCGGTTTATATTTAACTCATAGATGGGACCCTAACAGGTACCACCACTCCGGGTCAAAATGGACCTGGGAGCAATGAAAATTAAAAGGTGGCTCAACACTCCCCAAAGCCCACAAGCTGGGGCCTCAACACTGGATATAGTTTAAGGTCATATCCAGGACCTGGAGGATAGGAGCTGATTATAGGTTTCATGCAATGTAAACAAAACCACATACTTTATCGGAGCCTTAATGTTTTCAATCTATTTGTTCTGATTAGTATACACTATAGAGATCCAAGCAATTTGAATGATGTGTTATCGTGTAGTTTTAGTGATTGAGATAAGTAATGGAGAGAGACAAGGTGAGTGGTTATTCAGCCCAGACATATTGTAGCATTCGTTCGAATCGACTCGCATTTACATCTCAATAAAATGATATTTATTGCGGACTATTATGCTCATCTGTATTTGTTGTTGTTTCAGGACGTTACGGCCAACTATTCATGTGACCTTCGTCAGGTGGTAACCACGATGGATAGGAACTTCGAATCTCCTAACTGCATTCTCAGCAATTACTGCCATCCGTAGTTGTCGTCTCACCACGTTTTGGCCAAGTAAGCATCTGCCCGGCTTTGGGTAGGAGTGAAACACCTATCTTCAGACAGTTCTCATCTTGAACCGTAGAGATTCAACGTCTCTATCAACTGAGCCACGGACCCCGAAGGGCGATCAAGGTTGGATTTTTTTTTTTTATCTTATAAATCCACGTTCATTTATTATCTGATATTACATGCTCGGGTCCGTGCCGAATGGTATCTATAATATTTTATTAGAATTTATTATTGAGATGAGCATTATTTATGAACAATAAATTCCAATTAAAATAATATAGATACTCGTATTATTTGAATAAATCGAACTACTGCTCTTATCTTTAGTCTCATTTTCCCAACGTTTTTGTCGATGTGATCATTGCTTTCTTCAAGTGAATCTTGTCGAACTTGGGAATGATGATGTCGAACTCAGGAATTTCGGCCCTTGGCAAAATCAATTGTAAAAATAATTTTCTCATGAAGATTAAAAGATAATTCTCAGTGTGAGCTACATAAATACAATTACGCATTACTTAAGCCCTCTACCCTGTCACGACTGACAGAACAACATGTTACCCTCTTGAAGCAAATAAAGGGCCCCGTTCTTTATTCCGTCCAAATTCGCGAGTTCAACAGGAAAAAAAAAATCCCGAGTTCGACAAGATATACCTGAAGATTATCAGAGGTTACATAGATCGAAACGTTGTAAAAATTACACTCTAAATGAGAAAAGTCGTCCGATGAATCCAAATAAGAAGAATAATCAATTATTATCGCCAAAATTCAGAAACGTAAAATGATACTATATTCCGTTATATATCTTCACTATTATTAATTTTCTATATGTTATCAAAACCACTTTTACGTTTATTTATTTTAATTATGTTTGTTTCATAGTTAATGGTTTTCTCATTTGTTTTTATATACTAGTAGCAAAAGTACCCGTCGTTGACTGGGTTTAAAAACAGCCTACTAAAAAAGGACTCCGATTTATGAAAGTATGATAGGTTATGAAAAGGAAGGGTTGTAAATTTGGGTTGAATTTGGGGGTATCAAAACCAAAGCAAAATATGATGAAAGTAAAAATAAAATAGATACATCCCATAATTTATTATACAATACCTGTTCACACTGAAACACTTATCACAATAATCTGTAGGTCTATATTAAAAAAAACTTGTTAAACTGTATTACATATTTTCATTCTATGAAGATCAGATTCGAAGGAACACTCCATAATTTTATTATACCATATTTCTTCAAACTGAAACAAAATTATCAAAGTATATTTACGTAGATAGATGCGAAAAGGCTTTAAAGTTTTTGCCTATTTCCATTCTATGGAGCCCAGGCGCGTACGTAGACCCCACAATTATACCATCCCTATTTAAGTTAAAGCATACTTATCAAAGTATTCTTATGTACATCTATATAAAAAATAATTGTAAACGTTTTTTTTTTATTTTTACATTTTCTATTTCCAAACTTTGTGGGCCAGGGGCGGATGCAGACCCCAGAATTTGAATGAACCACCGTTCTGCAGGATAAAACATACCCATTCCTGTGTCTCGATACATCTATCATTATATGTAATCAGTTTTTTTTTTTTTTAGTTTTACATAGTCAACCATATAGGAGCCTATTCGTGACCAGACACACACACACACACACACACGTAGACATTCCGCTTCATATTATAGATGTGTATTTTAATTAGCAATATTGTTATTACAATCAGAATAATACCCTATTAATTAATCTAATGATGTCTGTATAATAAATGAATGTATATATAATACTAACATTCTAAAACTGCTCGTAACGGTATCAGTGTCTCAAATTTTGTCTACATGCCGACATTTGTAGAAAACATTTCATGTTGAATTGAAGTCTAAAAATAGTTTGGTTGAAAGCATTTTTATGGTTTTAACAACAAAATAAGGTGGCGTTTTATTTCTTGGTTTATTCTACGGCATATCGACCATTTCCGGGTTATTTGGTGCCGACTCCAGTTATTTTGGAATTAGTATTAATGTTGTATTCAGTTATTTTGTAGAAGTTTTTTTTGTTATTCTCGAAGCTCTTTGTATCTTCATTCGCTTTTTTGTAGTGTTTTGTTTTTGTTTTGTTTTATAGTGGACTTTATCGTTTTGGTTCCCTACCCTGCAGAACATATTTTTGTGGGTCAGGGGACAAAAGTGAAAAAAAAAGAGTTGGAGTATTAATGTATATTTTAGGTTTAGAAAGTCAGAAATTAGTGAAGTTAGAGACATCGGAAATGGGAAGAAAAGGAGAAAACGTGGGTTGTTGGTTTTGTTTTGCAGAACATAATTAAATTTTACAAAAAGTTAAAAAAACAAAACAAAAAAAAAACATCAATGTTTGCTGCATTCAGATATCCTGATCTGAAAGATGGGGCCTTTATATTTCAGCAATATATATATATATATATATATATATATATATATATATACACACACACACACACTTGTATGCAAGTTACCACCTGTCACATATATTTGTGTTCGTACGTAACATAAAACATAAGCTTTACCAAAACCAGAAGGATCATTGGAT
>NC_136523.1:10215634-10238134 GCF_053919585.1 Euprymna scolopes | reverse complement strand
TGTTCTATTCTCACATTCAAGGAAACATCCTGTCCTGTTTTAGAGGAAAGCTAATACAATAGAAAAATATCTGCCCAGAGATCGCGTCAATATTTATCTTAGAAATAATACAAATCGTACTGAGGAAACAAAACTGAACACATAGTTAAAATAAGATGAATCGGGCGATAAAAATAATCTACATTACAATCTGTATAATGATATTCTAAAGCACTTTAATGTTAGCATGCAGACTAAATCTTGTATTAAAGAGATAGGATCAGACGATTTTGAAGATTCAATGTAATGTGTTTACATAAATATCATGACGCTATTTATCAAGATTGAAACTCGAACGAGAATGCTCTTTTTTAACTACGTGTATTTTATCTCAGAAAAGCATTAAATCAGAGTTTTTTTTTAGACAAATATGGCTATCATCTTCTCTGCCTCTCTCACTTTCTGTACTATTAATGAACTCCGTTGATTCCGAGGTTCTACCTTTGTGAAAGGTCGGTTTTATACGTTATGTCATGTGTCTAGATTCTTTTTTCTACCTCTCCAGTGGAGATTGGGCAGTTGATTGGTAAATCTATTTTACTGGCTGACGGCAAAGAGCACACTTCAGCCAGCATAGACGTCTCGTAATAATGAGTACTCATGGGAATTTATTTTGCAGTTTGTTAAATGGTGAAGTGCTGCAATCGGACATGTTTCTTGTGAGGCTAGCAGTGGTGATCAAAAGATTCCAGCCGCCTATCATTGGGCAGGATTCTTCGCTGCAAATTATGAAGCGATTGATACAATTATAGTTTGGGTCTGTGCCTTATCTCAGATCCTGGAGACAACCTAGAGTATACGTAATATACAACTATAATTTTCGTTATAATCTGAACTGTACATTTATATGTGGCTGTATTATGGGTTTGAAATTTTTTGAAACTCCCTACATCGATGGAAGATTAGTTCATTAGTATGAAACTGCCAACGTGTATTTTTCATGTCGAGAGATTTATTTTTTTTTATAATGTTGATCAAGCTAATTCATAGTATGAAACATTATCCTAGTAGCGCGATCTCCTCTAAAAGGGAATGCGTTGTCCATATATTTCTTGAACACAAACCGTTTTTCCTTTATTGACCTATTAATAATTCGAATATTTTTTTCTAATATAAATGGATGAAATCACCATAAACGCTTTTTTCCCCTCAATTCTAAATTAGACGATCTATCTAAATTTAAATGCTGAGGCTAAGCTGGCCCGTCTTGGTTTTCCACACGTCCACTCGTTCGCTAGATAAGAACTTATCTAAGAAATATTGTTATAAGAATTGTATATGGGACAACGCATCGGGGATAGCGTTTTTTTAATACTAGAAAGCTCACTACCTTTCAACGTCCTGAGGAAATTCAGATAAAAAGGGTTCAGTGTCAGCAAGATGATGAGGCAATATCAGACACAGTGGAACTAGGGTAAAGCTAGATTATCTGAATAGATTACTCAATAGAAATTTATTCATAAACCTAAAAGACAATCATGTTATAGTCGGCTGGGAAGCAGACAAACGGTATTGCGTCCCATAGAAAAACAGCTCTAAGAAAGAAACCATGCTCATGGAAGGTTCGTGTATTTTAAGGCACAGATGAGTAGAGGGAAAAGTGTGCTGGCTGTTTTGTTGTGAACGTATAGGAGAAAGACCATAGATTAAGAATTAGTTCTACCATAAAAGTATCGATACTGCAGAGATAGTTTCACAGGGTAGACGTTGCGAGTCTAACTTGCTTTTGAAAATAAAATAAAGAATAAAAACACTATTGAGCAAGAAAAGCGGTACATTATCGAGCCATTTTCTTTTTAGCATTCATCCAAATCGGGTTTCAGTCGTACTGTAGATGTGCTTTTTCACCGGATCAACTTAATGCACGATTCTAAAAGCCAACCTATAAATGTTTCATTTTTTATTCATTAAATCTGCACTCGTTAATACTGTGGTAAGCCCCGAATCAACGAGCGCTGATTTGTAGTTCATCACAGGAAATTTGCCAAGTAGACCGGAAAATAATTAAATTACCATTTGCCTTGGACGATCAATACTCGTTATGTCAGTCTGCGTAGGAAATCAATAAAGTGTCATTACGGAAACAGATGATACCATTAAAACAAAGGCTATGCATATATAATAAACTATTAAAGATTCTAATATAAACGTCTAAACAATTGTCCTCAAAAATCACTTTTCATCGTAAATAAGTATAGAACAATTAAATTAAGTTAAAAATGTACTTACGTATTACAGACAGTATGCCATATTCTTGTCCGTTTTCTACATCCCCCCCCCCCCAAAAAAACAGTCTTTCCCTGCTCGATCATGGTTCCTATGTAAAATACTAGACTGTAATCAGACTGTTTATAAGATTTACGTAAATGCAAGAAATCAGTATTAAAAAGTATTAGCGTTGACCCATCACACTTTAGTTTGAATACAGGGTAAGTCACGATGAACGTATTGTTAGTCGCGGGCAAGCGACTCTATAAATCGGTCGGTCGGTCGGTCTGTAACACTTTTGCGGATAGCCTTTTTGGTTAGGATAAAAGGTATGTTGTTAATAGATGCTGTTCTTAGCTTTTTAAGCATTTTTTTTTTTTTTGCCTTTTGGCAAAGATCAGTGTAGTATCTGTTCCGGCAGATACTGCAAGCAAAGACTATATGTGTGTGTGGGGGGGGGAAACCCCACATATAAGATCTTGGTCAATGTAGGGGCAACCCTTCATATCAATTGTGACTATCCAGCCCCCCTACTCCCCGGGGAGTTGGTTCCCATTTCCCCCTTCACTCCTCACATTAGAAATCGGCCTTATGCCTAATTTTCTCGGTGGGGGAGCAAATAAGTACCCTGTTAGCTTTTTGGCCAAGACAAAAGTGTAGTATCGGTTCTTACTACATGCTCTACTTATTGTGATATAAAGTGGGGGACAACTTTTCTGTTAATTTAATGTAAAATGATCACCCAATTCACAACCAGTAAGTCTCAAAGCCATTCAAGTCATTCTCCAGCTCATTCAAATTGTTTTTGAAGGATTCTAGTAATTTTTAAGCATTCAAGTCATTCTTAAGGTCATTCACTTCATCTTTAAGTTCATTAAATTCATTCACAGTCATTTATTTTTGATTTATTTAAGACATTTCAGCCCATTTTTCCGCCATTTTAGTTTTCTTTAAGAATTTCATGTCAACCCTACATTCACTCATTCATTCAGTACACAAAAGCGTGCGACTAATGGCTATCGGTCTTGTTTTTCATAGACTACCGTATGGAATATGATCTTTTTATTTTTAATCAATGCAAATTGCGACTAATTATCACGACCTTTTTATAAACGAAAAAATAGCATATTTAGGGAGTGTATTCAATTAATTAATGGACATTGTGTATAAGTTAACTTTATTATTCTTAACATACCATACTTAATCTTTTTATATCACTTAATATGCTGGATCGATCAACTGAATTTATTTTAATATGCAAGGATTAATATAATTGAGAAAATATTTGATAAACCGCTCCCAGATAGAACTATTGACACAAACTTTCTCTAATTATTGGTACTGGGTATGCCCTTAAACTATATCCAGTGAGGAGACCCCAGCTTGCGGGATTTGGGGAATGTGGAACCACCCTTTTATTACCATTGCTCCAAGATCCACTCAGACCCGGAGTGGTAGTACCTGTTAGGGTCACAACTATGGGTTAAATAGAAACCGTCTTGAAAACAAATATATTCTATTAAAAAAAAAATTCTTCAAAATCTTTGTATTTGGCATTAAATAAACTGAAAAGGGTTGATATGCCGTAAAACAAAAACTTTCATCTCTAATTATTATGGTTATACAGGGCGGAACGATAAAGTGTCTTCCTAACGAAATAACACAACTTTACTATAAAAACATTTAATGACAAAATGATTTCAGGTAAGTTGATTAAGTAGTAGAACTTACTGTAGACGCCTTCACCCTCAATCACCATCTGGATAAAAGTCAGAATCTAGGGGTATGCACGTATGTTTTTAACGCTCCTTGCTCTTCTGTAGTGACGGATACAGGGGTGAGGTAAATAGTCTTTAAGGTTGCTTAAGATGTTATGTTCGTTGTTACCTGTTTATATTTTACGTTAAATTTTGTTTTTGTTAGTTTGTCGTAGAGTTTTTTTTTTTCCTAAAAAAAAACTCCGTTTTCCGTGCTCCACCCGGTATAATTCTCATTTTCCTGCCAGACTTCAATTAAAAGTACGATCGCTGCTAGTTTGTCACACTTCTACTGCCAGCCGCATTTTCATTATCCTTAATCCTGGCAATTAATTTGCATAATGTTTCATAATCATCATTAACGTCTTAATTGAAAAGGTGCCTTAAGAATATGGAGTCTTGTCTTTTATCGCATTATATTGGCTTAGTCACAGAAAACGGATGGTTTTACAGGAAAGAGAACTCTGCGAATATTACAGCAAACATTTCATAATGTGCATAAAAACATTTACTGAACTACACCAATATAGAATATTTAGAAGAAAAAGTAATGTCTGACAAATGATGGTCATTTTCACGAGCACAAATTTGATTCATCCTGTATTTGGAAATGTTCGTCAGTTTGCATGTCACGTTTGCCATTCAAATCGTATTATGGATGCATCTCCATAGAACGGTTTTCTTTTCATTTTCTGTCTTTGAAGATAGTAACACTGAGCATGGGGCAACCAAACCAGCTGCAAAAATTGCCCTGCTTTTTATTGAAACAAACCGAGAGGTCTTTTTAGTGTCCTTGCTGTTCCCGTAAGTGCCATTGTCTGGATCTCTTTTCCATTTCGTTCAGCAGGAATATTAGTTAGGTATGTTTTTCCAGTATGGCAACAAGTATGTTACGTGTATCGGGTGGATATAATTTAGACTGATTAAAGCCCTGAGTGAATGGATCTATCGTCTGAATCTCCGTTTGTCTTAATATTTACTAGCCTTTCAGTCCGGCGTTGGCCGGGTATTTGGGGGTCTATGTTAAGCAAAAAAAAAAAAAAAGCGGTCAATTTTATATATATATATATATATGTAAATAAATATATATACATACATACATACACATATATATATATATATATAGTAATTTATAAAAGATATATAGCAATTTATAAACTATATATAGCGATTAATCTACACTGAATATTCGGCGTTTCATCCACTATAGGATTCGTCAGGCTTATGCGCGAATTCTGTGGTTGTTTCTCGTTTTTATATATGTTGAGGATTTTAGTTTGCCAATCAGCTTTCTAGTATCCACCGCGCCCCTTTCTATCAGCCAATGGGCATGCATTTTATCGAACAAAGGATCTGTTTTAGAACTAGGTTTGTGGTTTAAGGCAGACGATTTTCCTCATTTCTGCTCTTTTTTATATATAAATATACATATGTGTACACACATACATGCACACACACATATATATATATATATATATATGTGTGTGTGTGTGTGGGTGTGTGGTCGTTTATGTATATTCATGTTTATTTAATTTATTTGTTTATTTTCTATTGTGTTGTTAGTTTTAAAGCTATTTTGTATCACTATTCTAGAGTAAGTTTTATTTTGTGAACAATTATTTGCTATTTCTCGTCTACAGTTTAATATATTTTTGGGGTCTATACAGTACAGTTCCATGAAAAATTTGCTATCCTGTACTTTAAAGAACCCCAAAATATATTAAACTGTAAACGAGAAATAGCAAACAATTGTGTTCACAAAATAAAATTTACTCTAGGATAGCGATACAAAATAGCTTTAAAACAAACAAAAACAATAGAAAACAAATAAATTAATTAAATAAACATGAATATACACAAACGACCACCCACCTATAGTGTGCACGTATGTGTGTACACAAATGTATATTTATATATTAAAAAAAGAGCAGAAATGAGGAAAATCGTCTGCCTTAAACCACTAACCTAGTTCTAAAACAGATCATTTGTTCGATAAAATGAATGCCCATTGGCTGATAGGAAGGGGCGCGGTTGATACTAGAAAGCTGATTGGCAAACTAAAATCCTCAACAAATATAAAACGAGAAACAACCATAGAATTCGTGCATAAGCCTGACGAATCCTATAGTGGATGGAACGCCGAATATTCAGTGTGGCTTATCCGCCATATATATTTAAAAAATTACTACCTAGCTCTACCTACGTATTGAGCACTTTTGAATTACTACTAAAAGTTTACGCATAAATCTATACTTTCGTATATTAATTTCATGTGAGTAAATGAAGTAGTTATAGATATATATATACACACACACATATGCACATCTATATCTATATACATATATATACACACACATATGCACATCTATATCTATATACATATATATACACACACATATATGCACATCTATATATATATACACGTGTACATCTATATCTATATCCATATCTATACACACGTGTACATCTATATCTATACACGCGTGTACATCTATACATATATCTATACACACGTGTACATCTATACATATATCTATACACACGTGTACATCTATACATATATCTATACACACGTGTACATCTATACATATATCTATACACACGTGCACATCTATACATATATCTATACACACGTGCACATCTATACATATATCTATACACACGTGCACATCTATACATATATCTATACACACGTGTACATCTATACATATATATACACACACGTGTACATCTATACATATATATACACACACGCATGTACATCTATACATATATATACACACACATGTACATCTATACATATATATATACACACACATGTACATCTATACATATATATACACACATGTACATCTATACATATATATACACACATGTACATCTATACATATATATACACACATGTACATCTATACATATATATACACACATGTACATCTATACATATATATACACACATGTACATCTATACATATATACACACACATGTACATCTATACATATATACACACACATGTACATCTATAGATATATACACACACATGTACATCTATATCTATACATATATACACACACACATGTACATCTATACATATATATATACACATGTACATCTATATCTATACATATATATATATACACACGTACATCTATATCTATACATATATACACACACGTACATCTATGTCTATACATATATATACACACACATGTACATCTATATCTATACATATATATATACACACACATGTACATCTATATCTATACATATATACACACATGTACATCTTTATCTATACATATATACATACACGTACATCTATATCTATACATATATATACACACACATGTACATCTATATCTATACATATATATACACACACATGCACATCTATATCTATACATATATACACACACATGCACATCTATATCTATACATATATACACACACATGTACATCTATATCTATTCATATATATACACACATGTACATCTATATCTATACATATATACACACATGTACATCTATATCTATACATATATACACACGTGTACATCTATATCTATACACACGTGTACATCTATATCTATACATATATACACACATGTACATCTTTATCTATACATATATATACACACATGTACATCTTTATCTATACATATATATACACACATGTACATCTTTATCTATACATATATATACACACATGTACATCTATATCTATACATATATATACACACATGTACATCTATATCTATACATATATACACACATGTACATCTTTATCTATACATATATACATACACGTACATCTATATCTATACATATATATACACACACATGTACATCTATATCTATACATATATATACACACACATGCACATCTATATCTATACATATATACACACACATGTACATCTATATCTATTCATATATACACACATGTACATCTATATCTATACATATATACACACATGTACATCTATATCTATACATATATACACACGTGTACATCTATATCTATACATATATACACACATGTACATCTTTATCTATACATATATATACACACATGTACATCTTTATCTATACATATATATACACACATGTACATCTTTATCTATACATATATATACACACATGTACATCTATATCTATACATATATATACACACATGTACATCTATATCTATACATATATACACACATGTACATCTTTATCTATACATATATACATACACGTACATCTATATCTATACATATATATACACACACATGTACATCTATATCTATACATATATATACACACACATGCACATCTATATCTATACATATATACACACACATGTACATCTATATCTATTCATATATACACACATGTACATCTATATCTATACATATATACACACATGTACATCTATATCTATACATATATACACACATGTACATCTTTATCTATACATATATATACACACATGTACATCTATACATATATACACACATGTACATCTATATATATTTATATATATACACACACATGTACATCTATATCTATACATATATACACACATGTACATCTTTATCTATACATATATATACACACATGTACATCTATATCTATACATATATATACACACATGTACATCTATATCTATACATATATACACACATGTACATCTATATCTATACATATATATACACACATGTACATCTATATCTATACATATATATACACACATGTACATCTATATCTATACATATATATACACACATGTACATCTATATCTATACATATATATATACACACATGTACATCTATATCTATACATATATATACACACATGTACATCTATATCTATACATATATACACACATGTACATCTATATCTATTCATATATATACACACACATGTACATCTATATCTATACATATATACACACATGTACATCTTTATCTATACATATATATACACACATGTACATCTATATCTATACATATATATACACACATGTACATCTATATCTATACATATATATACACACATGTACATCTATATCTATACATATATATACACACATGTACATCTATATCTATACATATATACACACATGTACATCTATATCTATACATATATACACACATGTACATCTATATCTATACATATATACACACATGTACATCTATATATACATATATACACACATGTACATCTATATATACATATATACACACACATGTACATCTATATATACATATATATATACACACACACATGTACATCTATATATACATATATATATATACACACACATGTACATCTATATATATATATATATATATATATATATATATATATATATATATACACACACATACATACATATGTACATACATACATATGTCACGATTAACACTAGTTGGTGGATTTGAACCCGGCAACGGAAGCCATCGCTGGCTCCATTAGCAAAGACAAGTACTGGTAGCCAAATTTAATATTGAAATTCCCATATCTGTGGTTCTATGAGACGAAACTACATGAAAATTAGCAGGATTTTAGAAGATTGTAATACCATTCCAAAGGTTTACATTTTATGATACTTAGTTAAAAAGAATATTTATTTACAAACCAATAAACCGTATCCATATTTGTTTACATTTGTGTATATAGTGGTCTGCAGTGTTGCTGCTTCAGTTGTCTTTCTTGTAGCCTTGTCAAGCCACTTATATATATATATATATATATATATATATAAACGCGTCTCAATTCGCGTACCATCTAACATTATAAATTTTCCTCTGATGAATTTGTGTACGCAGAGTATATACGTGTGTATATATAGATTACAAAGTAATCTATATAAGCTGTCTATATGCATGTGTTCGTTTAAACTAGTTTTTATATCGTTCGTTTAATTGCTGCGTGTATTAAACTTTCGGTAGTGTTCTCATATTTGCATGTATCGATTTATTAACAGATACAGTTATACAACGCACATATAACATTTAAAACAGAAACGGACGGATAATATTTTTCTGAAGTATTTCATTGGGTCAAGTGGAGAAAAGTAACTGCTCTGCCTTTGACCTTGAGGAGAAGCTGCAAAGATTCACTTGTATAAAATAAATATCGGTATGCCTGTTCAGCAACTTTATTACCGATGTTTCCTCCAATGGAAAGTCGCAATGCTGGTTCAAGACTATCGCAATTTTTAAACTTATCTACTGGGAGTTATGCTGATTACAGAACTATCCTGTGGCTATCGACTCAATTTGCTCTCTCTGTCTCGTGATTTACAAACGGTATGAATCGTCCAAGCTCTTTCTCCTAAAGTTCCCGTAAATTTAAGTGACATATACAGAAATGCGACACCAGACCCAATAGATTAACCTACTTTTAAATTATATACTATTGAGACATCTTCATATAAATAATTTTATCTGAATTGCTCGGTCTCTATCTGACATTCGGCATAACTACCAAACCTGCTAATTTACATTCCGGATGATTTCAAATTTTTCAAAAATTTCATCATGAACAGAAAAATATAATTCAGAGAAGTAATTCGAAAAAGTAATAAAAATAATGTCAACGAAATTATACAAGAGTAAATCATTAAATGCAATAAGCTAGTTGCCACATTACAAAAATAAGACAAAAATAAAAATTGATCTGTCATTTTATGACATGAGAACATCAACATCATGTCCAAATATTGTTACTTAATAATTGTTATAAAAAATCCATACCTCACAGATTTTAAAAGAGACAATTTCATCAACTAATAAACATTACTAAACCATAATGTAAGTATTTGTAAAAGCAGTATTCATCGACTCTTCCATACACCTCTTACAACATTTACTCATCACCAAAGTCAAAGGAAACCAACTCTTGAGAACGTAGAAATAATTCAACAATATCACACACTCAGTCGACCCGAAAATGCCATGGTTCTTGTTAGATAAGATGGTGGTTTAGTTTACTTTATGCAGAAATTTATGAAAACTAATTCTTTGTGCTTGTATTTTAGGTGGTTTTCGTCGTAGGGCCTTACTCTTATTCAGTTGCTCTCCATTGTTGGGAACCACTTAATAGAGAGAATCGCTACGACTAAAGTATCTCTTCGTAAGTATGATTCCCCATCAGGTCGATATCTAGCATCTGACCGGCCCTCTGCCTGCATTCCCATAAAATCTGATGGGCTGATAGTGCAACAGCAACAGCGGCATCTTGCACATGCAAATGACCAAGCCGTGGCAGGAGAACACCAGCCCAGATGCGACAACAATATTCCATGCATGGGCAAATATTGTCGTTACAAATACAGGATACTCTCAGGTGTGAATAACATTCTAGCACGGTAAAGATAGCACACTTTCCTCGTAGTAGCTTGGAGGGTAACCTCAACGTATTTGCCCCAGTCCATGTTTGTGGATTCTTGTGACTTGTTTAACCACACACTTCTATTCTCTTTTTTTAGGGAAAATTATAACTTACCTAAATAACGTGTTTGTGTTTTTCAGAGGTCGGTCGCTTAACAAGGAAAAAAATGTTTTTTACTTAACAATCAATCGTAAGACAAACTCTCGCAATTTCTATGCAAATGAAGCTATCCCAAGCGCACAAAATGAACTGTGTAGATAAGGAGAGCCTTGTTTTGGAGAAGCCATGTTACGGAAGCTGACACATGCGGCACAATCTGTAGAATAATTAGAAAAAACATCCTGGGAAGAAAAGATCACAGAATTTTTGAAACGCCATTTCTAACTAAAAGCTATTTTGGCTGTATATTACCTTTCCACAATGGAAGGCAATTTTTTTTTCATGTCCAGCTAGTTCCGTATTAAAATGGTGCTGTTACGGATATGCCCATTGTCGCATGGACTGAAAATGTGGAACTTGTGTAAGGTTTGTTCCATAAAGAATATTGAATTCGTCCTGCGATTGAGATTGCGCAGTGGATCTTTATCATTATACAGGATAAGGACGTAAGGAACAGAAAGCAGACGAAAGAGCAGATTAAGAGCCTGGAAAGTCAGAAAGAAAACATTGGAATGATAGGATCAGAAAACCCTTCTGCTTGTCAAAAATTAGCAGACTGACCTCAATTTTTATACGTTTTTGCTAATAATCCACTATTGTCCCATTTTTTTTATAGAATTGTGTATTTCATCTATATCTTTACTATTAATAATATTCTAAATGTTTATATAGCAAAACTTTCGCACGGATGCACCAAATTGAAAACTTTTTTTCTCCCTGAAAGTTCCGAGCCCCTAGATTGTCCTTATCTATATATATCTCGTAACGAAGACAACGTCACACAAAAAGCCAGAAATAAGGGTTTTGGGGCCGTTTCGTTTTTGTCGAAGAAGTTACCTGCCCATGTCAACGGTATTTAGTATACAGTCGCGGTGCCATCCATAGGCCTACTGACAGGACTTGTGGCGCAATAGATGACGTGTCTGACTACGGATCAGAAAATTCCAGGTTCGAATCCCGGCAAGTTCGTAACAATTTTAACCTTTTTTTCACACGTAATTGTTGTCTTTTCAGTGATTTTGTTTTGTGCATATGAAAATTTCCTATACTCCGACTTCACAAGGTAAGACTTGATGGCAAGAGGGTGTTGAATGAACTCGATTTTGTGTTAAACTTGGCGTTGTGTGCCGACGCGGCGCAGCCGCTAGTTTTGAATATTTTCATAGCAATTTTATAGGAATATCCCTGGTACCACAATATAACACAGCCACCCCGCTTTGAAACGAACAGCAAGTTTTTTTTGTAATATTCTTTGAACTTTATGACAATCGATAGTTTTCAAGTGTGTTGAACATATCCTCGAGAAATATTATTTCTTTTGAGAACGGAAAATAAATCCAAAAAAGTAAAAGATATAAAAATATATAAACTTGTGCATAATCGATGATGCTGTAAATGTCTTTCCAAAAAAAAGTCAGACAATCATTTTACGCTCCACACGTCTTCAAAATCTTTGTCGTTTATGTCCGTTAGGATTCATTCTGTTATTAATTTGTGTATTCTTTGAAACATATCTATCTGGTATCTCTTTCAGACATTTTGAATTCCGAGCAATGCTATAATTAAAAAAAGATAATGGTTCGTTTAAATCTTGGAAGAATTTGGCATAGGTAATTAATTATAGATTATAGACCAAAAACTTTTTTGTAAAACTTGCAAGATTACTGTAATTTATTTTTATAGAAAAATCACTGAAAAGAGTAAGTATCTCCGCTACGGTTGTAAACAATTTTTATTCACAATACTAATAAATATAGAAATACAATTGATTTTTCTAGTATGATATTTGTATTCAAAACTTACTTTTTCGTGCCCCGACAAAAGGAGGGTGGACGTCTAAATTCGCCATTTCCCGTCCTTCCGTTCGTCCACTGGTCTGTCTGCACTTTTCACAACTACGCCTTGGAATTTAAAAAACAATTTTGTACAAACATTAAACATGATTTTCCGGGAAAACCCGGTAGCATCCTAGGAGCAACTTTCGTGTTAAAGTGTTTAAGATTGACACTTTTGTGCTTATTAAAAAATAATGACTTGGAATTTTATAAAACTTTCTGAAAAGTTGTAACTAACGAATTTCTATACAATTTTATTTGTCTATACTTCGCGATAACCCTTGGGTGTGCCCCAGGGGTAATTTTAGGGCCAATAAAAACATTCCATGGGACTATTTTACCATATTTATCACACATCTTCTGTGTATGTGTATTTAGCAGTTTTGCATGGTGCTAACCTCTAATTTAAATATGTTAAGGCCGTGGGGAACTTTTAGGGCTAAATGGGGTGGTCATATGATGGGCTCAGTCATTTTTTTTCTTTGTCAGGTGCAGAACTCAAATTTCCATATGTTAAATTCTTAAACTGCACCGTTATTTCTATTCTCACCACTCCACCTAGAAAAACAATGATGAAGATTAACCGATGAACAGATCTGAATCCTTGGTTGGTTGGTTGGTTTTACGGCATATCAACCCTTTTCGGGTTATTTAATGCCGAATCCAAAGATTTTGAAGAAAAAATGTTTAATAGAATATATTTGTTGTTTTCAAGTCGGTTTCTATTTAACCCATAGTTGGAACTCGAACAGGTACTACCACTCTTGGTCAGAGTGGACCTGGGAGCAATGGTCATTTAAGGGTGGTTCCACACTCCCCAAAGCCCACAAACTGGGGCCTCACCACTGGATATAGGTTTAGGTCATATTCAGGACCCCCATTGAGGGGCTTTTACCCTCTGCAGGGAGGCAGTCGGTGTATTCTAATGCCCCACCGACAGGGCCCTGAATCCTTGATGTTAGGTTATGATTCAAATTATGAAGTAATGTGACTGGCATGTCAAACCATTTAGATAAATCACGATTAGACTTGCCAGTCTGTCCAGTAATATTCATACTGACTGAATGTAAAAAAAAAGAGTAGCAGGGCCATTAGTTTCATATAAACTTTTAAGTTGAGATCTAAGAGTATCTAATAATTAGAAGAATTAGGAATATTTTTAAAACTATCCTGCTCCAATGTTTCAATATGCATACTTTTTTTTTTACACAGTGGTCACCAGTTATCAAGGCCCGGAAGCCACTCAGGGATAAGGGTTATTGCAAGTACATTACGTTAGTGTTGAGATTTGATGAAGTGTTTACTTAAGGGGGCGGTTCATTAGGAATTTGTTAACGTTGGACTTGAAGACATCCAAGTTGTACTCAGGTAAGAAGCAGGCAGACGGAACAGAATTCCACAGGCGTGCAGTTCTAAGAAAAGCTTTGTTCATGGAATACACGTTTTGATTTAGGCACAGATAAAGAGTGGGGGAAATCCAAGCTCTCAACATTTGCAACAAGTTTCCAACATTTTTTAATCTAAAATGTTTACTTTTTTACCGCGTTATAAATCATTTGATTTGTAACCCTCTTCTCGACTTCCTGAAGTAAATAAAATACGTACTGTCTTTTTCTTTTTATTCACAGCCGACCACAAAGTAAACGTGTTTTTCTAACAACTACGGTTTTAAGTAAACTTCGCTGGTACTGTTTCGCTCGGCATTTCCAAAGCGACATGTATTTGGAAATTCTTGTATATCAGTATTTCTTTCTTCATAATCAAAAGGCTCTGAATGAATATGCAAGTATTCATAAAAGTTTTCAACATTCACGATAAAAAGATCTTTCTGATCCATATCAACAACAATGAAATGCTAAAGCAATGCTTGCATTTGTTCAACAATTAGTTCTGGATCTGTTTCGTTTCTTTCGTCTGTAGTATTTAACACCTCAGATCCATTACCAACTTCATTGATAACTGTATATTCACTTAGAGATTGTTCCTTATCTTTACAATTTCATCGCATTGTGATATATATACAGGGTTATTTGCATTTTTGAGAACATCATGATCAGAAGGATGGGGTTATGATATATTTTCTTCATGTGAATGAGAATGTATTTTTTCATTTAAAATATATATTATCTGCGGTTGGAAGATTAATCTATATATCTCTCAAAGTAAACGTGTGCGTACATTTCCCTACGCAATAACTTTTTCAATCTGAAGTCTACAGACTTGAAATATGGTATACAGAGTACTGAGATCTGGAAAAATCTTTGTGATCTGTTTTCGGCCAGAAATTTGGCGGTTAAGGCGTCGGAGTTCAACGACTTGACCTTTGAGAACTATCAAACTCCTTCGACAATTTTGGGTCTAAACACTGGAAATTTTAGATATAGAATACTCGGACATGGATCTAGTTTAATAACTTGATTTAAAGCCATAACAATAAATCGTAAGGGGTCATACTAGAGGTTCAATTTTTAAAAAAATTGACCGTTGTTTTTTGCCAAATACCCGGGCAACGCCGTGCTGAAATGCTAGTATATTTATAAAACGGATTGTTTGGCAACAACACTAAGGCACCATAAATATTATTGACGTTCCCAAAATTCTTTAATAGAAATGTATGATGTTTTCTTAATCAGTTTAATACGCTCTGTAGGTACAATTAGTAATCCAGTCCCTTCACACCGTTGGTCTACTGTTTGCTGGAATGAAAGTAGGTTGTCTACACAATTCCCTCTCATTTTTGGCACATTTTAAGCTCTTAGTTTGATAACTGTTTTCCAAACTTTAAACTTCAGAAAAAAAAACAAAGTTAAACGTTATACTTCAATTGGACCATTTCCTGGGCCAATCTTGTTTAAGTTTGACCTTGGTGGACTTCCATTTAAATTAAAATGTTTAAAACAATAGTCACACACACTGATCATTTCTTTTTGTCAAAATCATGAATATTGAGAATATCTTTTAAACTTGATTTTTTTTATTTGTCAAACTTACTTGGCATATGTTTTTTGTCTTATGCTGTAAGATATGACATGATTCGAAAACAATATCTCGTAAATCGAGGCATCGAGTCTTGTATATTAAAATATATTTTTTTTTCATTTTCTTGTTGACTTTCTAAAAAAAAAGACGGTCTACTGCATTGTAAACTGTTGGTGCTTCTTTGGGTGCAGCAGAGACTAACATAAGATATTTCACATCACCTAAAACAGCTGCCACATTATGCATGAATTTGTGAGTATTATCACGATCAACAGTTACATTACTTTTCTGTAATTCATATAATGAGTAGCCAATTTCGAAGTGAATTCGAAACGCAAGAGCATGTTATATATATATATATATATATATATATACAGGCGGCAAAAAGAAAATCCGCACTTATAATTTTTCAAAACTGCAAATTTAAGTTAAATTGAATGTAACTGTTTAAACAAACTATACCTAATTTGATTGGCCTTTTATTCATCTATAATTGTACCTGTTAATACAATATATATATGTATAGTAAAACTGGTAATTATTAAAAACTTGAAGAGTGCTCAATACTATTGCAGAGCAAATATGTTTTTTATATTTTTTATTACCCTTTTATCTGCTTGGCTACATATGTTTCTGATGTTGGACCATGTAAACCCATTATAACGACAAGGAACTAGCCAACGTGCACCGACAAACCTTTAAACAAACATCGCACGTGTCAAAAATAAAATGACATCTACACTAACCCTTTCCCTCTCTTTTCCTATCGCTGTACCTCTCTTTCTCTCTCGTTCTCCCTCTCTCTCCCATCTATTTAATATACCTTGCGAAATAAAACCAAAAGCCAGTTAAAATTTAAAACCAAAATATTGAAACTTCTCCCCCTCCTTTCCTTACCCCCCTCAATTTTCTCTTTATCATCCTCTCTCCATGTCTACCTGAATCTGCTACCCCCCACACACAATACAATCGAATGTATCTTTAACCTTCAAAACTGAAATATTGTCAACACCCGTCTCTCCCCCTCCCCTTATTTCCTTAAAAACTCCTTTTTTTTACAAGGACTAACAACCACTTCTGCGAGGCCTGACGAAGTTGTCGGATCATAAACATGGTCCAACATCAGAAACATATGTAGCCAAACAGATAAAACGGTAATAAAAAAAATAAATATATATATTTTTTTTTTGGAGAGAAATTGAATGCCTGCTAGAGAGATCTTGATTTTCTACTCGACAATATTCTAAAGTGTCTAAAGTCTCTCTGTTCAGTGGTATGTCAAAAGAACCTGGCATGAAGATAATCCCTTTTAAGTAAACCCTGACCAAATTTTTAAAATCACAGTATTCCCAAATTAAATCTCTTGTCTACAGTTTACTCACATTAGCCTTTACAAGTAATACTGCACCTTCTCTATCTGAGGTTTCCTTAATTAATAGCACGAAGCTGGATACTCCACCAGACTAGATAAATTATTGTGATGTAATCCAGTAATACAAAGAAACTAAAACGAAAATATACTACGACATATAAAAATAGTTTATTGGGAAGAAGAACATTATGTTCTCAATTTCTTTAGTAACTTAGTGTTTGAGAGATATAAACTTTAATGTAACATTCTAATATCTATCTCATAGAGTGTGCAATTTTTAGCCCCACGTGGTGGGCCCTTAATTTCCGAGAACTTCTAAAGCAAAATACAACACACACATCTCTCTCATATATATAATGTTTTACGTTACTATAGTGATTATACTTCTGCAGTTCTGTTCGAATATTTCTTAATTTTGCTAGTTTCAATGTATTCAAAATCTTCTGAAACGATTTTTATTCAACATCTGAGGTTGACATGCAATCCTCACTCATATTGTATCGTTCAAGCACCTTTGTGTGTGAGCGTGTCAATGACCCTCGTCACAGCCTTTTTCATCTCAATTGTCTCATAACTAAGGTTTTCCTTGAGCTTAGGGATTAACCAAAAGTAACAGGGAGCAATGTCTGTACTATATGGAAAGTGAAGAACTCTCTTGATACCCATCTTGGTCATGACAATATTTCTTTTTCATCTTTTCTGAGCACGTTTGGGATAAACTTTGCACAAATCATCCCTATCTTCAATTCTTTGCTAATAAATGAGGGTACAGTTCCCACACTGACATTACACTTTGCACGTATTGGCTTTATAGACCCACAACGATCATTATCCATGAAACTCTTTATTTGGCCAATCAACTCCGGTGTTATTACTTCTTTATTCTTCTGAAACCTCTTCTCATGTCTGTCTTCCGTGAATCTCTTATACAACTCCAAAACTGATGTTCAATTAATACAAGATGATCTAAAAGCAGCCTGATGCCTTTCATGTGTTGTTGTGGCATATTTACCATCGTATTTTGTGCTGGCTGAAAAATTTTATCTGTTACAAAAGCAGTCTGTGAAAAAAAAGCTCGACACCCTGTTAATGACAATTTGTACCTAAATGAACACGTTTTATATTTAACATTTACTAGACCTTCCTTAGGAGGGCGCGCTTTAACCAAATCTTCAATTCTATAAAACTTAAAGAAAATTGAATGGCTCCATTCAGTACATCTTTTGGCTATCATATATGATAATTGTTTTCAAATTAGATGGGCACGTGCTTCCTTACTATTCCTATATTTTCTTGTTTGAAGTTCATAATATCTGAATGGTGCAAACTGAAAAAGAATCTCTATTTGTGTTGCATAATTTAAAGAATAAAAGTTCACTTAAATTCGTTTTAAAATCAATGGGTTCTTGATCTTGAACCTGCTTTATATGAGAATACTTAAATTTCTTCTTAGTATTCAGTAATATAGTCAGTAGAGTTAAACGCGAACGACATGTTTTTAAAGTCAAAACTTGATCTGATTTACATGACTTCGACTATTTTCTTGTATTCGATTTTATCAATTGATTTTGTCCTTTTATGTTCATTTGCTGCATATAATAATTTTCCAAATAATCATAGTTTTGTATTTTTTTCAGTATATTATTACTGGAGGCCATGTTGATCCTTTTTTGTATTTATTTTCTTTTAACTTTTTTAATGATTATAGATTGAGTTATCTTTCCATTTTGGTAGTTTCGATATCATTTTGTTGGATTGGAGATTTTGCACCCATTTTTTTGGTGAGCTTTAGTTTTAGCATGTACTTATCCTTTGACTGATATATATTTTTAGCTTTAATCGTGGTTTCTTTTCTCTGGAGAAGCATGTTATTGACATCTTTTGATGCCATCGTTGCCTCTCTTACTGTGGATTGGTTGGTTGGTTGTTTTACGGCATATCAACCCTTTTTAGGTTATTTAATGCCGAATCCGGTGATTTTGAAAAAAGAAATTAGTAGAATATATTTGTTTTTTGCAAGTCAGTTTCTATTTAACCCATAGTTAGAACCCTAACAGGAACTACCACTCGGGGTCAGAGTGGACCTGGGAGCAATTGCAATTAAGAAGTGGCTCCACACTCCCTAAGGCCCGCAAGCTGGGGCCTAACCATCGGATATAGTGTAAGGTCATACCAAGGACCCTCTTACTGTGGAAGAATATCTTTTGACAACTTCAATAATATTTGATCACTCTGAAGTAAACATGTTTTCTTAGCTTTTATTTTAGCCCCTTTTCCTTTTAAGATTGTATCTTTGATAATGACTTGTAGATTTCACCTCACTATCCGTGCATTGGGTTGAAATTTCTTGTTTGACCTGGTTGGCCTTTTGGAATTCCATTATCATATGTGTTTTCTTTATATAAATGGCTCACATTTTGGACCTTTATTTTGAATTTTCTCCCCATGAATGCTTTTCTTTCTTCTCTCATTTACATCCACTGGTAACAATGTTGTAGTAATTATAAAATTTGAATTCAATTTTGAATTGTAAAATTGTTTAATATATAAAAATAATGTTTATGGCTTGAAAAACTTGTGGATGAGATATAGAATAACAATAAGGAAATATTAAAGTATTTTCAAAATAGATAGCCCACAAGAGATAAATTAAAAAAAACTATAAACCTTACATATTCTTATAAAGATCCATATCATATGGTAGGACATTAAAGTAAAGTAAAGGAGTACGTGCGATTAAATCCATGATCAATGATTACAAATAAACTAAAATTAGTAGCTAAATTCTATCAAAAAACGTCGTGCATTAATATAAAAAATAAATAAATGCACACCTTCCTCCTTTATTTAAAAAGTGGGCGCTATGTCATTTCCCTAATAGATATTAATTTGAAATCCGTCGTAATAGAAGGTCAAAAAATACTCATCAAACAATGTGAATATAATTTGGATATCTAATAGCAAGTTGACTATAGATTAAAAATATAAATTAATTAATACAATAGTTACCTTCTAGGCTATTTAACATGTACAGCTGATATTAAAAAAAAATGAAAATCTCCATAGGCTATTAAGGTAACTAATACTGGCAATGAAAGGAATTTTCTCTGAAATACATTTATACATAGTAAATAGATATGTATTGTCTTAAAAAAGTAATGAGATATGTTTAACTTGCAATTCTTCATAAATTCTGGGAGTTATGGATGTATTATATTCATATTAATCATAGATCGTTCACAGCACAGCAAATATTATTTGCAAGTAATATAGATATTTTGAAAGATATCTGCAAAAAGCAAACCTCTTCTAGATTTATGAATACATCTTAAATAATTTGATTGATATTGATTGTGGTTATGCAAACTTAATTAGTGCTAATTTTCATATTCCCATTTGGCATATGGTGAAAGTCTTAAAAATGCGCATAAATATAGTTGCATCACATAAGAAATCCTGCTGAAAATGAGCAAATAAATGATGAATAAAATCCTGCTGAAAATGAGCAAACAGTCCAGTTTTGGGCATTTACATATATACGTTTGATTTTTGCACCATGCAAAAAAAGAAATAATTAAGTCCATCAGTTGCCCTCCTTCCATTTAGCTCCAAAAGTCATCAAGACCTTAGCATATTTAAATTTGAGTTCAGCACCATGCAAAACTGCTAAATAGATATACACAGAAAACTTTGGACAAATATAGTAAAAAAAGTCTCAAAAATGGAGTGTTTTTATTAGCCCTGAAATAGCCCGTGGAGCACACCCAAGAGTTATCGCGAAGTATAGACAAACAAAATTATATATAAATCAGTTTTCAGAAAGTTTTATAATAATCTAAAGTATCAATTTGTTTATTAGCACAAAAGTGTCAATTTTAGACACTTTAATCCGAAAGGCACCCCTAAGGGGTGCAACCGGAGGTTTTCCGGAAAATCCGTTCTGTTACTTTTTTTATTCATACCATGTTTAATTTTTGTGCAAAATTAAAACAAAATCCAATGCGTAATTATTGAGAAAAAGTGCGGACAGCCGGACAAGCGTGAATTTCAAGGTCCATCCACCTTTTATCAGGGGGAGAAAAAAATGAATGTATCTTGTATATGATAACTATTTGTTTACAGCAATAAACTACTCAAACTATAGAACATCTTAAACACTTCTGCATATCTGAAAGCATAATAAACTCAACTGGCCTAGAATAGCATGATTGTTTACAGACATTAAGAAAAATGTCCAACACAAATGCTGCCATAAGATCATGAGAGCAGGTAACGTTAAAACATATTTTTGAATAATATTACCTCTAGCTAGAAAATACTTCGACAAGTGTATATTGCTTTAAATATAGAAATATTTAGCTTCACACAAATGTATTAAATATATTAAGTGTACTACGTTTCTCACAAAATGAAATCCTTCATTTCTGAATGGAATGATATATTAATACTTGGAAGAATTCAATAACGAAGATTGATTTTGGAATGGATGAAAAAAATTGTCGCAAAAAAGTTTAAAAAAACAAATATCATACGGCATACATAGTATTAGGTTAAATTTGTCGTTGATAATTAGAATTTTCACCTTCATTAATAAAGCAAAAATTCCAACATATTCGCAGGATACCAGACATAGCATGAATTTAATCAGACATTTTTTCATTAAACCTCATTTTGTAAAATACATATGAGTGCAGAGGTGTAGCCACTTATTTGCCCCCCGGGTAAGTCGTAAGATTTGCCGCCATGATCCAGAAGAGTGTAAATTT
>NC_136523.1:10203134-10205634 GCF_053919585.1 Euprymna scolopes | reverse complement strand
GCTGCGTATATTTCCCAAGGTAAAAAAATCTGTTTCAATTTACTGTTATCTAACGTCTTCTCTCTCTCTCTCTATATATATATATATATATATATATATATATATATATATATATATGTAGATGACTCGTACTTATATTTTATAATAGAATTATCATAAAAAGACATTCAAATAATGTGTGATTATAAATTGTTTAAAAGACCTGTCTAATTTTGTTTTGTTTCAAGGCATATACATTTTTACTGTTTATTTTATATGAAATCCAAAAAATGTTTGAATTGCTTGTATGGTTCAAGTTCTTTGTATATTTTAATATTCTTTTATGCTGTTTCGTTCTAGGGTTTTGGAGGATTATTTTCTTTAGACTTGATATGTCATTTTGTTAAAGAGAAAATAATAAGGTATGTTAGATCCCTTTACCTTCACGACGTCACTATTTTTAGTCGCGTGCAAGCGACTCTATAAGTCACTCCGTCGGTGTGTCCGTAACAGTTTTGGGCTTGGCCTTTTTGGTTAAAAATCAAAGGTCTGTCGTTAATAGATGCTTTTATTAGCTTTTAAAGTTTTTCTTGGCCAAGATATTTTATTAAGATTTTTATCTTTTTTGTATTTTTTGATATGAATATAAAATATTTTAAAATTGGGCTTAAGTAGGCACCAGGCACCCACCACACACACACCACACACACACATAAATACAAATTTAAAGGGGTAACCATGATAAAAAGAAGCTGGCCGAGAGAAAAATCATTTAAAATTTACAACAGATATGATATTGATCAACCAACCTCACCATCTCCCTTCTTTTTGAGTTGGCCTTGTGCCTAAGTTTTTTGTTCATTTTCCCAATTGTATTTTTTCCTATGAATAAAAAAATGTAATATCTCAAAGTGTAGTATCTGTTCCGGCAGATACTGCAAGCAAATACAATATCTGAGGGTAACTCCACATATAAGATCTTGGTCAATGTAGGGGCAATCCTTCATACCAATTGTCACTATCCAGCTCCCCTACACCCCGGGAATTGGTCCCCATTTCCTCTTCACTCGACACATTAAAAATCGGCATTGTGCCTAATTTGCTCGGTGGGGGAGCAAATAAATACAGCTTTTCTTGGTCTTTTGGCCAAGATCAAAGTGTAGTATCTGTTCTTACTAGATGATGTACTTATTGTGATATAAAGTGGGGGATCACTTTTCTGTATTAATTTAATGTAAAATGATCACCACTTTAAAATCAGTCAGTCTCAAATCTATTCAAGTCATTCATCCAGATCATTCAAGTTGTTTTTGAATGAGTCTAGTTATTTTTAAACATTCAAGTCATACTTAAGGTCATTCAATTCATTCTTAAGTTCATTAAAGTCATTCTAAGTCATTTACTTTTTATTTATTTAAGTCATTTCAGCACATTTTTCGGTCATTTTAGTTTATCTTTAAGAGTTCCATGTAAATCCTACATTTACGCATTCATTCATTACACGAGAGCACGCGACTAATGGCTATCAAACTTGTTTAAAAAGACAGACCTAGTAGATCTAAAAGATCTTTCTACTCCAGTAGTTTCTTCCCCAGAACTGCTAGACTTTGGAATTCCATTCCAGGTCACTGCTTCCCCAACTGTACTGACATGCATAAGTTCAAGTGCAACGTGAACCAACATCTCGCTGCCCTAATCCCTACATAGTACCCCAGTAGATATTTCCCCTGATAGTAGCCCCCTACATTAAAGTGGCAATGTGCCTTGTTTGGGGTGAAAATGCAAAAAAAAAAAAAAAAAAAAAAAAAAAAAGATTCAGGCTATCGTCGAATGTCATGTCACCATTTCACACATTGTTAATAATCATGTTGCGCGTACTGCCACCTTGCTTTGTTTTAGCTTTTGGTCCCTAGACCTCTCTAAAATTAATAACATATGTTTTCGATTTTCGCCATTGCATAATTCAAATCAAACTTTATATGTCGATGCACTATAGCAGTGGTGCTCAACCTTTTTTACTCGTGGACCCCTTTTCCCTTCTTTTTATCTTTTTGGACCCCTTCATAAGACAATCTTCTATTTTTCACTAATATAAATTTTGAGGTTTTAATAATCAAAGAAATATTATATAATTAAGCATTATTTTAAAATCCAAACTAATTTAATGGGGTAAACCTGGAAATTAGAAATATTATAGTTAAAATAACTTGAACGATTTAAAAAAAAAAAAAAAAAAAAGAACTACATAAAATTACAGTAGCAATTAAATTTTTAATAATAAAAACTATTCTGAGTTGGTTTTCTTCATGGGTCACCAAAATATCGTTGAGGACCCCTATTTTGTTATGTTTTGCTTGTGGACTCCCATAAATATTCCATGGACACTGAGGGTCAATGTGGACTCCGGTTGAGAACTGCTGCACCATAGTAATACTTAAATTCCATTACTAAATCTGCATTAAATATATGTTATTAAAATAAACAGGATCATGTACATAAAGACTACATACATATTGAAGAC
>NC_136523.1:10170634-10198134 GCF_053919585.1 Euprymna scolopes | reverse complement strand
TTTTTGAGGGGGGTCAGAAATTTCGCTGAACTAATCTTGAAGGGTTTCTGCTAGGTTGTGCAAGAAGACAGTTTCAAATTTTAGCAATATTTTTAAATACAGTAAAATTATAGCAAAACAATCACCATAGTTTGCATTGTTTTTTTGGGTTTTTTTTAATTTACCCTGGGTCTGAAAATTCACCAAGCTGAATCGGGGTATTTTTATTTTAGTAATATCAGTTTATTGCTTCTTGACAGTCATCATAACGGCCATGTTATAGTGGTTATTGTGTTTCTAGAAACATGTGTATAGAAATATATGAACAATTTGACAAAATATATCATCGTTAATTGTATTGTATATGCCATATAATTATTCCAATTTAATATTTTCCAATAACATTTTAACTAGGTTAAGAGTGTTTAATACAGAAGTAGGGCAACATATACTTTTTTCTTCGTTTTACATAAGTCGCTATATATCGCTACACATTAATGAGCATGTTGCAGTCAGTACATAAGTAAATAGAAATCTCTTCAGGCGATATTGCATAAAGAAGTAAAATCCATAATTACAATTTATTCGATTAAAAAACAAAAAATCTATTTATAAAAGTATACAAACATTTTAAGTTTCATTTAATTAAAAGGGTGTAAAAAAATCAACCTAAATTATAGTTAAGTATAATTTTTTTTTTAATCGACGACGGTCGTAATAGTCTGTGCAGGTTTTAAGAAAGTATATGTAAATAAAGTATATTAAAATATATTACATTAAAAAAAAGTAAATATGTTAGAAAAATATATTAACAAAAATATCTTTATATATTACCCAAATATATAAGTAAGCAGTTTTGAAGAATATCAGAATATTGTATCAATTTTGTGTTTCCATAACCTAATTGACAGACCCGTCGCCATCTTTGAAACTAAGGGTTTCACTTAATACACCATTGCCTAAGTGTCTTAATGTCGTACAAAAAAAAGAATTGGTACGAGGTGCCTTCAATAAGTTTACAGACATTATTTGGCACGAGTACTGTTGTAATGTTTAAACAACTTCTGTGAGTCCTCATGAGTGCCAATGGCCTTCCGCACAGGCTATTTCCTCAAATGTTGCATAACAACAGCCTCTAAAGTGTTCCTTAACCTTAGTGAAGCAAAAGTCACAGTTGGTTGGTTGTTTATTTTTTACGGCATATCAACCCTTTTCAGGTTATTTAATGCCGAATCCGGTGATTTTGAAGAAACATTTTTTTTAATAGAATATATTTGTTTTTTTGCAAGTCAGTTTCTATTTAACTCACAGTTGGGACATTAACAGATACTACCACTCCGAGTCAGAGTAGACCTGGGAGCAATGGCAATTAAAGGGTGGCTCCACACTCCCCAGAGCCCGCAAGCTGGGGCCTCACCATCGGATATAGTTTAAGGTCATCTCCAGGACTCAACGAAGAAGGATTTTACTCAGGACCTAAGACTTAATCCAGGACCCCCATTGAGGGACTTTTACCCTCTGCAGGGGGGGCAGTCGGCGTATTCTAATGCCCCACCGACAGTGCCAAAGTCACAGGAAGAAAGGTCTGGACTATAAGGAGAGTGAGTAACTGTCTTGATGCCCATCTTGGTCAAGTAGTCTATGACAAAGATGAAAAACCCTTGGGGCAAATATTACGCAAAGTTCCTGGCGAATAAGTGTGTATTGTTCCAACATTGGCATCAAACGGTGCACCTATTTTCTTTATAGACACACAACGATCCTTATCCATGCAATTCTTTATTTGTTTTTTCAGCCCTCGTGTTCTGACACTTTTAATCATTCCATACGTCGTATAATCCCTCATATACTGTGTCTTCCTTGAATATCTTATGCCAAGCATTCCATACATTTCCGTAACATATTTTTCAAGTTAGAAACATAATTACGTTTCATAAAGTTTTCTCATTCTCCTCATATTCATATTGCATTTTTAAAATTAACCGGCTGTGACAATAACTCTTTAGTATTGTGTATTCGAACTCCTACTGTAGCTGTTGAACGTTAAATCAGAAAAATTGGCCCATCCTCATCAGATATATCGCAATAATATACTGAATTTTAAAAAGGTTACGCACATTTTAAATGTCTGTACAAGAAACAGTTTGGAACTTATTGAATGCACTGCACAAATACTAAGGATATGTGATCTCAGTAAGTTTGGTTGGTTGTTTTTTTTACGGCGTTTCAATCCTTTTCATGTTATTTAAAGCAGAATCCAGTTATTTTGAAGAAAAAAAATAATAGCGTATATTTGTTTTATTTATGTCGGTTTATATTTTGCCCATAGTTGGAACCCTAATAGGTACTACTAGCCCTCATCAGAGAGGACCTGGGAGCAATGGCAATTGAAAGGTGGCCCACATTCCCCAAATCCCGCAAGCTGGGATCTTACCATCGAATAAAGTTTAAGGTCATATCCAGGAGCAGTAAGTTTGGTATATGTACTCTTATAAGGGTTAATCAGATGACTTGATTATTTTAATTAACATGAATTAATTGTTAATCATGAATCAAAGATATAATCTTATATATAAACGGCTATATCTGTCTGTATGTCGGCTTGCTTGTCTGTCTCCATATTTTCAAATTAGCTTGCCTTCGAAAGAACGACGGTAAAAGCCTTAAAGATTTTATTTTGTACGTGGTTTCTTTTATGGGTGTTTATCCGGTTAAAATTGTTTTCCGTGGATTAAAATAAAAAGAGTAAAAATTGGAAAAATCGTTAAACAGTTTATAAATCATTAGTTTATTTTTAATTTTTAACCGTTTACACGTGTGTCACGTTAGTACAGTGGCAACGTCATCACCTTTAAATGTTACAATTTCGATTCTAGCCGATGCCACCTAAATATCTTCTTTTTTTTTTTACTTTTGAATAATATACAGTAGAACCCCGCTATACGCTTGCCCTATGATACGTTTTTGTTAGGTTACGATGTGTAATACGATGTTTTTTTCCGGTCCCTGGTTATGGTATTTGCCCCGCATTACGGTGTTATTCGATAATATACCTGTGTTTTATATACTGTACTCTATCTGTTAATAATTTATAATGTTCTGTACTGGGTTTCGACTGTATTCGAAATCTGGACCAATAAAAATATATTAAAGCTTAGTTTATGCTTGATTAAAAGCCAGGCGCCTCCCGCTATTTATTGATACATACGATAACGGTTGATAAGAAATATTGCGTTCAGATTTAAGGAAATTAAATTGTACCTTGTCTGGAAAAAATTCGAGAGTTTTTTCATTTCTTCGATGATGCAATAATCAAAATGTATCCGATATTATATGTTCTATACTAATAAAAAAACTTCGGTTTCTGCTTAACTTCGGTTGAATCATTGAATGTAATAAGGAATTTACTGAAAAAAATTTAAATGTCGCTGACCAAGTTAAAAATCAATCCATGATCGACTCATCACTAGTGCAAGTTTAAAAGTTGCTACATGCAAAAAGAAAAAAAAAAACGACCGAAGAGTTAGGCCGCTTATTTTATTACTCCGCCAGAATGGGCGAGAGGAATTTCAAATTACATTTATATGTTGACTGAAAATTAAATGCTTATTGCAGAAATTGACCAGGTGTAACTATAGGAAATATTCCAGCAAAAGTCAGTGAGAAGCAGTAATGTGTTAATGAATTTTTTCATGCAGAAAAAATTGAACTGATCAGTATTTAGCAGTAACCGTTTAACATTTACAGAGCCGATGTATTCGACTGCAGCTAAGTTTGATGTGTTTGTCGATTCCACAATGTCGACAAAAGATGCGAGTGAAAAAAAAAACACGACTTTTACGATCGACGCTTCAAAAAAACTAGCTAAAGTGCTTTCAGAATGGTGGTTGTTAAGTAAAATAAATAAATAAATAAAGTCAGCGATCAGAGGCGCTTATTAAATTAGAAATTGCTTTTGTTTTCACAGATTTTCAAGTTTACCTGTTAAAACATGGTGATCCTCCTTGTGGAACAACCTTTATATAAGTTCCACTCGGAGACCAACACAAATACTTTTCAGATAATAAGGTAGACTATTTAGCAATAAAACCTATTTATTTAACTCAAGGAAACAAATTCTGGTTGGTCAAACAAAAATTAGACATTTCTTATGTATTGGATAATTTCTCTAGTATTAGTTATTGTTCATTCAGGTAGACATTACAGACATGCACTTTATATAAACACTAAACAATATGTTGGATAGTTATAACTATTTCCGTGAAAATCGCTAACCTCTATAATATAAATTTCACTTGTCTATTTAAATGTATGAATGCTTGTATGTCTGCCTAAAACTATAGACCCTGACGACGTATTTATAGGAGCTTGGTATCGTATCAAAGCTCGACCTTTCAGATGACAAATATTTAAAAAATCGCTAAAAAGATTAATTTCCTTAAGCCTCAACTGAGCACTTTTCTACAAAGAGGGGTCGTTTTTTTCGCCGATATTTTCGAAAGTCATTCCATCTTTTTTATTGACTACCCTTAATTTATTAAAATTCAGATGGTTTAAACAAATTATGGATTGAAATAAGCACTAATCAGAATCAACACACTTTTGTCGACTCCAAACAAGTTTAGGTAACCAGTAACGTAGAAATCCTGCGGTGTGATGGAGAAAGAATATTTAAACGGGTTTTTGATATCTCCTAGGTTCTGAAGCATTTCTCCCGAAGAAAGATTTCGTGAAGCTTAAAAAAGTTATAATCGCTAGGTTAGAGGCTTGGAGATTATGGCGGAAAAAGCAGACTTTCATAGCCCAATAAGTTAAACTTCTGCATGGTCAGTTTAACAAAGTGTAGTTAGGCATTGTTATGTAGAAGAATTCTTCTGTGGTGGTTTTGCATTTTATTCACTTGGTAACAATACCTGAATTCGAAAATCTGTAAAAGATGAGACCAAACAGTAAGCATGACCTCCTTCTGGTGAAAATCTGGTTTCGGGAGGTGCCGTGGTGCTTTGTCGATGTCTAACCACTGAGCTTAGCGTCGCCTGTTGTATATACAAGCTTCTTTTTTACAATACAGCACCCAATTAATTAGCAGGTCATTTTTATTGCATGAAAGTTGTTTCTTGTGCTTGTCGTTCGATTTGTGGGGCATCTATTTATCACGTTCTTTTTTTTTTCAAATTTCGCTCAAGTGATTTAAAATCGTCGCATACGTTACGTCTAATTTAGAAGCAAGTGCTTGAACAGTTGTGTGTAGATTCTAAACATCAGATGGCGGGCCACTATTGCTCGTAATCTTCTTCCAAGACTTCATAAACTTTCTTGGAAACTTCTTAAAGTTCCATTGTGTTGTACATTCAGTAGTGGTTCCTAGTCAAACGCATCGTTGATATTGCGAGTTTTTTCAGTTTTTCTTAACTTGAATTGAAACAATAAAATTGTGCGAATTTGCTTTTTTTACCTTATATTCAACTTTCTAACAAGAAAACCGATTGTACTTTAAATTATAAGATAAAGCGTAAAACGTTTATTAAATGATATATAAAGTATCACGAATTTTGGAGGAAATACCTAGCTTAAAATCAAGATTAAAGATAAAATTATAAGGGTATTTAGAGAATATACTATTTGATATAAAAATTATCAATTTCACAAGGATGTTCTTCTCACTCTTATACTTACTTTTCCGTGCTGAAATAATAACGTCAATATTGCGAAAACCATGTATATATATATATATTTTAAAAGGTATTCACTACTATCAATCAAGTTTTAATGAATAAACACCGTAAAACTTGAATTCATCTTGGCCATATTATTTAAAATCACAGGCCTGTACAGGAAGTTCACGAGTCTGATTTTGTTCAATTGTTACATTCCTTTCCGGAAGACCAATCAAGATAGAAGACCGGATACACTTGTTTTTAATGGTAGATGCCACCATACTCGTAGAGAATTTGGTGAAAAAATGTAATGTGATTTTACGAAAATTTCCCACCAGCATGAGATTCAAACCAAAACAGATTTGGTCTCACACGAACTTACTTTTGCTGTTAAAACTTTGATGTTTATTAAAAAAAAAAAAAACAGCAGAAACGTATGCAACATTTAGTATTATATATATATATATATATATATATATATATATATATATATACTAGCAGGGGTGCCCGGCGTTGCTCGGGTGTTTGGAGGTGTATGCTGTGCAAAAAAGCAAAAAAACAAAAAAAATGGTTATTTTTTAAAATTTGACCCCTATTATGACCCCTTAAAATTTATAGTTTCGGGCTCAAATCCCTTTATTAAGTTAGATCCAGGTTCAAGGAACCTATATCTAAAATTTCAAGAGTCTAGACCTAAAATTGTCGGAGGAGTTTTGTAGAGTTCTTAAGGTCAAATCGTTGAAATTTGACCCCTTAACAGCCAAATTTCTGGCTGACACCCGTCACATCGATTTTCCCAAATCTCAGTACTCGGTATTTCAAATTTCGAGTTAATAGACTAAAAATTGACAGAGTTATTGCGTAGGGAAATGTACACAGACAGACACAGCCAGACAGACACGCTCACTTATATATATATATATATATATATATATATATATATATATATATATATATATATATATATTATATAAAGTTATTTAAATGAACTTTGTTATTAAATATATTGATCAAATATATTAACCCTAGCAAATTTAATAACACAGTTATAATAAAAAAAAACAATCGGTTTGCGTCTCACAATTTAAACGCATTTACAAAATAACATTAACTTTTTGACTAACATTATAATCTAACCATATAAGGGTTAGGTAAGTGATTACAAAAAATGAAAAATATCCTACTTTAATATGTTGTTCACTCCTTTTATCTGATGGAACGGAAATGTGAAGCCAATGTATTATTACAAGACTCCATATTTGCAATGTAAAATTTGTGAGCAGATATTCTTCAGTAAGACCGCCTTTTTAGACACCAGCACTTTGCAAAACTATGCAACATAATAATGTATGCCGTAAATTAGCTATTTTCCTATAAACAACGAATTATTCATTTTCTTGTATCTTTATGTAATTTGCAAAGGAAAATAAATCTGTTTTATATGACAGTTTTAAGATTGAAAAAGTTCGTATTTTTATGAGATTATTACGCTCGGCGAGATCTTTTCTTAAACATTTACATACATTGCATCATATTTAGATTACTATGTAAGAATTTTCCATCATATACGTATACACACACCCACCCACCCACACACACACATATATATATATATATATATATATATATATATATATTACTGTTTTTAATTAACGTGATAACTAGGATACTCCAAATAAACGTCATATGAACGGGTAGAATTATAAAGGAATTAAATGCCAATCAAATGGAGTATAAGTTCTTTAAACAGTAATACTTACTTTTGCTGACCTGTGCAGGTTTTGAAAAAATGACAAGTGCCGATTTATTTTGCGGCACTATATATATATATATATATATATATATATATAAGTTTGGTGGATAAATTCATTTATAACCCCACAGGACAGTGTACTCCTTCCGATAATGGACTGTCAACGTTGTATAATTATTTCCATATAATTATCCACAAACAGTCAAAACACTATTTTCAATAATTGTGCTGAAAAGCAAAATAAGAGTCCATTCACAGCTGAACATTTTACTAACTGCATTTCATTTCCTCTCATGATATGAGACATTATTGAAAATCCATGGATTAAGAAAATTAACATAACCCCTTCTGTGTATTCCTTTTGTCAAACAATAAATTCTTAATTCGAATATATGTGTCTATATGTTGTTTTTTTTTTTCAGAATTTAAAATTTATCCACCAAACGTATATATTCCTCTATTCTTAAACATTGAGCTTTTCCTTTTTGGCTTGGATCACCCTGAAAGTATTACTTCAAGTAATATCTATCAGGATGTTTCGTCTGAATTTCTAGCAATGCCTTATCTCGCTTATATATATATATATATATATATATATATATATATATATATATATATATATATATATATATATATATATATATGGCCGTGTTGTATATTAACGGTCCTGACACAAATTACCTGAGAAGTATTATTATTGTAATCTCAACCTTTGTTTTTAATTGGATTTTCTTTCTTAAACACCAGGTGACTTCCTTTGACTTAAACATTTAAGATATACATTATTAGTAGTAGTAGTAGTTGTAATAGTAGTAGTAGTTGTAGTAGTAGTAGTAGTAGTACCGTGTAATTGAAAAAGAAAATGCAATTAAAGAACAATAGGATGAAATGGCGTTGTGTGCATTTAACTTGATTAGATTCTGTAAACAATAACAAAAAGGAATTTTAGATAAAGGAAACAAATGTTTCAGAGAAAGAAATCTTCATTGACAAAAATAATACCAGGATACGTGATACAGATTTCGGCCGATATGCCTTTGTAGACGTGCACATATCATCACAAAGACGTTGACACCGGTGAAGTCAAGAGAAAGAACTGAGAAAGAGAGCAGACTGATTCAAGTCGAGAGGGGGACAGTGGTAGTCTACGGATACTTGGGGCTCTAAGTTCATTTTCCAATATGGTGAAGCTTCGGTAAATAAAATTGCTGTAATTACCCCCAAAACATCGAGTTATGCTAATCTTCAATTGCATCATTTCGAGAATAAGTCAATAAAGACGGAAGATGGACCAGACATATCTCTTCAATTTGCTCGATGTAAAAATAATAGAAGTTATTTGCCAATTTCTGTCGTGAAGGTTACACGTCCGTTCTTAAACTGTCTCTTAATATATCAACACTGATGACGAACTCACGTATAAACACACATTTCATATAGATGACAGTGACATGTATATACAAACGTATATACATTCTGTATACACAAATGCATCTGAATAATGTTTTATACTATTAGACTGAACAAATGTATGTATATATAATTTTTTTAATGACCATTTTGCTTTGCTGTGATAAGCTATATATTTGTTTTATTTTTTTTAGTTTTATTTTGTTTTTTCTGTCTCCGGATTATTTTGGTTTTATTCACAAATTGATTTTTCACTTGGATTGGGTAATGAAACAGTAAATAAAATTTGTAAAAATATGTTTATTAAAAACATCTTCATCTGCTTGATATAATCAAATATTTACCGGTTATCTCAGGATAAGCCAAGGAATCATGCCTACATCGGATTGCTACCTTTTGCCTTGGAATAATTACAATACGCATATAAGATCTTTTCACCTCCCTGCTACCGGAAACACCCTTCAGGATCCATAACCTTTTCATTCTGCGCCAATTCTTAATTTCCCTTATTCTATGATTTCACATTTTTAAAAACTTTAAATTATAACTTCCAATGTTTACCTTTAACAAATTAGGTGCAAACCATTTATAATATTTGCTAATACTTTTCCTCTGAGGAGGCGAATAAGCATCGAAAATTCACGAGTTAAGGAAATATACTTATTAAAATGTATTCTGTGTTTCACATTAAAAAAATCTAGATCTGCAACTTAACCAGTTCAAATCATAAAAATTTAAATTAATACATTATGATTTATTAGCTCCATCTGGTACATTGACCAATGTTAATTTAGCTGGGATTGTCTTACATTTTAAACTTAAGATATATGTTACTTGGGCATAGATCTTACTTGATAATTTGATTCGAGCCCAAAACAATAAATGTTAGGGGGTTATAATTGGGTCACTTTAAACATTTACCTCAGGCGTCTTCAGCTAATTACTCAGCTAATTGTTGGTCTAAACACTTGAAATTTTACATAAAGCGTAATCAAACATAGGGTAAGAATATAATCGGTTTTTTTTCTCAGAATTTTGACTGCCAATGGGGTCAAAGTTGAAGAGATTTTATCTTTGCGGTCTCAAGCAAACTATAAAGCCAATTTTGAGTTTAAATATTTGATATTTTACATAAAGCATATACAGACATGCAGCAAGCTTTTAATGCAGTTTTTGGACGACAATTTTGCTGGCAAGAAGTCAAAGTTTCAGAGTTAGCCATTGCAGACTCTACCAAATTCCTTCGCCAATATTGGGTCGGAACACTTTTTTTTTAGATGAAGGTAACGTGTACATGGCTCAAACATGTTAATTTTATTTGAGGCGAAAACAATAAATGTTAAGGGGCCAAAATCGGGGTCAACTTTTGAAAACGTGGAGGGCTGCGACCTTTAACAACTTTTGTCTATCGTAGTAAACGAAGTCCATTATGTAGAAAGGCATTGCCGTACATATTCACACTTAATATATGCATATGCAAATAAAGTTATGAACAGTACATATTGCCTGAGCAATGTCGGGCGGAACTGCTTGTATATATATATATATATATATATATATATACACTTGTGCCCGATATTATTCATACCCCCCTTGAAAATTGAGTTTATTAGGTGTAACTTTTGTAAGAATTTATTGTTTACGTCCATATTGATACATATTCTTAATAAACCTCTTCTGATCATTTTCGTCATTTTAAAATCTCGGGATACTTGTAATAAAAGAAATATACAGCTATTTATAAAATCTGCAATGTTCAAAAATAATCATACCCCCTTATTTTTTCAGTATTAATCGAGTTTCTGACTGTTTGTTTTCTGTTTGATTCTTATTTTGAATGCTTTTATACAACCTTTGATTAATTTCATTTCGTTTTTTTGCATTTTTCAGAAATTAAAATGATATCAACTGAAAACCAATAAAAGAATAAAAATTATTAGAATGAGGAAGAAAAAAGAGCTTAGTAATGATCTTAGGACTAAAATTGTGAATTCACATAAGGATGGTTTAGGTTACAAGTCAATTTCCAAGAAATTTGAGGTCCCTACAGCAACAGTACAGAGCATCATCAAAAAATTCCAGAGCCACCACACAACAAACAACTTGATTGGTAGAGGAAGGAAAAGGAAACTGTCTGCTAGAGCCACCAGGAATATTGTAAGAAGTGTTAATGCAAATCCAACCACCACTAATAAGGACATTTTAGAAAATCTGGAGTCTTCTGGCATAAAAATATCAAGGCAAACATTGCAAAGGACTCTGCATGAAAATGGTCTGAAAGGAAGAAGACCAAGAAGGACTCCATTGCACACCGGAAAACACCTTGCAGCACGTCTAAAGTTTGCTAGGACCCATGTGAATTCTCCAGAGTCCGTTTTCTCAAGTATTTTGTGGACTGACGAAACAAAAATTGAATTGTTTGGCCATATGGATGCTTCTTACGTTTGAAGGAAGAAAGGAGAAGCTTACAACCCAAAGAACACCATACCCACGGTGAAACATGGTGGTGGTAGCCTAATGTTTTGGGGCTCCTTTTCGGCTAGTGGTCCAGGTAGTTTGGTCAAGATAGATGGAACCATGAAGAAGGAGCAATATTTGGAGATACTCCAGAAAAACATTAGACAGGATGCGGAGAAGCTCCATTTAGGACCAAACTGGGTCCTTCAACAGGATAATGATCCAAAACATACTGCCAAAATAGTCAAGAAATGGTTTGAGGATAATCAAATTAATGTTTTGGAATGGCCTAGCCAGAGTCCCGACCTGAACCCTATCGAAAACCTCTGGCACATATTGAAAACTGAGGTTAAAAAGCGGAAACCTAGAAATTTGAGGGATTTGGAGAACTACTGCATTGAAGAATGGTCAAAAATCAGTGTTGATACTTGTAAAAACCTTGTTGATAAATATCCCAAACGGTTACAGGCAGTTATTAAGAATAAAGGGCATGCTATTGACTATTAGTAAGAGAGGTATGAATAATTTTGAACTAGTGCCATTATTGTTTTTCTTTGTATAATGTTTCAAACTTGCATAATTTATTTATTTGTTGAGTTTAAATTAAATGCTTATGCTTGATTTATTGTTTGAAATCCCTTTAATATTGTCTACCTTCTGGTTTGAGCAATATTCTTATAGAAATCTCAAAGATCCGAGGGGTATGAATAATATCGGGCACAAGTGTATATATATATATATATATATATATATATATATATATATATATATATATATTATATACACACACACAGGGTGTCCACAAAGTCCGGCTACATAATGTAGCGAGACTTTATGGACACCCTGTATATATATCCCTAGTATACAGCAGGTCTCTAGCTTTACAGATACCTGATGAAATGCAGAGAATTACCTTGACAAACAGTTGTTTGCTTTATGTAGAGAGTGCTATATATGTGTATATATATATATATATATATATATATATATATATATATATATATATATATATATATATATAATATAAGCGAACAAATAGATATCTAGAACACTTAATAATAAATTTGAAGGTTCCAGCAACGTTCTGAGAGAAGTCGATTACTACAGAATAATTTAAGCATTTCTTCTTTGTAACTGCATCGTACGCCGTACTGTCCTGTTTTAATTAATTAAAGTAATTATTTTTCATATTAATCGTAGAGTAATGAATAAATAGTAACTGATAATGACAATATACTTTGTTATTTACCTTAGACTAGCCTTGGCTCCCGGTGTAGTCCTGGTGTTTGGAGGTGTGTGTTGAACAAAAAAAGAAAACAAATGTGGTAGTAGACAGGCAGAAGCGATTAAGGAAAATAACTTTAAAAAGTGACATCTTTGCCGTTGTTTCCATCGCCAAACCTGAAGTGGCGAAGATTTAAATAAAGGCTTGTTAATGCAAAAGAGTGGATAACCTTCAAAAATATTCGTGAAGGATCCGACCCCTCCCTGTAGAAATGGGCCTAGTCGAGGGTCAAGTGATTAATGTTTTTAGCCAATTTTTCGGTCTTTGTCGTCCGAAGTATTCTGAAAATCCGTCGCCTGTCGAAAGTTGTGCAAACATACCTACATACATGCATGTACAGAGGTAGGTGAGATTCATATTATAGATGTGATATATGGGTGGATTCTATAGAAAACACGTTAGTTTACTGTAAAAAATAAAAACTCGTATTCGGCTCGACACCCCCAGTCGATTTTCACTTTTATATCAACCATTACTTGATTCTGAACTATATATATATAAGGGCTATCCGGTTATAAGTTGAATTTAGTGTGGTTTAAATTAAGCACATTCCGAGATAACTAAACAGCAAACGGAAATAGACAAGGTGTGGCAAACGTAATTAAGGCCCGGGTTCAAATTCAGCTTTTACACAACCCCGCTATAAAAAGATGGGTCAAATGATATCACAGACAAATTACATCAGATGTTCGTAGAATAGACTAGAGTTTATCTTGTGTTGTAAGCTATGTTTTGTTTGAGAACAGTTTCCGATGGTTATACAATTCCTTGAGGTGATTGGTTCTCAGTAGACTGTTCTTGATTTGGAAGCAACAGAGCAAAAGATTTTTTTTCCGTGTTGACACGAAGAAAACATATGCAAGGTTGCTAAAGAAAAAGGTTTAAACTTTATGAAGCAGTTCTGGTTACTGATTGGTTGGTAGCAGAGCGTGAATTAATTCGACAGTTCCCTTTGTAAATATAATCTTTCAACTATGAGGGATCATATCCCATTATAATTTAAAAAAATATTGCAATAGTTTATATTATATCTTATTATATTATATATACAGTAGTGACGAGAAAGCTGCATAGATTTACTGATTCTGAAGAAGTACAGAAAATTAGAAGGCATGTATTTTCGACATAACCACCTGAAGATTTTTACCGTTTGCAACCGTCATTCCCTAAATAGAAGAACTATAATGTAATTCATTTCGTTATTCTATTAGAAACAATTAATGAAGCCTCTCTATTAGTCTCTCCCCCATCATTAGCAAAAATCCGTTTTCTAATAAAACCTTTTAGAAACTAACACATTTTTTTATTTTGTTTCCATATATGGGTTTTATTTGTCTCAGTTAAATAGCCGACCAGCAATACTAAGAGGAAATCTCACAGGAAACATCCCAGATATAGGTGGGGGGTAATTGAAGCATGAGGACCAGCAACTGTGCAGGTATGAAAATATTTTATTATTTATTCTGTTTCTTGACTCTTGCCTTGAAAAAAAATCACAAGTACACAAGTATGCGTATGTACAGAAGAACTAAATGCGAAAGATTCGTTTAAGGTTTTTTTTTTTTATAAATATGTGGATCTTCCGAATTCGACAGGTATGCACTTTCTAAGATTGTCTTTTTTTTAAAGCATCCTACAACATAAGATATTTTTTATTTGTTTTTATTGAGGAGGAATATGAATATTTAATGTCAAAGTTACTGATTAGAACATTAAAAATGTATCGGTTGAATATTAAGATACGATAAGGAACACAAACTGCAATGCTTTATTGAAGAAAAGTTTTGGCAGGCAGAAAAATATTTATTGGATTCAGTGAAGCATATGACAGAGTAAGCTTCAATAAGATGATCGGCATTTCAAAGTTTAGAATCTAAGAATCAATAAAAAGAATGGAAAATATCGCATAAATATTTATACGTAATAAGGCCAGCTATTATAATTTATAAGCCGCTGGTCAGAACTTTAGCAATATAGGTATGGTTTTAAAATTAATTGCCAAACTATTATCGACAAAAATAAATAGAGCGATTTTATGTTAATTCGGGGGTTTAAATTCAACTTTTACACAAACCCGCTAGAAAGATACGGGGCAAATGATATCAAAGACAAATTAAATCAGATGTTCGTAGAATAGACTACAGTTTATCTTGTGTTGTAAACGAGGTTTAGTTTCAGAACAGTTGCCGATGGTTCTCAGGAGACAGTTCTTCATTTGGAAGCAGCTTTTTGTTTTTTTTTAGTCAATCAAAAAGAAGGGATGTCATTCCTAGATATTTATGTAAAAGAAACCACAATCGACGGCAGCACATAGGCCAGCAATGACCATGATCATCTCTCTTCGGATCTTGAGAATATAGTGCAATGAGGAAAAGGGTGGCTGGTTTATTTTAATACATCAAATACCAAGCTTCTCCCCTTTCATTATAATTGCCCTGATCCTAATCATGGCCTAACTGAAATGAATATGTCTCAACTAGAGAGTTCCGTGTTGGCAAGCCTAACTCCTAATATGAAATAGACTGCAAACTTCAAATCTATTGATTGAATATATGTTTATTTAAAATTTATTTATTTACTAGCATTTGAGCCCGGCGTTGCCCGGGTGTTTAGAAGTGTATGTTGAGCACCCCCCCCACAAAAAAAACAAAGCTGTCACGTTTTTTAGAACTGTTACCCCTATTATGACCTCTTAACATTTGTTTGGAGCTTAAATCCAGTTATTAAGTTAGATCCATGTCCAAGGTACCTATGTCTAAATTTTCAATTGTTTAGACCCAAAATTATCGGAGGACTTTGTTAGAGTTCTCAAAAGTCGAATCGTTGAACTATGATCCTTTAACAGCAAAATGTCTGGCTGTAAACCGATTACGAAAATTTTCCCAAATCTCAATACCCTGCAAAAGGCTGTAGACTGAAAATTGACATGGTTCTTGCGTAGTGAAATGTACACAGACATACACTAACTTTTATAGATATACTAGAAAGTCAGCCCGGCGTGGCCCGGGTGTTTGGATCTTTATGTTGAGCAAAAAAAAAAAAAAATGCGGTCAATTTTTTAAACTTTGACCTATTTTAGCCCCTTAAAATTTATTGTGTTTATCTCAAATCAAGTTATTACGTTAGATCCATGTCCAAGGAACCTATATCTAAAATTTCTATTGTTTTGACCCACAATTTTCGAAGGAGTTTGGTAGAATTCTCAAAGGTGAAATCGTTGAACTTTGACGCCTTAACAGCCCAATTTCTGGCCGAAAACGAATCTCAAAGATTTCCCCACATTTCAGTATACTGTATATCAAATTTCGAGTCTGTAGACTTTAAATTGACAGAGTTATTGCACAGGGAAATGTATACACAGATTCACACACATACAGATACTTTCACTTTTATAGATAGATAGATTTAAGTTAATATTTATCTATTTAATATAGTAAATATCGATAAGATTGGTTTGATCACTCTACTCATGTAGTAGGTATGTCAATACTCTATTTGTATGAGACAGGTAAATCTAAAAATATACTATTGTTGCCACATCTTCGTAGCAGCTGTTCGGTGCGCCCTATACAGCGTTAATAGAGTTACAAACCGGCATCGAAATCAAGTAGCTGATTCAGTTATCTCGTTCCTGTATTTTCTTTCCCACAGAAGAGACCTTGCAATCCTGAATCTGCTCTATCGTTTTCATAGTAAATGCTCAACTGTTCTCTATATGTTTCTCCCTTGTTAAAAGCTCACAAAAAACATTTGACAAGCTACAACAAATATATACGATTTCTCTCACTCTCTAATTCTGTCTAAATCTAAACGCAACTTCAACGAACGTAGCTTGTTTCCCGAAATGCCCGCCCGTGGAACACTGTTCCATTGTCCTGCTTTTTTATTTAATATCACATCACTTAAAATCCAATGTATAAAAGTTCTTGTCGAGCCCTCCACAGACATAATTAAATTGTATACGTCATTAACGATTGCAAAACTACCACTGTATATTTATTAAACCTTATTCTCGAATGGCCTTGTAACGTTGACACTCAAGTTAAGAATATATATATAGTGCGGATACAAAATCGCATGTACGGGGTCGGCAATTAATTCGGTTTCTTCATTTAATTCAAGTATATCTACGTATTTATAGGATTGTGTGTGTGGTATTTTTTGTGTGTCACAACTACATTCGAGTGACTGTCGTTAAATTTCTATGGACTGCCATTTCTTATAATAAAGAAATTACCAAGAATCCTTTATAACTTTTAGTTTCGATGTCGATTATAGCTGATGGAACTGGAGTCATTTTTTTTACATTAATAATTTTACCAGGAATTCTTTACAAGTTTTGATGGAACTCAAATTATTTACATACATATGTTTTGGACTCGGTTTTATTCAAGCTGATGTTCGGTTTTTATTCAAGCTGATGCTCCACAGACATATGGATAACATTTTTAACTTTTTCAATCGCAACTTTATAATATATAAACATCGATAGAACATTAACTCTATAATAACATACTACATCTGCAGAGATTAAAATATCATATTTCAGCATATTTTAGGGCCGGGCTACGGCTGGCGTCTCTTCTAGCTTAGATAAATACTATTACAGTTTTAACAAAAGAATTACTATAATATGAGAACGTCTCGATTTTTGCTGAATATATACAGAATGTCAACATCAATATATTACATATGAATGACCCCTTTGTGGAATTTCAACAGGTCTCACTAGTATATTTTATAATAGTAGTAGCCGTGGTGCCAAGCGTTGTCCGCATGTTTGGAGGTGTGTGTTGAGCAACAACAAAATAAGTGGTAGAAGAAAGACAGGCTCGAACCCGAACTGCGAAGGATGAAAGGAACGTGAAAAAAGGTGACGCCCTTGCTGTTGCGCTCATCCCGAAACCAGAAGTTACGCTGTTGAAAATGGATAGTCAATCGAAACGAGGAGATAACTTTCGGAAATATCGGCGAAAAAAAATTAAAGAGACCTTTCCCTGCCATGTTGAGGGTGAAGGAATTAATATTTGTAGCCATTTTTTTTTTAAATATATGTCGTTTGACAACGTGACAGCTAGCCGAAGGAGGAGTAGATAGGATATAGTAAACTACCTCCGATATGGTCTCAAAGATATAAACCCCGCAGTTTTATAGTGTAATCCGAAAGCACGTATGTCAATTTAGGGTCACATTTAAACATTGAAAGCCACTTTTATGTAAGAACATATTTCACGCCGATGGCGATCGTGAGGATCAGAATATCGAACAAATAAATTTTGGTTGTGATAGCATCTGTACAACATGCATTGTTGCCTACTATGTACCCAAAATAGCAGAAAGTGGAGACAAATTCCAAAGATATCTCACCAATTGCAAAGTTGATTTGATCATGGGCAGAGATAGTGTTTTTACAGCATGGAGACACAAACTCAACACCATCTACCAAACTGCCCTTTATACTAAAGCAATGTAAGGGAGTTTAATAAATAATCTAAAAACGTTGATGAATACAGGAGATATTTTCTCTTATTTCTGAATTTTGGAGATGAGGATTAATTTCTTATGTAATTCTTATCCTTAATATTAATTTTCTTATCTTGTGTGATTTTGATGTAACTTACGGCATTATATGGCTGTAACTTGTTCAACACGGGAATGTTTCCTATGCACTCGGCAAGTTGGACGTAATTCGGACGAACCCTTTTATTTACTTCACGGGAACAGCATTCTCTAATTCCATAAGCCATGACTAAATATAAGTCCTAAGTAATTCGCAATCGTATCTACCCGGTCGCACACAATGGGGATTGTGAAAATGACACTCACGATAAAACTGTGGTTCAAAGAACCTAAATAATACTGATATATTTTTATTTCTTTTAAAGCGATGATGTAGTTACAATATCTTATCGATATAGTAAGCCGAGATCAACGTGATTATTGATAAAACATATTGTAAGTTCATCTGATCCGTTATTAATATATAATGATTAGAGAAATGAAGGGCACGTAGGTTTTATTTGAGAAAACGAACTTACGTTATCGTTGTATTCAACAGGTTCAATGTCGATTCTCACTTCAATACTATCTACTTATCTCTATGACCTTAGACATAATTAATTAGTATTACGTTTTCTATTATTTCTACTGTTGAATCAAACAATGTTTACTGACACTGGCTGTAACTCCTGAACAGATTGTACAAACTAGGATAAATAATATTTTTTAAGGGCGGATATTAATATTTACCGATTCAATAACTGATAAGAACATATTGTACGCTCAGATATTGGAAAGAGATATAAACAACCTAAACTGTAATGCTGTTTCCAACAAACGTACTTTAAGAGTTATTCAGTGAAGATAGAAAACATCTCTTTACAAATTTATTGAAGCATATGACACAACAATACTCGATACGTTGCTTCGCATCTCAAAGTTTATGATATAAGGATCAATAAAACCACTAGCAAATATAAATATAAAACAATGACCGAACGTGATAATACACACACACACCCACATATATATTTCATAAAATAGAATATACTTTTTTGTCTAATAATTCTATTTTCAATCCTTTCCAACTTGCGATTAAATGTCTTCACTTCTGACAGGAACTGGATAATGTAATCATTATACTTATTAGTTTGAGTGTTTTCAGGATTCATCGTCAAAGATAAATTAATCTAACTAGTTTTCAATAATTGATTTTGGAGTTGAATGTAATAATCAAAGAGGAAAGCGCCCCCCCGTGTATGTGTGTGTCGTGCAGTCATACAACTTACCTTCGGATGGCATCTGAGAGAAAGAGATACTTAAAGATGCCAGCCATAAATTTATAAGGTGTAGTCTCGTGGAATCTCACGAGATCTCATCTTCCACTGCACATGTATGCAAATGGATTGGGGTTAGTTTTCTGATAAAAGGTCTGTTGGTAGTGGGGAGAGACGTGCTGGAAGTTGAGAAAGGTGTCAGTGACAAATTCTAGCTTGACTTTTGCTTATTGTATTTGGTTTATTTTGTTTTGCTGTTTACCAGCACATTTAACGTCATGTATATAGCTTTTTTTTCTGTTCTAAACGAAATCGCCCATTTTTCAATTTAATGGATTGATAAACTGCATTAGTAAGGGACCCATCGCAGAGTCTGGATCAAAAACATACACTTCTTTGGTTGGACAATATGTAGTTTACTTTGCAATGTAAAGGAATCACTAGATTTTAGAAAATTATTTTATCTATAACTAAAGGGGGGGTAAAGCGCTGTCCGGGTGTATGGAGGAAACAAAAGTGGTAGTAAGGCAGTCAGGCTCGAATCCTAAGAGCTAAGGAGAAAAAGAACGTGAAAATAAATGGAAAAATGTGATAGTATCCAGGTAGTTCTGTTACATAAGGGCTGTCCCCTTTTCATGTAAGTATAAAAATGGAGAATTTAGTTTAAAATGGAAATGAGATGGCAATAGAGAAATTCGAACCTCGTAATCTTGGTTTAGAAATAGATTACGTGTGAAAATTTAAAAATGTAAAACGAAAACTTTGTTTAGAATATAGATAAAATATTCAAGAAAAGAATGTGAGCTGTCAACTTTATTATGAAATTTTAAATTGAAAGAATGCAGCTTATAAGCTAATGTTTTTAAATATTGAATAAATAGGTTACTGAGAAATAAGAAAAGTTGTGACACGTATGTCCAGGACACGTGAAAGAATGCACATGTTTTAACATGTGTATGACGTCACGGAAAATAGAAAGTTCGAGGGATAGAGAAAAACTTTAGTTAGAAAACAGTCAGTGAAAAAAATCAGAGGGAGTCAGACGTCTAGGAGCGAGACGTCACTTCAAGGAAAAACGTGAAACTTTGAATTCTTGCTGATGGAATCACGGCCGTGTGAAGAATAAACCATCAAGTGGTTTTGTAAAGCTCGTCTTGTGTCTTATGTTTCTTATACAAAGGTAAAGTCCAATTGTATTATATATTTGTGTTATATTTATCTACATACACGTCCCAACATCATAATGCCGAACTGTCTGAACACTATATCCCTTCACTCTAAGAGCTTTCTCCTTCCCTCAGCAAGATCTAAGAAAGAACATTTTAATATATAAGAATTATAACATGAACAATCTCTTTAGAACTCTTACAACACCTCTTACTCTCTCTCTCTCTAAGACTCAATGAAGCCCCTATATAACAGTTCTAAACCTAAGGCCGTGACGCCAAGGCGGGAATGAAAGTGAAAGGAAACGCGAGATTTTACCGCTGCATTATGACGCGAGAGGAAGTCAAAAGTTTTCAAATTTAGCGATTAAAAAACTGACATGAAGAAAGTGAAAGTTATTTGAATGAGCTCTCGCAGATGCGGAAATAGGTCACGCACTTAAATTTGGCTGTTAGCAAGTTAAGCTTTTAGCTCTCCGCCGCTGGGAAAAACAAGCTCACCCCCAAGAAGATGAGCTCTGGCAGTATCTTAATAGCAATTTCCTGATATGAAGAGTTTTCTGCAGAGTGATCAAAGCTAATTGCCTTCAAGACGTGTTGACAACGAGGGTCAGCATGCTTATGTTATTCGATTCAGTTTCGCTTTATTTAAACGAGAAAAAAAAACACTGGAAAGCATGTGTATTTTAAGAACACGCTCAAAATATATGTAGATACGTCCCCCGTTCGCAAATCGTAGAAAGTATATTAAAAATGGTTCTCCAAATAGTAATCCTCCCGAGAACCCCGGCGAAAAAAAGCCTTTGCTGGAGGTGTAAACACGCGCGCGGCCGTTTGACATATATATATATATATATATATATATATATATATATACACATGTGTGTGTATATGTTAAACATGCAAAAGAGAATCGTTAATTTAAAACGCACTCCTGTCATAGCAAATACATTGAATTCACACGCTTGACCTTAATGAACACTGAGAAGTGAAATGTTTTTTTTTTCTGCAAAAGTTCATAAAAATCGGTCAGGACGTTTTCGACATTGTTAGGCATACACTCACAAACTAAAACAAAATCTTACAACGTATATAAAAGCACACACGCAAATTATGTATGTATATATATATATATATATATATATATATATATATATATATGCGTTGTGTGTGTTTTAGACATTTTCATTCAATTATATTACACATTTAACTGATATTAATAGGATGCACTTACATTCGAATTTTTTTTTTATTGTTATGGACGTCCATTGCTTGCAATAAAACTTTACAAAACATTCTTCATAAGTTTGTTTCGTTGTCGAATTTTGCTGATAGCCCTTAAGTCATCTATTTTATATATTATCTTACCAAGAATTCTTCATAAGTATTGGTGTCGGTTTCGATTATAGCTGCTGGAAATCAGTTTATATATATATATATATATATATATATATATATATATACATACACACACACACAAGTTTCGGTTCAAGCCGATACACACAAGTCATAAGCATATAATTTTATGTTTGAAATCGCAAATTTATAATATATAAAATCGATAAAACATGAACTATAATAATATATATGAAATCTGCAGGAATTAAAATGACATATTGAAGCGTACTTTATGACCGGGCTACTTCGGCTAAATTAGATAAATACGTTTGCCGTTTTAAAAAAGCAGCTCAATTTACGCTGAACATCTTAAGAATGCCAACATCAATACATACGGTTTATTCCCACGTGGAATTTACACAGGTCCCGCTAGTGTTTACTAATCCTATTATTGATAATGCTTGATTAAACTATAACTACAGAACACAAGCACATTTGTATTCACGCATCTAGTTGTGTTTTATTTTTACTCTCGTTCTCTCACTTTATGCATCTCCCTTCTTTCATTTACTCTGAATCTTTCTTTCTCGGCCCCTTTGTCTGTCCTGCATATATATATATATATATATATATTTATATATATATATATATATCTATATATTTTTTTTTATATGTATATATATATATATATATATATATATGAGGCTACCTGTGACCTGAGTCGGTATGTTATATTAGCTATAGAATTTATGTATGAGCCTGACACTTGTAACGTAAAGAAAATGATTTTTTAGACAAGCATTTCTATGAAAGTATACTAAAATGAAAATCACCGACGGATCACTCAAACATGAAAAAAATACTCCCTATTCGTGTAAAGTTACATATTTTGCACAATAATCGCTCAAAAATCGGCAATTAAACATGATTTTCCTACAAATCGAACGCCGAGGAAAGTCATTTAGCAGCAAAAATGCACATGAACCTACCGATGACAAATATAAGAATGAAAACCCCATATTGGAATCTTTCAACCAAGTTATAGAAACTTCAAATCTAAAAATAAATAATTTATAAACCTGAAGCAAAAAAACACGTAAACAAATGAAAAATAAAACTAATATTGAAATAGATTAGTACATGTGGCAATTTCACCATTCTCGCACAACTATTCTAAAAAAAAAAAAAATGGAAGGAAGGAAAAGAGACGGGGTGAGAACAGTGGTAATAGTTTTGGATTTACTGCAAATGTTATTATGTTTATCAACGAGTTAAAGTCGTTAAGTTGTAATAAAATAGCGACAGTACCGTTGTAATAAAGAATAGTTGCAAAACACCCACTCTTCCCATGTTAATTTCGAAATAACGTTACTATTTCAGTGCGCAGGTAAACATCTGCAAAAGAAGCGATTTGTGTTTATTTGTTTACATTGTTATGGGTTAATGTTTATGCCCGCATGGGAAACCGGATGTCGTAAACCGGAAAGTGGGTTACATCACAAGTTACAAGATCATTTGAGTTATATATATATATTATATACACGTGTATATTAGGCTTTAAATATATATGCCTATTAAGCAGCACATAGTAATACCCGTTTCATCCTAATGAGTTTGTCAGGAAAATGCATTGAAGTTGAAATTTATAAGTGTTTTGCTATGTTTCATTCATACGGGGTGTGTTATTAATTAGATTTATTGCAATTCACACGCATTTCTCGGTGCCAATGAGCAAGCGGTTATCAAGGGGAGTTTAATCTTCGATTTATCTGTTTTTGCACTTTTAGTGGTGATCTGTTTTTAGGTTATACTAGAGTATTTGTTTATGCAATCGTTTATTCTAATTTCCGCATACATTTCAAAAACATACTAATATATATATATATATATATATATATATGCGTATTTTAAGGCTGCAAGTCATGAAGAATTTGTGCCCACCCCCGTTAGCACAAAATTCACTTCCAAATGATGTGTTTTTTATTATACATTTATTTGGTTAATGTCAATTTTAATCAAAAACAAGAAAGTATTAGCGTCAGTCGATCATAAGTGTGAAGTTATGAATCTGTACCTGTATTAGAAGCTTCCTGCCTCCATTTCATTTTAAATTTGCATTTTTCTTATATATATATATAAAATGAAAGTTAGAGAATTAATGACAAAAAGATATATTCCAAAATTCATGATGTTGACAATCTTATAATTTATTGCTTTAATTTAATTGACTTGTACAATTCTTGACGGTATCTCTTTCGTGGCGCAAAATCAAAAATTAAATAATATATATATATATATATATATATATATATGTGTGTGTGTGTGTGGGTGTGTGTTGTTTTTTTTGCGATAAAAGGGGTTTGATAAAAACGCGTTTTAGTTGTATTTAATTTTCGCTTCCTAAGCGGTAAAGCGATTACTCTTTTTTTTTCTTTTTTTTTTTGCAACGCTTCCTTTTTATATATCATTTAATTGAAATTCTTTATCGAGATGAGTATTATTTAATAATTTATGCATTGAGTACTATCATCCTCATCTTTTTTATGTTTTGTTTCACGACGTTTCGGCCAACTATTCCACTGGCCAAGTAAAAATTTTCTGAAGATGGCGGTTTCAATCCTACCCAAAACCGGTCAGATGCTTACTTGGCCAAAAACGTAGTGAGATAACAACTACAGGTGGCAGTAATTTCTGAAAATGGAGTTGGGAAATCCGGAGTTCCTATTACGTCGGGGTTACCACCTGACGAAGGCCAGGGTAATAGTTGGCCGAAACGTCGGGAAACAACAACTAAGAATGATGAGGATAGTAATCCAGAATAAATAAATTAATAAATAATACTCATCTCAATAATGAATTCCAATTAAGTAATATATATATATATACCATTCGGTAGGTACCCGGCAATGGAAGGTCAGATATTGAATAAACATGGATATATAAAACCAAAAATTCTAACCTTGATCGCCCTTTCGGGACCTGTGACGCAGTGGATAGTGATGTTGAATCTCTACGGTTACAGGTGAGACTTGTCTTAAGATAGCGGTTTCAATCCTGCCGAAATCTGGCCAGTGGATTGGCTAAAAACGTCGAGGGACGATAAGAACTATGGATGGCAGTTAAGAGATTCGGAGTTCCTATTCTGTCGCGGTTACCGCCTGACGAAGGATAGCCGAATGGTCTTGAAACACCAACAAAGAAAGATGAGGCATCCTTTTTGTTCTGAACGTATTTTTATTTTATTTTATTAATAGTTTTACTGTGAGATATCTAATTTTTTTATTTGAATATTTTAAATGATATTTTACGTTCATAAATGTTATTTATTTTATATGTGTGTATCATAAAAAACAGACATAATATTTCAATACAATAGTTATTAGAAGATCATTAATTGTCTTTTCATCACTGTATTGCTTACATTTAAATATTTTCTATAAGATCATGGATATTTTTTTCCGAAGAAGCACATTTGAAACTCATGCACATAATTAGAATAAAACACATTTTGAAAGTGTTAAAGTATTTTAAGCTGGCTATACATTCAAACATCAAAATACATTTCATTTTGTAATGATTATATTACCATATTCACGCTTGACAGCAAGGAGATTATAAGGCATGTCTCTGAATAATTATCTTCTATTTGTCATGCAAATTGCTTAGTGACAATTGAAGGACTTTGTTTTCCTATTCGATTGGTGGATTTGGAAGAAATCCTCGCGGATATAAACGGTCGATTGACGTACTAACACCATTATTAATATATGAACTCGCATCTCTTTAACTATTCATATCAGAGTCACTCGTTTAATTAGATTATACGCTGAATTAAATATACAATACTTTTTTTACATAGGAATCACCACTTATCAAGGCCAAGCGTCCACTCGAGGATAAAGATTAAAGAGTTGACAGAAATCGGACAATATAGTAATCGGTAGTAATGGAAATTCGGTAAATGTGTTAACACGTGGAACGGCTCATCAGGAACTTGTTTACGTAAGACTTGAAGACAACCATATGGTAGTCAGCTTGAAAGCAGGAAACGGAAGACAATTCTACAGGCGTGCAGTTCTAAGAAAGAAGCTTCGTTCATGGAATCTACGTTTAGGTTAAAGCACAGCTAACGAGGGGTGAATTATTAATTGTGTTTCCAGCTAGATGAGTGTTTATTGTGAAAGTTTGGCAAGGGTGAACCATAGATTGAAGATCAGTCGAACACTTCCCATGAAAATAACGATACGGTAGATACAAACTCGCAACATCTCTTGTGTGAGATAGAGGTTGCTAGGAAGAGAAAAGGACATCTACGAGGCTACGAAGTTTATGTTGAACTCTATCAAGGCAGGACAAGTCCTTTCTACAGCTCCTGCACACATGAGGCAACAGTATTCCTTCCTTGGACGTACCTGGCTCTTATATAGATAGAGAATTGCATCAGCAGTGAGATATCTACTGGATCGATAGAAGGACCCCACCATTTTTCCAGCGGCCTTGGCAACAGATTTGATGTACGTGTTCCATTTAAGTTCAGGAGTAAAGGTCAAGTCCAGAAGCTTGTCAAAACTTGAGGCCTCCTCAAGACGAGATCCATTCATTTCAACTGATGCCAGATATGGATCATAACGTTGATGATGTAAAGAGAGAAGCTTGGTTTTATATGCATTAAAAGTAAACAGCCACTCCTTTCCCCATTGTACCATTGGCTCAAGATCAGAGGAAAGAGAATCAGAGAGAACTTGGTCGTTTATTGACTTAGATGTGCTACCATAGATTGTAGTCTCATTAGCATAAATGTCTACAAATAATGTAAGGATGTGATTTGGAAGATCATTAATGTAGATCAGGAAATACATTGGGCTCAGGATGGACCCCTGAATGACTCCAGCATTAATACTGTGAGCTTCTGATTATTGCCCATCAACTACTACTCTTATGGACCTGTCAGAAAGAAATGATTTAATAATTGAGAATACATTTCCAGCGACACCATAGCTAGAGATCTTGTGAAGTAAACCTTCATGCCATACCCTATCAAAGGCCTTAGATATGTCAAGAGCAATTGCCCTGGAAATATTGCTACCTTCGAGAGATTCGCTAATCCTATGAGATATAACTGTATGCACATCTGCTGTAGATCTAGCAGAACGGAAATAATAGTGTGTGTGTGTCACTAAGGTTATTTTTGCTGAGACGGTTGATTACTTCTCTATTTAACACAGAGTCCAGCAACTTACTCATGGTGCACAGGAGACTTATTGACCTGTACTGAGGGGGATGAGCGATCACCAGAATTCTTACATACAGGGCATACTGATGAGATTTTCCAGGATAATGGGAAGCAATTCTCATTAAGACAACGTTTAAACAGTTATGGCAGTAGAGACATTTTTATATTTCGTTTCCAAAATATTGTAAGTTGAAGATTAATTAGTCATATTATTTGGGTTCTTAGAACTAATTGTCTTATCTGTATGTTATTTTCGCAACGTTTCGGCCCCGCAAATTTCCGAACTTTTTGAGGTTACTCTTGTGGAAACTTTCTCACTTACTCGGGAAAATCTAAAATAACTATTTTTCTCAATGATATAATATATTGTAGATGATTCATTACAAGCGTTATTGAAATATATTGTGTATTATCTCCTAACATATATAAAGAAAGAAACTTCAGAG
>NC_136523.1:10148134-10163134 GCF_053919585.1 Euprymna scolopes | reverse complement strand
TGAAATCGAAGGTACCATTATTCTTATGACCTTCTAAACAGTTTTATATAAATGGATATAACGCTCTTATATTGCTTTTTTTCGTTTAATCGAGCACTTTTACGCAATACTGTTTACAAGACAGTGACATATATATATATATATATATATATATATATATATATGCGTGTATGTATATTACAGCTACAATAACTCCAGTCTACATAAATATTAACATTAATCACATGACAATCACAAGCCGATGAAAAATCACAATATTTTAGACCAATAATATATGAAAAATTTGCTTCAAGAAGTTCCTGTTGAACTCGAGGTCAACCACTCAATAGTCGTTCGCCATTTAAAGCAAATATGGGAGTAAAAAAGTTGGATAAATGAGTGCCGCAGGAATTGAACGATAATAAAAAAAAATCATCGTTTTGAGATTTCTTCTATGCTACTTCTGCAATCACCCTGGATTTTATTGGTGGATTATTAAAAAATGTTTTTTATTTTTTTTTTCACGGTAGTAATTAAAAATACATTAAAATTAAAATTCACAAAAAATTCATTTTTTCACACGGAATACAAAAAAATTGAATGTTTTCTTTTATTCCCTTGAGTTCCAGTGGATCATATTCTTAGAGAAAATGTAATTAATCTCTTCCATTTAAAAAAAAATGTTTGAAAGATGTGAGATGCTTAAACTGATGGATTTAAATATATATTAAAAATGTTTAAAATCGTGGTATAATCCAACGAAAATTAAATAGTTTAATATTCCTATGTATATAAGCAGATAATTTAATCTAAAAGAAAGGCCGACTGTAATGTCTCTAGGGTAAACTCCAAAGCTTCAACCCGAAAATGTAATCGTAGATTTTCTTAATTAAACCAAATAGAAATGTTAATATTGACTCTCACGAGAAGCATCAAAAACTCTCGTGGGTACCGAATATAATCTAAAAGTTAAAAGTAAAATCGAATTCAATCTTATGAAAATGATCAGCCGTTCTATTTTAAGAACAAATTAATAGTTGCCTTTTGGCTTACAAAATAAATGTGACAATACCATGGGAGGAGTAGAGATAAATAAAAATAAGAACACTAGAAGCTCAAACAGACACGGAGGAGAGCGAGTTGAAAGTAACTATATTTATAAAGTTAATATTTATTCGTCTTATATTTATTAACTAGGGGGACCCATTTATAGGCATATCCCGGTAGAAGCATAGGGCAAATCCAGACAAGAATAGTTAAAGACACTACTTGAAAATAAATTAAACTACGATTGTTGTAGGTGTCCACTGCCGTCTTAGGATAATAGCAGGCACAAGCGACCGTGAACCAAATGAAATATGATTTCAATTGTCGGGCTGTTTTTCCAATGGAAGCGAGTAGAGGCTACTTTTATTGTCAGCTCTGATGGATACTGACAATTAGTGCTGCTGAATTCTTAAAATGCATTCCAGAGAAAATCACTACATACTTATTAGTTATGCCTAAATTTATATAACTTCAATTCATTACGATTTGAACATAAGTAAAAACAGAAGAGAATCAATTGTATATTAACTCTTTAGGATGATCGAAATCAGTGCTGGATAGCTCTTCTAACCATGACAGTATTTTTTAAAGTCTGGCATCGCTTTTCATCTCACTATACTGTACGCATATTTTTAAGTAGATGTAGCAAATCTTTTATTGAGTAATTTTTAAGTTATTCATCGTCAACATCAAGACAAGAAACGTAAAAAGAAGCCCTGGCAGTTTACGTTTTTATTCAAATGTTCGTCTTATTTTTAAAGAGATGGTGGAAATCAAGTCTTCCTCAAATAATGTTAAATAAAATTCAAGTTTTACGTCATATTTGTAACTTGTTAGATGTAAGTTCAGTACTCTCCATCATGCATAAAAAGAATGGGTTTTCTAATACCGTAATAACAACTTGGTAACATACAAGTACGAAAAAACAAAACAAAGATAACGTTTTTAAGTTCTCGATAATCGCTACTAAAATAAAATTCTCCAGACGAAGTAAAAATAGTAATAAAATAAATACATGTTTCCGTAGAAAATGCAATTCCTTTTTCTCTTCACTCATTTTTCTTAATTCAGCTTCGACAGTCGAGTTGTAAATATATTCCATTCCTATTTTTACGCACATTTCATCTTTCCTTTAATAATATTCTCTTTTCCCTGTACATATTTGTGAATTATTCCACGGATTTCTTCCTTTTGGATTACTTTGGACCATCTTCCAATTAGACGATTCCCTTGGATTTTACTTGTGCGAATGGAAATGTATTTATTTATTTTTTTTTTTTTGGAATCTGCATCTTTGGATTTTACCGTCATTGGATATTTTACCCTTCACCAGAGTATCCATTCAGGTGAAATCACTTTTAATAACTATTCCCTCTGCTTCACTTTTTTGTAAGATCTATGACTTACTTGTAGTTTCATCAAATACTTTTGCAAGCAAAATAAAATCCCGCATTTTGCTTAATCCTACCTTCTTCGAATATCCGCGGATTAAGAACTTTATTTAGTCGATCCTTTTTTAAATTAAGTTTTTAACTCTTTTTCAAAGTGTTTTATTAACTACTTGTTCTTATTAGTCGTGGAAAATTGGTGCAAATTGTGAAAATAAAAAATAATGAACTTGCAAAGTAGATGTTTAACAAGTGCGTTACGTATATGCATGCGAAAGTATACCTATAGGTTCCTATCTTTATTTTAAGACTATCAAGGTTTTCATAGGACTTGAAATTTTGTATATAGGTTATGCAGTCATGTAGGAAATCGTTACATGAGTTTACATCCTGAAAAAGCGGTTTTAAAAGATTAAAAGTGGAAAATGTACGTGGGAGCCATCTAATGTTTCTCTGTTTGGTAACTCTTCCAAGAATGCGCATGCGTGAATGGTGCACATTACACATGCATTATAATAAGTACAAGTAGGTCCGTAAACACTTTGCAAAGATCGTATACATTTGGCCTAATGGTTATAGTACTTAATTGACTGTCTTGAAGTATTGGTTTCGATACCTCCTCGAGTCTTTTTTTGTTTACTGACAGGAAGTGAAGGTTTTAAAAAGATATAATATACGCACGCAAATATCTCAGTTTCTACGACCGCACAACGCCCAGGGACCTGCTAGCATATCTACAAAGTGATAATGTATTTAAGGACAATTCTCTTCCTATATACACAATGAATATTTCATATTCATACTTGAAATGTTGTATATAGTGTGTTCTGACATGTGAAAAACTTGTATAGTCAGTTTTTAGCCGGAAAAAAGGCAGCTACGGTGTTGACAAATATGCACTTGGATATTATCAGATATGTACCGTTTTACAGGTTGCGAAAACGCTTTACAAAGATTGTGGCAAGCTGGTCTAAGTCATCGAACTTGACCCACTGCCTTACGTTTTGCTTTCGATCTCACCGGGAGTATGTTTTCTTACAAGAAATCAACTGGTTAGAAAAACAATATTCGCATGCACATCCATTTTCCTTGCGTTTTTTTCCCCCCTTATTTTAGTTTTTCTTTGCCACGTCGGATAATCATCTAGTCTATGGATATATCTATAAAAGTGTGAATGTGTGTGTTTGGATACTTCTCAACCTATATACTTAACGAATTTTTTTATCTACAGACTTGAAATTCGACGTATAGAGTAAACAGACAAAATTTTACCTCGTCCTAATTAGTAAAAAAAAAAAAAAAGAAAAGCTGCTAAGTTGTCCAGGTTGAAAAATTTGTTAGCAAGAGTCACCAGGTATTATCCGTTTGCTGTTTCACGATTGCGCATGCGTGAGTAGTTCACATTACAGATTCGTTATGTTAATAAGTAGTTTGAAAACATTTTAAATATCGTCTCACGCTGGTCCAATGGTTATCGCACTTTACTGATTTTAGGTTTTAACTTCAGTCTTAGCTCGTATATTTTTATATAGAAGAAGTGAACTATTTAGAGAAACATTCGCGTGCACCTGCCTCCGTTTCTATATTATATTGTCATTCTTACGACCGGGCAATGCCGGGTGGCCTGCTAGTATATCTATAAAAGTGGCAGTGTGTGCGTGGACATTTCTAAATCTACACAGTTAACGATTTTTTTTCATCTACAGGCATGAAATTTCGTGCAAAGTTTGTTCAGACTCGTGGAAAGATATTAAGTTTTCCGCTGGATACAGGGATTCTATAAATCAAAATCGATAAATTGGTACGCGGGAGTCAACGCATCAAAGTTTCACGAATGCACACGATAAGTAGTTTTCAAACACTTAAATTTTTTTTTTTTTCATTACAAGATTTGAAAGGCTAAGAAAAAACCGTAATACTCGCACGTACGTGTCTCAGTTTCTGTATGAATATAGATTTAATATTAATGTGTATTTCATGACGCGGCAACGCCGGACAGTTTGCTTGTATAAATATATTTTATGCATTAAATAATCAAATACTTAATCGATTACAACCGTATTTTAAAATATTTTTTTTTAGGGATTTTACAGTAAATTACGTTTAATTTCGATGTGAAATAAGAGGGTTATCTCTATATAAATAAAATGAACTCATTTTTTCTCTATATAAATAAAATGAACTCATTTTGTCTCGTCTGATTTTGACATTAATAGGATTAAAAATCAAGATATTTCATGCAAATATAATATGCACAAACGGCAGAACAATATCTGAGGTGTGGTATAGGCTTATTATTTCTCAAATTCCTCGATAATCTTAGATTTCTATACTTTTTCTGCTGAGAAGTCACGGCCAAAATCGGTTAAGATCAATGGAAGTGGTAAAATATTTTCTCTCTAATAAATTCCTCCTCCCCCTGCCACCACTTAACACCGTTTGGGGATATTTCACAAGGAACAATTGAGAAGAGAACACCGGTTTGGCTTCGTAGTTCTTCTATGTGAAGTTATTTAAAGTCACTAAACTAAGCTGCAGTGCTCTGTGGCGTAGTGGTTAGCGTGATGGACAATTCACATTATATTTTCACGTTCGCGCCGACCTACCGTAGTCGTTTTTTTCCCTAAACAACTGGAATGGACTTTTCTTGGTGGCCGAACTGTTTACGTTACAGATGTTTTTTTTCACACTTTATTTTCCTACTTTTACTCATGACTCCGGGTTTGATCCTTCCTACTTACCTACCATAACATTTTTTAAAACTCCCCCCCGTCCCGGAAACAAAAATGAATTCATTTTATTTATATATAAGATAGAAGAGAAGATATCTAGAGGTGATTAATTATCTTGCAATTATTTAAAGTATAAAAAGAATAATGGTTATTTATGTTGTTTAGGGGTTGATAAGTTTCACCAAATTAACTACGAATTGTTACATGAAAGGGGGTGTCCCTTATGCAAGTAAGAAGGCATGCCAGATAAGTGAAAATGATATTAGGCTAAGTCTAGAATCGAACTCTTTAGGCAAGTGCTAAAGATGAGAGGATAGAATGTTTAAAATTATGTATACTGTAAATTCTATTAGAAATAATTAAATATTGTTCATATCGGAAAAAGAATCTATTGTCACTTCTGTAGAAATCTAGATATTCAATAATGTAAGTTAAATGAATGCACAATGCGAGTTAAATAAGTGTTTAAAAATAGGTTAGATTAGAATTGAGGATTATTTTGTTTATCAAAAGTGTTGGACAAACATGTGAAGCCACGTGAAAATTAGTCACGTTTGAAAACACACTTCTGACGTCATAAACAAAGGGAATTTCTCAATATAGGAATTTGGGAGTTGTCAGTTGATCAGTCGTATGTTGAGGGTCAGCAGTCGATGAGAGATAGTCAGATGGAGAAGACAACCTTTAGAAGGGAATGGTAGGAGATTAGACCATGTAGATCTAAGTTTGAATTCCTGACGTCATCTATCGGCGGAGCAGATGAATGAAGCAATCAGCATTAATTATTTGTAAGTGTTTGTCTCGTGTCGTCATTCATCACAGCCAACAAGGTAAATGTTTTCATCATCATCGTGTAAGAAACTTGTGTAAACCCTTCCAAGAATCGTCTTTTCTAATATGTGTTAAATGTATTAATGTCTCCCTCATTAAATCGTCAGTAGTATCCGCCATCTTTTCCAATGTCAGCCCCTTGCTTCCCAACAGAATTAGCTCTATTTATTTGTTAATTTGTATTTATTGCGAAATCAGTATATTTTATTTAATTATACAAGGTGTCAACAAAGTCTGGCTACATTATGTAGCCAGACTTTGTGGAAGCATCCTGTACACACGTGTGTATATATATAATATATATATATATATATATATATATATATATATATACACACACACACATCGTGCCCACAAAGTATGCCTACATAATCTACAGGAGGCTTTGACAAATTCTGGCTACATAATGTAGCCATACTTTGTGGACACCCTCTATATTCATTCTAAGGGAAAGCAATTACCGAAACAGTTTTAAAGTTCGAAAGGTAACTGAAGCAAAATGTAGTAGAAAACAAAAATCAGGAACATAGATAGAAAATAGTCAGTATCGCTCGCCTGTATAAGACAGCGATTTCTTGGCTATAATAACCGTAGGGAAAGAAGGTTGGTTGGTTGGTTGTTTTACGGCATATCAACCCTTTTCAGGTTATTTAATGCCGAATTCAGTGATTTTGAAGAAAAGTTTTTTGAATAGAATATATTTGTTTTTTTTTGTTTTTTTTTCAAGTCAGTTTCTATTTAACCCGTAGTTGTGACCCTAACAGGTACTACCACTCAAGGTCAGAGTGGACCTGGGAGCAATGGCAATCAAAGGGTTGCTCCACACTCCCCCAAACCCGCAAGCTGGGGCCTCACCATCGGATATAGTTTAAGGTCATATCCAGGACCGGGAAAGAAGGAGACACAAACAACAAAAAGAAAATCGCTTCTCGCAGACACGTGGTTCACACAAAGAAAAATCTACACGCCAGAACAACCTACGCACAATCTGCAGGACACTGCCTGCCTGCTTTCCAGTGTCGTGTTTTTATAGCGGATGGGAATTATATATTTGTATAATCGCGCGAGAGCAGACGCGATTCTATGAAAATTGCATGGGGTCAACGCTAATAAAAACCCATTAGCCACCATCTTGGAACTCTCTTCCGTTCAGCCCGAACCACAACAAACGTATCCGAGGTAAGCTCTATTTCCCCTCATTTCGGTTATTGCTAATTCTGCTACAGTAACACCATTTGGTGCCTCTGTATATAACTTCATATTTTTTTTTTAGCATTTTCAAATAAATGAGGAAAGTTATACATTAAACCCAAGATGGCTGATTGTTATCATTGTACATACATACATACATAAGTTCGAAAGGCGTACCTTTCTTGATGTAGAGCTGGCACCAATACAAGTGTGAGATTTGCTAGTAGCTTCGAAAAGACCCGAGCAACTTTAACACGAGTACAGCTGCATACAGTTTAGTTTTTAAATAATCGGTACATGTTAAATATAGTTAAAAACAATGTTTATGATTTGAACATATTCTAGCTATTATAAAACGCAAACCAGCTATATTGTCGCTACTTTACGAAAGCCCATACATATACATATATATATGTGTATATATATATATATATATATATATATATATATCAGGACATGTAGATATTTGTAGAAGATTGGCGCTATTCTAAGGCACAGCTGGGTGTTCTCGTACATTCTAGATATTTATTTATTTATTTATTGAGTTGCGTTTCATAATATATCAAAGCTAAACAATGGAAGGGTTTCCTACATATTCTACTTGAAAGAAAACACAAGCATAACTGTTAATATGCACGTAGTGAAAATATATCCTAAAAACTTAATATACAGTTATATTAAAAAACAAAGACATCAGTACATATTCGTGCAGCTCGAAACACACGCATATATATATATATATATATTATTAGAATAGATTGTATATATATTCTACCAATTGTACACCTAGATATAGCTTTTTACTGACTCAAACAAACTGGTAAACATCTGCATATAGTTTAGCTATTTAAAATAAAGATACAGCTTAATACAAACTTTAGCACTACAAAGATACATGTAGAGTTTTGTACATATTTCTTTAAAAAAACGCAATGTATTTGATTACGTATGGTATGTTCGTAGCATTACAGAATGGTTTTCTATAGTGCTAATGTATGCGAATATATTTATTGTTAGCACTTTCCATATGAGTTCAGCTATTTTGATATGTGTTATTTCCTTCCCATCATTATTTACCCGGTTAATGCTTGCTAACACAATTTGTAGTGTTCGTTTGATCTCGATGATAAGTTTATTGAATTTACTCGCCTGGAATAACACTGGCTGTAAATCCGAAAACTATGTATCATTAAATAGTAGAAATTCTATGGCAAACTAGGAAAAATACGTCACTTCGTAAATACTATAATCGAATTTAATGTTGGCTCCGAATCGCACACTAGAAAATTATTTGTGAGAATTGTACAGTTGAAAGGGTATTGTTATTACCGGAGAAGAAATGTTTGATTTGATTTTTTCAGTGTTCTAATATAATCACAAGTACACGAGCACATTCACACAACTTCGCACACACACACATATATATATATATATATATATATATATATATATATATATTGAGAGAGAGAGATTTCTGTGGAAATATTTTTTCAATTACATTTCACTTTTTATTCATACCAATCCTTTAATTTATGGAGATCAAACTAATTATAGTGCATATAACAAATAAATGGCAACTACTTATATTCCAAATTTAAAGATGCTGACCATCTTACAATTCATTTCGTTTAAGTTCTTTTGCTTGCATAATTCTGTACAGCACCTGTTTTGTAACGCAAAATCATTCATTTTACTATTATAGCAATCAATGAATCAATTTTGTCTTTAATTCTACAGAAAAAGAAGAACCTATCGATGCATAAAAAATAAAGTATGTAGATAAATGGGTATTTTTACAAAATCCGGAAATTTTAATGGAATTTTCTATTACCTTTTTCTTTATTTTTATTACGCCATGTTTAAATTTTGAAGTAAAATAACTCAATATTATAGTTAATATAGTAATAATGTTATTTAAATATAAATAGAATAGAATTTTATATGTATATGGCAGTCTAAACATCTACCAACGAGATACATGTTTATCGTATACAATGTTCGTAGTAAGGGGAACATTGGTAGCACAGTGAGGTTCTTGCACATTTGGTTAGAGAAACACCGAGATAGATATTCAGAAATGTTGAAACTTTCGGATAAAAAAATAGATTCTGATTAGTAGCTTAAACCCGTAAATCAATCCCCGATACAAGATCAATATTGTCAGTTAAATTTACATCGTACACCTCACAAAAAACTGAATAGAATTAAAATAAATTAATCAATACGTATGATAAACATTCTACTATATATATTATTGAATTGGAATTCATTATTGAGGCGAGTATTATTTATTTATTTATTTATTGCGGACTATTATCCTCTTTCTTAGTTGCTGCTTCACGACGTTTAGGACAATAATTCCTCCGGCCTTCGCCATGTTGTAACCGCGACGGGATAGGACCTCCTAATCCCCTTACATAATTCTCAGTAATTACTGCCTTCCGTAGCTATTGTTTCACGACGTTTTGGCCAAGTAACCCTCTGTTCGGCTTGGGGTAGGATTGAAACCGCTATTTTCACACAATTCTCACCGGGAATCGTAGAGATTCAGCATCTGTATCTACTGTATCACGGGCGCAGAAGGGTTTTTTTATTTCATAATCGCGTCCGTACCAAATGGTATATACATTATTTTATTGGAATTAATTATTGAGATGAGTATTATTTATTGATTAATTTATTGCGGAATATTATCCTCATCTTTCTTAGATGCTGCTTCAGGACGTTTCGACCAACTATTTCTCTGGCCTTCGTCAGGTGGTGACCTTCAGTGCCCGTGGCGCAGTTGATAGAGACGTTGAATCTCTGCGGTTCCCGATGAGAATTGTGTGAAGATAGCGGTTTCAATCCTACCACATGTAGGCCAGAGACTTACTTGGCGAAAACGTGGTGAGACGACAACGACTATGGATGGCAGTTAGAAGATTCCGAGTTGCTATTCCATCGCGGTTACCACCTAACGAAGGCAAGAGGAATAGTTGGCCGAAACGTCGTGAAGCAGGAACTAAGAAGGATAAAGTTAATAGTCCGCAATAAATAAATTTATTTTACCGTATAATAAATGTACATATGTACATAATATATATATATATATATATATATATATATATATATATATATAGAGAGAGAGAGAGAGAGAGAGAGAGAGAGAGACAGACAGAAATTTATTGCAATGTCCTCTTGTGTTTGCGTTCGAAGGTTTTGCATCTCGATATCTCAATCTGTTAGGATAATGGAAAAAAAGGTATCACGACGTATGTAACCGAGATATGTTTATTAATATATCTATTTAATAGTGATCACTGCAAAGAAACCACTACGAGAAAGATTTTATGCACGCAGAGTTAACGCAATCCTAAATCAAATTGAGTGTTGCAATATTTTCTGATACGGTAGCATTTAGCATGCTCGTAAGTGATGACGTACATTTAATATGGCATAGTGCCATTCGGGCGAATACTCAATTGAAGCTCCAAGCACACTTTCGAGAATTAAGATATGAAGACTAACTGACCTTTATGGGCGTCAAGAGTCTAAGCACCTTGGAGCGAGATTGTTATAATCAAATTCTGATCAGTTGCAAATTCAAGTGTCGCATAAGAGAATGCATGATATGCATTCTCTAGTGCGTCTGGCGTTTGAGCACGCACAGAATAACGAACAAAAAATTTCTAGTTTATAATTTATTAAATTAAATGCGATTTCTGTCATCTATTTGGCACTCTAAAAATGTATAAGCTCTACTCTATGTTACGCAGAAAAGATTGTAGATACAGACATATTGACAGACAGACATAAGTAGACAGACAGACATGAGTAGACAGACATAAGTAGACAGACAGACATGAGTAGACAGACAGACATAAGTAGACAGACAGACATAAGTAGACAGACAGACATAAGTAGACAGACAGACATAAGTAGACAGACAGACATAAGTAGACAGACAGACATAAGTAGACAGACAGACATAAGTAGACAGACAGACATAAGCAGACAGACAGACATAAGCAGACAGACAGACATAAGTAGACAGACAGACATAAGTAGACAGACAGACATAAGTAGACAGACAGACATAAGTAGACAGACAGACATAAGTAGACAGACAGACATAAGTAGACAGACAGACATAAGTAGGCAGGCAGACATAAGTAGGCAGACAGACATAAGTAGGCAGACAGACATAAGTAGACAGACATAAGTAGACAGACAGACATAAGTAGACAGACAGACATAAGTAGACAGACAGACATAAGTAGACAGACAGACATAAGTAGACAGACAGACATAAGTAGACCTTCCGGAAGAATGTCAAGGCATATACTTTTCCAGTCGGTTTAGCAAAAGCTCTGCAAATACCTTTCAAACCACAGTCAGCAGCGAGGTACCTCGATAATTTCCACAATCAGACCTTGTACCGTTTCCTTTGTACAACATAACCAGAATGGCATCTAAGCAACCTTGGCAAACCAGGTCACCCTGCCATACTTACACTATCAAAGAGTGGCCCACACAATGTACATTGACACCAACATGCGTCAGCAGCTCAACAAGAATGCCATCCAGCCCAGGGGCTTTGTTCGAGTTTATCTGTTGAATGCAGTCAACTGCTTCCACAAGAATCGGTTCAGCATCAAGTTCCGGACGAAAGGAATACTTTCTATTGCAGCAACATCAACATTACGGCATATATATATATATCTCACATGTTAGTCATTCAAAAAAATAATTTATGACGTGAAATGATTAAATATGTATTATAGGCACAAGAACATCTACACACCGCTACTCGTCCGATCAACTAGGTTAAGAACCGTGGAGTTTGCCAGTACCGGATGGGTCACCATTTGGGAAATCTAGTCGCTGTACGTACCGCGCCTTATTGCGAAAATACCCAGGGTGATATCAGGGGCCTGTTTATTGACACGGAGAGATGCTTCCCTAGACTCCGTTAAGGCATGCATTTAGGAGCTGAAAATTCAGATGTAAAAACCTGCGGTCTACTAAATTCTGACCTGTGGCAGACATCTGCACCGACAAAGATTAGCAGTAATACCAGAAAGTTTAGTGGGTCTTTACAAAGCCTTCAGACCTGTAAACAAATAATCTATGTGGATTTCCGAGCAAATTAGTTTTTGTAGCGTAAGCTTATATATCAAAATCGACAAAAGATTACATCAATATCATATATATATATATATATATATATATATATATATATATATATAGTGTGTGTGCATAGATATATTAATTTTTGTATAGATGATGTTATGTTAATATTTAAATATTTATATAGAAAATGCTGGGTACATAAATAGAGCTCGAATATATATATATATATATATATATATATATGGTGCTCTCAAACCGATTATATATGGATTTGTTTCTTTTTGACATAATTCTTCAAAGCAAATAGATTACAACTATCTCAACTGTGCGACGTGACGTGTGATATGGACTGAAAATTCTTTCAGCTTAAAACGAACGTATCTGCAGATATTATTCTGCTATAATATTTTTCCTGTAAGAAAAGAAATTCCGTCTTTGATCTTACTATTGCTCAGTTCTTGGAAAAATCGTGTTGCAGATTATTATGGATTAGCATTCTAGAAAGTCCAAGGACATTTTTCTCCGACAGAGTTAGTCATGCAACGAAATAAGTGGTGTTCATGTTCTTATTCTGTTTTCTTAGGAACATGAGATTTTCTAAAGTATCTTTCTTCAATTCACAAGAGCTCTCTATTTATGCAACAATATGCATAAAATGTTATATATATATATATATATATATATATGTGTGTGTGTATGCGCGTGTGTGTATACGCTGTAGATGAAATAATATCTGTATAGGAATATATATATATATATTATATACGTATATATTTGTGTGCGTGTGTATGGGCTGTAGATGAAATAATATCTGTATACGTAATATTATATGTACACACACACACACACACATATATATATATAAATACTTGTATGCGTGTGTGTATACGCTGTAGAAGAAAGATGTATACGCAATATTTTATAAACATATACATGTATATATATATATTATGTGTGTGTATACGCTGTAGATAAAAAAAAAATATATATATATACGTAATATTTTATATATATATATGCGTGTATACGCTGTAGATCAAATAATATATATATATATATACGTAATATATATATATATATATATATATATATGCGTGTATACGCTGTAGATCAAATAATATATATATACGTAATATATATATATATATATATATATATATATATATACATACACTAGTGGTACTCTTTAACCGGAGTTGCCCGATGGTAGCATGCATCCTCCTCCACATGTAAATATTTATAATACCGTTGTAGTTTTTCATGTCGGCGAAGCCCGACCTCCTTATGTAAAAATTGCTTTCGGTATAGACACATAATATTGTTCTTGGGGTGGTATTTATAAAAGATTTGGTGGAATGGTTTAGGGATTTTTAGGGGTATGGTTCAGTGAAAAAAATCAGGGCAAAGTATTTTTGTTGGCAAGACTTGGAGTTATGATCGCAAAAAACTATTGAACAATATGCCCCTAAACAAGAACTCATTTCATATCATTGGTACATTACCAAGTAGAAATGTAAACGACATGTAAGAAAGTGAGTTTGAAGTAAAAATAAACATTAAAACAGACTGGTTTATGAAAATAATATACAATGATGAAATAAGGTGAAATAATAGACCTATTTGCTATTCTCAAAAATTAATGGGGGAAAAATTAAAGCCTTTTTGTTGAAAATCTTTTAATGTCCCGCTTAAGTCAGGATCGAACGTGCAGTGAAAGTTGTAAAAGGAGTTGCTAAGTAGGGAAACGCTTTAACCTCTTGCTCCACGAATAGCCTACAACGTTACGACCTTGGAAATGACTATTTTAAACAAATAATCACTGAAATGACTCGTTCGGTGGATATCTAAAAGTCGCGTGAAGTAAGAAGATTATGTTTTGTAGAATTGAATAAACAGCTTAGTTTTATTGAACACGGTTTATAAAATTTCATGATAAAACAGAGCTCCTTAAATGTCTCTTTAGCAGAATGATATCTATATTCAAAGTAAGCGTCCATGTTATTTTTAATAATGTGTTAAATATAAAATGTATGAGGTCAAATTAAAAGAAACGGGTCTGGGCTGTCAGAATAGCCTAATAAGTTGTTTGATTTTTTAGACATTGAATAGGTATGCCACACATTCGCCACAGTTTCAACCTCCCCGTATATAACACGATTTAACTGTAATTTAACTAAACATTGTCATTCCAAGTGTTTACCATTTCAAAGAAGAAGCTTTGAATAAACTGCTAATATTTTACAATTTATTTTACAGCATGCATCACTAATGAAAATGCGAGAAAAAAATCATTTTCATAAGTAGTAACGATTTTGAAGGTGTAAATATACCAATGTTTTAAAAATCCCGAAAAAATGAAATAGTCATATTTTCCTGAAATAATCGATATTTAATCATTATCAAATAAACTTACATAATAAAAGCAGGTATCTTTAAAATATAAGTACATATGTTATTTAATGTGTTCTCCCAACCACATATATCTGGTTATGAAAACTAAACAAAAATGTTGGTTCATAAAAATTTAAAAATTTGTTACAAATTACAAAACCAAACATTTCAAAAATAATTATTCTTTATATATATATATATATATATATATATATATATATATATATATATATATATATATATATATATATATATATATATTATAAAGAAGTGAACCATCGCGTAAATACAATCAACTAAAATAATATGGAAAACGGGGTTAGGAA
>NC_136523.1:10117509-10132509 GCF_053919585.1 Euprymna scolopes | reverse complement strand
TCAAAGCAAAATATGATTAAATGAAAAATAAATTAGATAAACCCCATAATTTAATATACCATGCCTGTTCACACTGAAACCCATATCACAATATTCTGTGGATCAATATTATAAAAGTTTCTGAAACTTTGACATATTTCTATTCTATGGAGGTCAGGGGTAAACGAACACCCCCATAATTATATCATACCATATTTCTTCAAACTGAAACATAATTATCAAAGTATACTTACGCAGATATATATGCAAAGTATTTAAGGTTTGTGCTTATTTTCATTCTATGTAGGCCAGGCGCGAACGCAGTCCCCACAATTTTATTATATCATCCCTATTTAAGTTGAAACATACTTATCAAAGTATGATTTCTTGCATCTATATAAAAAACACTTGTAAACGTTTTTTTTTTATTTTTGTTTATTTCCATACTTTGCGGACCAGGCGCGAACGACGACCCCACAATTTTAATGAACCACCGTTCTGCCAGATCAAACATACCTATTCCTGTGTCTCGATACACCTATCATTATACGTAATCAGTTTTTTTTTTAATAGTCAAACATATAGGAGGCTATTTTTGACCAGACACACACAGGCATTTGGTTTCATTATATATATATATATATATATATATATATATATATATATATATATATATATAAAGCTTGAAATAAAATACGCGAAACTTTCTCTAGAGCTCTTTCGTCTATCATCTCGTCAGGAGGAAAATCGATAATGTAACCAAATAATATTATCAGGAAAGTTTAAAGAAATCTAATGGGGAACTATTGAATGTTCCAACAGTACGGGAGCAAACTAAAATCAAATGTATTGTCCTTTAAAAACGATTAAAGTATTGGCACTTCGAGGGGGGAAAAAGCCGGAGAAAAGATTCTCCCCCCAAAAAACAATGCGTTCGCTGTTTCTTTTTGCCGGCACAAAGAAGGTTTACGCACCGTGATAGAGACAGACTCCAAAATCTTTAAATGGTTTCTGGAGTTCGCTCTATGTACCACCTAGAAACATTCCATTTTATATCTATCGGCACAGCTTGGATTGTCAACCAAATGCTGGCCAATAGTCCAAGGCTGCAGAGGTGGGGAGACCACTAGATCCCTATCCTATTTTGTCTGAGTTTAGATGGAACGTGCTGGTTTATACGATTCAAAAGATGCAAGGATGTTCGCCGAACATAACCAGCATCGCACTGAAATTTAAATTGATTAACAATATTGCTATTTTGTATGTAATGCAAACTATCCTTGCGAAAAGGTAAAGCAGGTCTCGTAGCGTATAGGAAACGCAACGACACAGAATCTGCGAATCTGTGTGGAAAGTCTATTCTTATCCAAATCCACCGTAGTTTTGAATAAACCGGGCATTTCAAAGGTCCAAACATTTAAGGGGATTTAAAATCCTCAACCTTTTTGAGAATACAGTCATCAATAAAGTCAACAGGATAACTGTTATTGATGAATATTTCCCTGATCTTATCGAGTTCGGCGTGTAATCTAGTAGGTAAACAAATCATGAGGGCTCTATGTACCAAAGTATTATGCCGACCTTGCGTGATTTTGGTACAAAAGACAACCAGTTCATATACAGGCCAGCAAATTTCGGCTTTCTATGAATTGTAGTGAGACCCCCCCCCCCTTGAACCTTCGACAAGAACATCCAAGAAGGGAAACGACTTGAACTTAGAGATCCATGCAAAGAATTCAACCTATTAAAAATGTTGACGCTTCACCTTGCGATGGAAAAATAGCTAAAGTGTCGTCAACATATCTGAAATATGTACTGGGTTCTGTTGTAGAATTAAACAGAACGGATCCATAGTATCCGACAAAAATATCCGCTAAAGTTGGGGCTAGCGGACTCCCCATTGAAACCGTCGACCTGACAATACATGGTATCACAACACCTAAACTCCAGATTTTGTACACATTAAAACGAGTTCAATAAGAATCTCTTTAGAAAAACGTGGAGCAGTCAGGCGACCATCATAAAGCGCTTCGGTACATATACGTATAGTCTCATCCAACGGTATGTTGGTAAAGAGACTAGAGATATCAAATGAGCACATAAAATATGTCTCTGCATTTGAATCCAACCCACGTAGTCAATTAACAAACCAGAAAGAATCAAGAATGCGGTGCGTGGTATATAATTTGCGCACAGGTTGCAAAATTTCTACAAGTCACTGAGCCAAGGAATGTTGTGCCGAACCTACCATTGATAAAATAGGTCTCAGTGGAACACCTTGCTCATGGATTTTAGGGAGACCATACATTCTTGAACGTTGTGTTCCAGAAGGGGTAATCCTGTCATAGACGTCCTTGCAAAAAACATTTTAAATAGTGCAAGTAAATGCCTTTGCATTTTGGTCTCGTTCCTGCAAGTATTATCCGTCAACTCGACAGGGCCGAGTTTCCGGAATTTCGAAACATCATAAATTACCACTCCTGCACCTTTGTCTGGTTTGCATATGTAAATATCGGCATAGGACTTTAAAGCGTTCATAGTTTTAAATTGAGTTATGTTCCAGACAAAGTCGCTATGATCAACAGGAGCGTTACTATATCGCTGACCTAAGGCAATTAAACTAGATTTCATCCCATAAATATTTTCCAGGAAAATTGCGTAATTATGTCTAATTTGGGAGAACAAAACTTCAAAGGTAGAAAGTGTTCTCTCTTTATTTATACTGGTTGGGGGAATACAAATATCTAACCCCTTAGACAAAACTATTTTCAATTTCTGTGAGTACAGTTATCGGAAAATTGAAAATATTTTTGCTTCCATTAATGGGTTCACCCGCATACCTTCTACAAAGCAGAAGAGAAAATTGTTTCTTATCTTTGGAAACATGTTGCCAAGCAAATTCATCACCGATAGATAAATGCTTGCAAAAACGAGAAAAGTCAAAAAAGGACAGGAAACCCTTCACTACGGACCAGAGGTAATGACGATTACTAATATACACCTCTAGCATCTCCGTCAACTTATTAATATCGTCTCGTGTAAACGCCCGCTCCATAGAAAAACTAGGTTTCACCTTGGATGCAGCAATTCGTTTACTAAGATAAAGTGGGGCCACATCTTGCTCCAGACAAGAACGCAAAAAAAAAAAAAAAAAAAATCTTGAGATTGCTGGATCAAATTCTACTCCTTAATCGAGTATTATTATTTAAAGCATCAATTTGGTGTTGACTGTAACTCTACCGAAGATATTTATACAAATTTCGTACCTAAAAACATTCATTTAGAGCTTTAAATAAAATACGCGGAAGTTTCTTAGAGCTCTTTCGGCTATCATCTCGTCAGCAGGAAAATCGATAACGTATTCTCTATTTTGTCGAAACCCTATGTCATTATTTTCATCATAAATATGGTGAGCACAAAAAAATATAGAAACCCACACATTGGGTGTTTAAAATCTCACAGGATAGCTTAGACGACTTCTGCTTTTGGTAGGTTTGAGAACATGTATTGCAGGAAAGAGAAATTTGTGTGAAAACAAAAAATCAGTGTTTGATGCATGTCATTACTTGCTTACTGTATGCATCACAAACATGAAAGCATCAAAAAGATCTGGAAAATATTTATCAAAGGTCCATCTGGAACATTAAAAGTTTGACGGTCTTTACTCATCACCCTGTCCTCCATTAATATCCCAACACTTGTGGAATATAGAAATGGCAATCATCAAAAATCAAATGCGTTCATCTGGACACTTTGTGAGAATGTGAGTTAGAATGATGTAAAAACAATTGTTTTCTGGTAAGGATTTACAAGAAATACAAAACAGACTAAACCTAAATTAAAGTTTGATTATGTGCTTAGGTATAGCATTAAGCTGAAGAAAATTGATGTGAATAACTAATTAAACTGGATCGAAGCATAGAAAATAAAGGATGCACTAAACAACTGTTCTTCGTGAGCCGGAAAAAGTATTTAAGTATAAAATCTGTGGAATATTAGTTTTCTGTTTACTCGACTACAATTTTATGAGGGCGTACTGCCATCTAGATCTAATTATAATTTTTGTGGAGCCGTTTGTAAGTCTACCAGCGGGTTTACAAGACATTCACCACACACTCAAAGGTGCATAATTTAATCCTCTCAAAGTACCTCTAAATAATGTGCAGGTTCTCCCTATACATTCGTGATTATATATATATATATATATATATATATATATATATATATATATATTTATTTATATAGCTTTTAGCTATAATCGAAACCAAACGAAAGCTTATGAAAAATTGATAAATTATTCATAAAATATGTTGAACTGCTATCAGCTTTAATCGAAACCAACACTCCTGAACAATTCTTGATAAAAAATTTATAGAAAAGTAGATGTCTTAAATGGCATCAGCTATAATCGAAACCGAAATAAAAACTCAAAGAATTCATGGTAAAATTCTTGATAACAAGAAATAGAATCCATCTATATGCATAAAAGACAGAACAGTTGCGCGCGTTTTTGTATGTCCGGCAAAGGAGTTCGCACCGGGGTTCTCGGGGGGGTACTATTATTTAGAGATTTTTATATACTTACTGGATTATATCTACAATTTGCGAACGGAGGTTGTCTGTACATTTATTTTGAATGAGTTAAAAGAAATTGGTTACCAGCGTTTGTTTGTCTTTCTCGTATAGATAAAGTAAAACTGAATCGAAATTTAAGCGATTTTCTGGCCTTCGTAGCCAGCACATATTGAAGGATATCAACCTTGATCACTGTAGGAAATTCCCTTCATATCAGACAATTGCTATTCATTCAAACACTGCCAGAGCTTCCCCTTTTGTGATGGAGATGGTTTCTCCCACCATCGTAGAAAAACATACGGCGGAAAACTAAAAGTTTAACTGGCTTACAGCCAAACATAAGTGGGGTTACTCACTTAATTTTCACTTTCTGATGTCAACTTTTTGATCGCTAAATTTAAACGTTTTTCACTTCCTGTCACGTCGTGGCCAAGCGGTAAAATATCACGTTTTCTTTCACTTTCCTTTCCGCCTTTGCGTCAAGGCTTCGCGTTCGAGCCTGCCTGCCTAATAGAACGTTTTTCTCTAAACAGACACCTCCACACAGTCAAGAAACGCCGGTCCTCGCCGCCAGTAAACATTAAACGACAGTAAATCAGACGTAAGCATGGCACACAAAATAAATAACATACTATCCTATTCATATATAGATGTACGCACTTATTAAATAAAATTATATAACATTTGAAAGGCCTTTGCGCGGATAAATCAAAATTTTAAAATGTAATGTATTGAGGCTACTCTAGTTGACCTGAAATTCACAAGTACTGATCACTTTTAAGGAACATTGAATTAAGTCCATGTTAAAAACAATATGCATATTATTTATAATCTAGTATATATATATATATATATATATATATAGATATATATATATATATACACACACATGTATAAGCATACATATACATGCCATCCACATACAGCACGGTTTCGTTGTATCACAACTCATCAGTGCGGCTAGACATACCGTGGATCGAAACTATAGCTGTCGCATTGTCGGCAGCTTCCACCATCGGATGACAAATCAGTGCCGTAAATATTTCTCCTGTGTATATTAAATCCACGCCCGCCCCTCGCAAGGGTGTTCTTACCATCAGCTTGTTTACAAACAAATTAATAGTGGGCTTCGCTTATAGCTTAAATACGCGTCGGGTTAAAATATATTTACAAAATGCTCAACCCAAACGGGGGGGTATAACTTCTATCCACATACACTAATCTTTCGTTTTCTCAGCAATACAATGTAATTTAAAATGTATAATTTCATTTACCAAATGTTGCAATCACGAGTTGTTAATAACCGTGTCTATTATTCACTTGATTATAGCATTAAAATTCGTTTACCATTGACTCACATATACGAAAACACGATTTTTCTTTTCTTCCTGTGAATTACTGTGTTGCTATTAATAATATCTGAATTTATTTGCTGCATAAATCAATAAAATGAAATGGCGCTGAGCATAGGAAGGTTATTACATTGAATTATGAATGGGTCAATGAGTACAAGTTTAGCGAAAATAGAAAAGAAGTGCAACACCGCAGAACACTTCCTGACTCCTTACTTTGCCCACAGCGCATCCGTGCAAATGAATACGGGGTATTTTAATTATTTAGTCTTTTAAATATTTGGACATATATTCGTTATATTTGTAATAAGGAAACTCTCCGTGGGCCAATAGTTACTAAGATAATATTAGTTTGCAAAATGTTGGCTTGATACGGGCGTTAAGGACAAGGTTTGCAGCTATGTGTGCTGATGGAGAGCTGTGTAACCGCCTTTGAATAGACTATTAAAAAAACGACAGTATCTGAACTTCAACTACAAACTACGATTTCAAATGTTTTTGCAAATCTGAAACTATGGACTGGAGATGTCTTAGTATATACTGTGGTGTAGTTTACTAATATTTAACTTCTGTAAGTAAGTCGCGATTAAAATTGTTGACATTGAAAAACAGCAGTGGACTTCCGGGTAGGACTACTTTCTATCACACATTTACATTCTGGATTCCACCGTAAGCTCTCGTCGGTGTATGTCTCTGGATTTCTATCAGATTATCATGCGAATTTGCATGGATTACAGCTTGGACACTATGACATGATTAAAGCGAGTGCATGGCATTGGTCTGACTTTTCCGCTTTGAAAAAAGGCTTTATCTGAAGGACACAAGCAGTGATTTCAACTGCATCTTTATGAAAATATGCCTTGCTGCTAAAAACAATCTGCACACTACCCTGATTGTTGAATATATATATATATATATATATATATATATATATATATATATATATATATATTAAGTAATGTGATTTATAATTTAAAAGTTTTAAAATTTTTAAAATTTAAAAATCAAAATTTAATTAAATTAAAAATCAGTTTCATAAGAAGGAACAACAACAAAGTCAATTATCTGTACGATCGTTTCGGAAATCCGTGCTTTTTATTTGTGGTATACATGAAGTCACGTAGAATAATTATACATAGTTTTTTTGGTAAGCACGATCTCCTCATCAGCAAATTTAGGAGGATTTCTATTGAATTGAAAAGACACCAAAAATAAACCTAGCATTAAAAATAAGGCAGATGAATCTGAAAAATTGAAATAAAAGGTTTGGATATAAAATTTATAAGAAAATTAATAAGAAAATTGGTATAGGTTAGAGATAGAAATGAGTAGAAAAAAATATATATTTTTGAATTTACATAATAGATTTGAATTAAAAAATATATAGATATATAATTACCTTTTGGTTTTTTTTTTTTTTTTTTTATTTTTGAAATCAGGAACTGTATTTAAAGTAGTCATTTAGATGTTTGCTATAGCTTTTTATTTTATTGAATGATGAATTTTAAAAGGGCGACGCTCGTGCAGTAAATTGTTTCCGTTAGCTTATTTTGATTTAGAGACGCTACAGTTAATATCTATAGAGAGAGAGTTTTTTTTTTTTTTTTTTTTTTGCAAGTTTTTAAGGGGAGATAATTGTCATGGCTTTATTTATTATTTGATTTACGAGTCTAAGGGCGGTAATTGGTTTAACTTAATTTATTAAAAAAAAAAAAAAAAATCCATTTTTACTAATGAGTAATTTTTAATGATTTAAGGTGGTTTATATTTATTAAATTTAAACCAACGTTTATGATTACACGATAGAAGCTCGTGTCTTGAATTTACTAGTTTGGTTGTGCTTTTTATATCTTCATATTTAAAAATTTTTAGGGTTTCTTTTGTACATAATGTACATAATTTATCTCCTGGTTTATATGATTTGCAAGTCTCAATTATTTGCCATTTTAAGTTGAAAGAAATATTGCTATTTTTTAGTTGCCAAATATAGTTGGATAGAGTAGTTTGGTTTGATAGAGAGTTATTTTTAAAAGAATGTTTGTGTGTTGAAATTCTATGTTTTATTGGGCCAGATGTGGAACCAATATATATTACCTCTTGATTATTATGATTATTTTCCGTTAGGTCTATTGTTGGATTATAATGTGGTGGGTTGGTTAATAATTGATCGGTAGATTGATTTAAGTTGGTGTTATTATTTAATCTGGTAGTTGAGTTATGGCTGTTGATAGGTTCTTGTATATTTGGAGTTTTTGATACTGTGCAGCTATAGATAACATTTTTAATTTTACATGATCCTTGTAGGGGACATTTATTTTTTCTTCTACAGTTACAGTCCGATGTATTTTGTATAGTTGCATTTTGTAGTTTATTAATTTTATTATTATTAGAGCTAATTATTTTCTGATGAAGGTTAGGCATAGTAGAGTAAGAGACTTTAATTGTGTTCTTATTGAAAATCTTATTATATCTATGGGGGGCTTTAAAGTTCTTATCTAATATTTTAAAAAATTCTCTAGCTATGTTTGTTTCTAGGTTTTTGGAATACGGGGGGTTGAACCATAGGATATCCTTGTGTCTATTCTTACGTTTGCGGGTTTTAGTTTGTTGTTTATTTATATTATTATCTAATATTTGTAGTTTGGTTTTATCTTTTTTTGTCTCCTGGTTATTTTTCTTAACTCGTATACGGGAAGACATTGCCATATTATATGTTATTACGCTCTTAATAGGTTTATTTTTAATGCAGTTTATGTTTCTATCATTTTCATTTATGAATTTAATTTGTTAATTATATCCAGAGTTTTTAAGGGCTTCATTATAGTATTTTTCATTTTTGGTAAATATTGATTTAGTAGAAGACAGTCTAGAAATTCTTAGAGCGATATTGGGAACTATTGATTTTAATATTGATTTAGGGTGGTTTGATTGATTGTGGACATATAGAAGTGATTGGTTAGGTTTATGGTATGGTTCAAAGGAAGAATTTTCAAGATTTAAGGTTATGTCTAAGAAATTAACAATTTTTTTATTAGGGTCGATTTTTATACTAAGTCCATAATTTTTAAATAATTTATGTAGAGCTTTAATTGCATTTTCATAATTTTTATTAGTAGAATTCGTTATGAAAAGTGCATCATCTCTATATAGCCCTCCTTCAAGTTTGAATTGTTTATGGAGTATACAATGTATTTCATTTAAAAGGAAAAGGCCAACTAGATCAGTGACCTGAGTCGAGTCCGTCGATCCCATTAAAATGTTGAAGTGGTTAGGGGTATTTTTCCTGGTCCAATATTTATTATCAAATGTTATTAAAGACTGTCTAGCTATAAGTATTAGTTTAGTTTCGTCTTGAGTTATATACCAACACCAACTTAAATCAATCTACCGATCAATTATTAACCAACCCACCACATTATAATCCAACAATAGACCTAACGGAAAATAATCATAATAATCAAGAGGTAATATATATTGGTTCCACATCTGGCCCAATAAAACATAGAATTTCAACACACAAACATTCTTTTAAAAATAACTCTCTATCAAACCAAACTACTCTATCCAACTATATTTGGCAACTAAAAAATAGCAATATTTCTTTCAACTTAAAATGGCAAATAATTGAGACTTGCAAATCATATAAACCAGGAGATAAATTTTGTACATTATGTACAAAAGAAACCCTAAAAATTTTTAAATATGAAGATATAAAAAGCACAACCAAACTAGTAAATTCAAGACACGAGCTTCTATCGTGTAATCATATACGTTGGTTTAAATTTAATAAATATAAACCACCTTAAATCATTAAAAATTACTCATTAGTAAAAATAGATTTTTTTTTTTTTAATAAATTAAGTTCAACCAATTACCGCCCTTAGACTCGTAAATCAAATAATAAATAAAGCCATGACAATTATCTCCCCTTAAAAACTTGCAAAAAAAAAAAAAAAAAAAACTCTCTCTCTATAGATATTAACTGTAGCGTCTCTAAATCAAAATAAGCTAACGGAAACAATTTACTGCACGAGCGTCGCCCTTTTAAAATTCATCATTCAATAAAATAAAAAGCTATAGCAAACATCAAAATGACTACTTTAAATACAGTTCCTGATTTCAAACAAAAAAAAACAAAAAAACAAAAAAAAAACAAAAGGTAATTATATATCTATACATTTTTAAATCAAATCTATTATGTAAATTCAAAAATATATATTTTTTTTCTACTCATTTCTATCTCTAACCTATACCATTTTTCTTATAAATTTTATATCCAAACCTTTTACTTCAATTTTTCAGATTCATCTGCCTTACTTTTAATGCTAGGTTTATTTTTGGTGTCTTTTCAATTCAATAGAAATCCTCCTAAATTTGCTGATGAGGAGACCGTGCTTACCAAAAAAACTATGTATAATTATTCTACGTGACTTCATGTATACCACAAATAAAAAGCACGGATTTCCGAAACGATCGTACAGATAATTGACTTTGTTGTTGTTCCTTCTTATGAAACTGATTTTTAATTTAATTAAATTTTGATTTTTAAATTTTAAAAATTTTAAAACTTTTAAAGTATAAATCACATTACTTAATATTGAATTAGCTCTAGGACATTTAACTATCGAGCTTATTATATATCTAAATTACAACGAGCATTTCCTGTATTTTAATTAAACTAGTAATTTCACTATTACATTAAAATACACTTAGCTCTTTAGACTATTATTCTAATCTCCTTTAAATTTATATATATATATATATATATATGTTATTTTATTTATTTTCCCATTTAGTATCTTAACTCTTGCTGACATTTTCTTAAGTAATAACATTTACATTTCAGTTGACCTATTTTATCCTTATATTTTTCGCGCCTTTTAACATCAATTTGTCTGGGGCATTTTGACATTTGCTTTTCTATTTTATATTTAATTCTATCAGTATTTAATTTTTTCTCTTACATTAAGTCTCGGCAGCCTTGTCAAACGCATATCTTTTTTTTCTGTTATCAATATTATTGGAAGGTTTCCGCTTTTCCTTGTACATATTTTAATTATTTCATGAATTTAAGCCTTTAGGACGATCTTCCAATTACGTTATTTCCTTGGATTTTACTTGTGCGAATGGAAATTCAATCAATTTTCTTGGATTTAGATTTTTGGATTTTACCGTCATTTGATTATTTACCTTTCACCAGACTATCCATTCAACTGTAATCACCTTGTTCGTCACCATATTCTCTCTGCTTCACTTTTTTGTTATCAATTAAAATCTATGACTGATTTTCAGTTTCAAATCCTTTTGTATGCAACATCCGATCCCGCATTTTGCTAATTCCTACCCTCTGATTAGATGGAAATTATTTCTTCGAAACTCCACGAATTAAGGAATATCCACTTATCAAGTAGTTCCTTTTCAGAGTAAATGTTTTTCACTCTTCAAAGTGTTTTAACATGTTTTATTAACTGTTTGCTCTTATATATGTGTATATATATATATATATATATATATATATATATATATATATTGTTAGTTGTTTGGTTGTTTTTGTTTTACGGCATATCAACCCTTTTCGGGTTATTTAACGCCGAATCCAAATATTTGGAAGGGAATTTTTTTAATAGAATATATTTGTTTTCACGTTCGGTTTCTATTTAACCTATAGTTGGGACCCTAACAGGTACAACTACTCCGGGTAAGAGTGGACCTGGGAGCAATGGTAATTAAAGGGTAGCTCCACACTTCCCAAAGCCCACAAGCTATGGCCTCACCATTGGATATAGTTTAAGGTCATATCCAGGACCCCCATTGAGGGACTTTTACCCTTTGCAGGGGGGGCAGTCGGCGTATTCTAATGCCCCACCGACAGGGCCATGTATATATTGTACACACATATGTATATGTATATATATATATATATATATATATATGTATTTACCAATTGTAAGTTATCAGTTTCAATAGCAAAGACAAACAAAATCAACTTGAGTGTACGATCGTTTCAGAAACGATAGCCATTTTATAAAAATTGGCAATGATTGACAATAGTTGACAACTGTTTTTTCTTCGAACATAAACTTCTATTTTGGCTGATGAGATAAGGAGACTAAAATAAAATTAGCATTTTCGTAAATAAGCGTGATATTCCTTAATAAGAATATAAGGAAACTCAGTATATCATTAAGTATGGTCTGTATCTTGTCTCTAAATTGTTGAAATTTACAGATATTTTATTCATAGATTTATTAATTCATTAAAAATAAACAAATAAACTGCTCTTTAGACTCCAGGTCATATATATATATATATATATATATATATATATATATATATATATATATATATATATATAATATGAATATATTTATATATAAATGTATCTCTTGGTTCGTTCGTAATTAATAGTCTAAATAACTAAATAAATGATTGCTTCGACATTTTGGTATACTATGTTTACTTTACCCATGCGTGTTTCTATATATCTCTTTAATTATAACATACTTGCTTTTTTCTATAATAAATCGGTTTTCTTTATACCGATAGGCCATAGTTTTATTCATGGACACTTGTTTATCACCGCTGGCGTCACGTGACCAGCGTTTCAAATTAAACGGGTTTCCCGCTAGATCTGGAGATTTTGTTTGCAATCTAGCGGGGAATTCTAAAAAAAATCTGGAGATATTTTGCACTCACACACCCGCAATTTTAGATTAAAACAAAGAAAAGCGCTTGAAAATACTTTAAAACTTAAAATAAACGCATTCGTGTAAGTAAAAAAAAGTAGCAGTTATTGCTTATGGTTACAATTATTTATTCATTATTTGTGTTGTTTTCCACCTTTTTTTTAGGCTAACCGTTCTTAAATCTTGCTATGAAATCGATTTTTCAAAGTACATTAAAGGGGGCGGGATTTCAACCTCCGTGTATTAGTTTAAAATACGATCTAAGCAACCCCCCTTAGTCAAAAATTCTAAGCTAGAAACAGCAAAAAAAAAAAAAAACTTATACCAAACACAGTAGAATTTAATTATCTACCAACCTAACTATTTTAACATACTAGAACAAAGTTTTTTCGCTTTTTTTTTCTAATTTTCACATATGTTGTTCAAAGTGGATTTTACAAAAAAAAAACACAAAAAACAAATGTCCGCTTATCGCTTAAGGAGTAAAGAGGCTAAAATGACTAGGCGTATCATAATTTTTGTAGGAATTTTGTATACCCCTAACACGAAACTGCGGATAAAATATTTAAAAAAACTCGTAATTTCTCTTTTAAAAGTGGATTGTTTATTTTCTTCATGGATTATACTTCAAAAATAACCTATTAAAGTTGTAAAAAAACTTAGATATATATATATTTTTTTAAAAACAGTAATAAAATTAATTGAATTTTACGAGTTCAGTGTTTTTCAATTTTTACACTTTAAAAATATATAAAAATTTTCTATTCAATTAATTTTTACGGTATTTCCAGGGTCAATATAAAATGTTATGCTCTTTCCAATAAATTAAATATTTTAGACAAGCGTTTTTATTATTTAAGCCCCCACCCATATTCAAATGTCTATTCAAAAGTAAATAATTAATTTACTCAAAGTTTTTTATATCACAAATTGAAGATACAATATCAATAAATAATATATTCAAATTTTAAAAAAAGTAGCGTCTTTTTAGTAATTTATCTGTAAAGTCCGAAGTGTTAAACTTTTTTTTTTAAAAACGTTGTTTTTTTTTTTTTGTTTGGGTTTTTAAATAAAACCTTGGTCCTTTAATTGAAAAAAAAAACAATTAGGGTTTGATTTATATTTTTCGAGTAGTTATAAGCTTGGAAAGACAGGGGGCCGAATTAATTCACGTCTCCCATTCTGAAATGTCTATCAAAAAGTAAATAATTAATTTACTCGCTAAAGTGTTATATATCACAAATTGAAGATAAAAGATCAATAAATAATATATTCAAATTTAAAACAAAAAAAGTGTTTTTAGAAATTTACCTGTAAAGTCCGAAGTTAAACATCTTTTTTAAAAAAAAGGTTTTCTTTTGTTTCCTGTAATTGAAAAAAAAAATAGGAATTGAATTACATTTTTCGAGGAGTTATAAGCTTGGGAATCATTCAATATTTTTCACGAAATTTCTGACACACCAAACAAATGACTTATCTACCACTAACCTTAAGGTACGACATGCAATCAGTTAATTGTTGGAAAGACAACTTTTAAAAGAAATGAAATAAAACTTAAACAGTTTCAGTACGTATAAAAGATGTTTGAATTTTACTGCATCTAGTATCAGGTAATTGTGTTATTGTTTACAATTTTTTCGAATATTAATTTTACACAAACGATTGTGTTGTTCCTACTTACTTGCCCCCCCCAAGAGCCGCCATTCATGATTTTACTTATTGTTACTAATTTTTAGACGTTTATTTTATTTAATTGTCAGCATGAACCAACTTTTTAAGATGCAGCATATGCTAACACTTCAGCGAAGTTTACTGTATTTATTATTTAGCAAACATTAATAACAAAGTTTTCCACTTTTTTTGCAGAATTACTGATGGAAGTATGTTATCTATTTTTTGTAATAGCCGTTGAAAAAAATTTGTACAGTCTCTTGAAAAAAAAAACAAGCACTTTTCTCTACTTTACAATGTTCGTATAAGTCATTCATCTGTTCTTTTTATAATAAAAAGCCTGGTTTCAAAAAGAAAAGTTTACTGCAAAATTTCTTTAAAAAAAAAAACAGAAAAAGTGCAAGGTTCCCTGAAAAAAAGAAAGAAAAAAAAACTTACACCTGAGATTTTATGGTAATTTTTTTTTGGGGGGGGGGACAATTTTATTGATAAAAAAAATTGCAAAAAAATAATAAAAGTAAATAAACGAACAAAATTCAATGTTTCTTGAGGAATTTGTTCCATTTTAACAAACTGAGTCACGGCAACGAGTGCCCGAGTAGAGCAAGTATATATATATATATATATATATATATATATATATATATATATATATATATCATATATATATTCTTAAATTGACAGTCGTGTTTTCAATTCTTCTATTTCTTTTTTTCTACCCACATTATCTTTCTTTT
>NC_136523.1:10110009-10112509 GCF_053919585.1 Euprymna scolopes | reverse complement strand
AAGAAACTACTGGAGTAGAAGGCTCTTTCATTTAGGGATCGATACTGTGAATGGGTGGGATTTAGCTGTTTGTCGGGTTAACCGGGTGTATTTTCCTCGAGGGGGGCAAACTGCTTGCTGTTCATCATTAAGGTACTTGTAGAACAGGCAGAGGGATGCAACATTACGTCGATGTGACAAAGGCTGAATTTTAGCTGACAGTTCAGGACCTATCAGATTGGCGACACTCTTTTGAACTTTGTCTAAGAGCGAGATATAAGTGGCAGATGCACCAGCCGAAATATGACAATACTCCATACATGGGCGAATGGTGGCCGTATAGATGTGTAGGATACTTTAAGGCGTTAATAGCTTTCTAGCACGGTAGAGAGCACCCACCTTCTTCGCAGCGGTCCTGGTAATGTTCTCAATGTTATTCTTCGATGTGTCCTGTGAACGTAAGGCTGAGAACTTTGCCAGATGTACTTTCCGATGAAGAGTAATTGGCCATTGCTATGGACGGTAGGGAAGGTTTCTTGTAATTATTTAAGGAAACAAGTTTAGTCTTGTCAACCATGAAGGTGACCATCCATTTTTGTCATCCTCTAGTGTTTCTGCCATGTCTCTAGATATATGTGCCTTTGTTTTCCTGTCGTGTCTGTTATACAGCGTGGTGTCGTCAGCATACATACACATGTCACAGAGGTCAAATAGATATAGATATACACACACCCATATATATATACACACACAAATATATATATATATATACATACGTATATGATTTCAACGTTTCAGACGAGTTCCACTTCCTCAGATGTGAGCCCCAAAATTACATCCATCGCAACATGACCATTTTATAGACAAATGCCTGAGGGAGTATTTATACACAGATGTTACAAAATCTTAACTTTGTACAACAGCTAAGTCTCTCTCACGGTTCTAAATGTTGAGATCCAGCAACAAACAAGAGCAGGATAGCCATCAACAAGTTAAACTGTAGACCAGCTTAATCCGGGTACGTGTCTCCCGCTATATTTTCTTTTAAATCATATATATATATATATATATATATATATATATATATATAATACGTGTGTTGTGTATTCATAGTTGTGGTTACGCACAGCCTCTTTCAAAAATATTTTAAATGCATTTCGTATTCAAACGTCACGCTTTTGAATATAGCCGGGCTATAATAGAATAGTTCCATGACAATATTCTAATCAACTAGGAAGTAGGTGGGCCAGCACTATTTCACAGCATAATACCATGAGACTTGACTGCACTAACTCATATCGAACACGAGTTTAATAGGTTATGCTTTTTTTAGTACGTTAACGAAAAAAAGGAATATCTGCTCTAAATTATTACTTGGCAGTTGCAAATATTGATACTATTACCTATGCATGGAGTACGAAATCGATATAGGTGTTATGTTAAGCAGCCATGTCTGCAAATATACTATTCAATGCGTGAAGTGTTGATCAATATGTTGAACTATAAAGGAAGAACAAAACGTCTTTTTACACCTTTCAGCATTAATTTTTCTCTATAAAGCCAATATTCACTCGTATGGAGGTTTTATGTCACGTAGTGCTCTCGGTACAGGTCTTTCTTTGAACTGCATTATATTCCCGCACTGTTGCGTTTTTATTGTTTTACAAAAAATATTTACCTCTGACTTTAGACATGTTCTGATTAAAACAAAAAAAATAACAAGCATACTTGATACATTTTAAAAAAACTGTATATTTCAAAAACTGTATATTTCAAAAACTGTATATTTCAAAAACTGTATATTTCAAAAACTGTATATTTCAAAAACTGTATATTTCAAAAACTGTATATTTCAAAAACTGTATATTTCAAAAACTGTATATTTCAAAAAAAAAAATTAATATTTCAAAAAAAAAAAAATTAATATTTCAAAAAAAAAAAATTAATATTTCAAAAAAAAAAATTAATATTTCAAAAAAAAAAATTAATATTTCAAAAAAAAAATAATATTTAAAAAAAAATAATATTTAAAAAAAATTAATATTTAAAAAAATATATATATTTCGATGCATTTCTATTTTTAACGATCCAATACAAAGATGGCGCGACACAATTTCAAGTGCAGTTATTACATGAGATTCAAGAATCAGAAATAATACTATGATATATCAACACAATTTGATTATATAAGATAAGAATTTGCTTTAATATTAATTTTGGGTCGTTGTTGGGGTTTGAGTGTGTATATACACTACATGGTCTTACCGTGTATGTGCATGACATCTGAATGTGTGTATGTGTCACTAAATGTCTGGTGGTTCATCACTATCTTAACCCGAATTATTTTGTTGCAGTCTATTTAGGTCCCATGATCGCGTGGGTCTGTGTTCTTAACATTTTCTTAATTAAATCTTTTAGTGTGGGGGGTGTATTTGTCAACATATAACAAACATATTTATTCGAAGACATAGCTACCAGACACTCTTCCGGTGCAACTGGTCCAACTTATAGTTTTGACAAG
>NC_136523.1:10062509-10105009 GCF_053919585.1 Euprymna scolopes | reverse complement strand
GTGTGTGTTTGGTGGGTGGGTGAGTTAGTCCCTTGTGGATTCTAAAACGGATCGATTAGATTTAATGAAATTTCACACAAAGATACTGTATGTGGCTAAAGGTCTTAGATATGTTTTTTCTGGCTATATTCGATAAGTATCCATGATTGCAATAATCCGGTGAATGAAGGAACGTGTTATTTAAACCAAAGTAAACACCTTACACAGCCTAACAAACCAACTGCAGTTGAGAAGTTTTCTTACCACACAAGCTGAAATGCCAACATAAAATCAACAGTAGATTTTTTGACATGCGATGTGCGTGTTCGGAATGAAGGTTTCGGTTTAGGAAACAATTCAAGCATGATAGTTAACTTTTCATTATAAACTGTAATTGAATCCATTATATATATATATATATATATAAAGTTTATCAAATAAACAGTAGGCTGTCGACATTGCAATGAAGTATAAAATGCATTGAGGGCAAAGTCACTTCGTAGAGGCGTGTGAAGATTCCTGCCCGTTCACTGCGATGCGTCCCTAACTAGAGCCGGAAACTAATCGATTTTATTGAAAAATGGATTACTTTACGCTTTCGGTGACAATAAAAATATGAAAGTGTGAAAATTGATTATCATTCACCGCCGGGCATAGTCTGGTCTCCCGCTTGTGGCAGCATCGAACTTGTCATCTAGGAATTCTTTCTATGCCTGTACTGAATTACAGAATTAAAATGTAATGTAAACCGGCAGCTGGATCACCTAATTCCATAGCCTTCTCTAAAGTAGTCTATTACACCCCAATAGCAATGTGCATTGACTGTTTAACATAGGTTAAAGCAAAAAAGGACACAGACGAAAATGGAAAATATACATATTTTTCGCAGTAAAAATTGCGAAATAATATTGCTCCATGATTTATATGTGAGCACCAACGACTCGTACATTACCAAGCGCCATATATAACGAGTTATCTATATCACTATCATAACTAACCTTGTAGTATTTTGATCTGCAACGATTAAAAATTGTCTGGCGATAACTAACTCATAAATATGATTAATTTTTGTGATTTGCACTGACCAAACACTGGCTGACGATAACTATTAGTATTGTGATCTGCACCAACCACACACGTGCTGGGCATGACTAACTTAGTACTATTATTGCTGTGATTGTTGTAGTCCGCATTTACTAAAAATTAGCTGGCTATAACTGACTTATTAGTATTGTCTGCAACAACCACACAATGACTGGTGATAACTTGGTATTATGAACTGCGCCGACAAAACACTGGCTAGCGATAACGTATTAGTATTCTTATCTGCAACGGCCAAACGCTGGCTGGCAAAAACTTCCTCTTATTATTGTTGTGATTGTTGTAATCACCATGGACCACATAAGAGCTGGTTATAACTAGTATTGTAATCAAACACTTGCTGGTGATAATTAACCCATTAGTTGATCTTTAGTCTGTTTTGAATAACAGCAGTGATTTAATATCCGACTAAGTACAGTGAAGTCATGAAATAGCAAAATAGACGAATATATGTTTAAAACCGGAAGTCACAAACACTGCTGTACACGGTGTGTGTTTCGAATGTTCCGACAGCATTTGACAACGCTGTCGAAAACCATCGTTTCTGAAGGCAACCCTCATCACTACGTCATAGTGCTTAGATCTTCCATGGTGTGGATCCTTGCTACACTTTTTACACTCCGTACACATCTTTTATTTCCGTGGTGTTCTAGATGAACGAATGGTTCTTATGAAATGAAATGAAAGAGGATTCGAACTAACAAGCAATCGGGATTGTCAGTTAATCTGACGACTGTGATGATCCGGATTATCGCAGGGCCTTCATGAATTATGTAGACACCAAGATCAGCGCAAGAGGATTAACAAGAAATGTTAGGTGTACTAAAAAAATGGTTACCCTTTTACTTGAATCAGCATTACAACTATTCTTACGGGCAATAACAATTCCTTGCAATTGTGATAACAATAATAATGTTAAAATATCAAGTTTAATCATTGTTAAAATATTCACATAATGTAATAGCGTTGGTGTTAATGTTTATTTTAAAACAAACACTAAACGAATAATATTATTTGTCCTTGGGGTATACGAGTGTACACATTATGAAATACTAAAGTTGTGCTAGCGTTTTTATTTATAAGTTAGATGTATTAGATTATTTTTTTTTCTTTTTATCCTATTGAATCTTTGGAGATGACGTCTTCATAATTTGTGTATTCATTTCTTGCGGATTGTTTTCCTCATCTTCATAGATGTTTCACCACGTTTCGGATAACGTATACTCTGCACTTCATGTAGTTTACAACGACAGGAGAGGAATGCTAAATCTTGTAACTTTATCAGTAGTAATTATTGCCTTCCATAGTTTAATTATTGCCTTCCATAGTTGTCTCACTACGTTCTAAAAACATAATTCTGCGACATCCTTTGGATATAATTCAAAGCGCTACAGTTAGACAATGCTAACTGGAAACGTAGTGTCGCCGTAGATAGAAGTATTGAGTCTCTAACTACCTTATAGTTGTCAGTGCCGCCAGATAAATCATATAACTTTGATAATTCTAGTAAGGAGAGCGCCGCGTAGACCACCGGCTATTATTTTGCATTTGCACTGGAATGAACCATCGCATATTTTGACCTCTCGTATTAATTGTGTAGAGAAGGCATTGCGTACGCTCCGATCAAAAACTCAGAAAAGCGGAACCAATTACAAAGAAAAAAATACTGAAAGAACAATAAAAAAAAAGTCTAAAAAAAAAAAAAAAAGAAAGAAAACGCTGTTGTAATCCAAACGTGGATCCGCTAAAGGAGATTGACATCAAAGGCAATGCAACAAAAACGTCAAAGAAAAACAATATAAATATAGTTGTTGCATTGTTGGGTGTGTTCAATTCCAGCGTGATTACTCTGATATCTAAGATAGTTAGATTGATTAATTTTTCTTCGAAGGTAACTTCATCATTATGAACATAATCTTAACCAGCTGAAGAAAAAACTGTATTGTCAGTGTGCCCAATCGAGTGGCGTACTAAAGTGGTGCGACGATAAAACGATAAATATATGAAACCTTTAAAAATAATGCGTTAAAACAAAACTATTAAACAACTAATGCATATATGTTAAAATCTAAGGGTATAGATTGAATATATTCTACAAATGTTCTAACTTGTAGAACAGACGGAGATTCAAGTGATATACTATTAAAGCTTTGGTCGATAATAAATTCCTTATATATTAGATAAGTAGATTGATTGATTCATTAATCGTTGAAGTGAATTTTATTCTTATACATTGTATTTTGCACTATTCTACAAAGAATTTAAAAGGCATTCGTGATTCTCTAATGAAAAGAAGTAGTGGGCGAATAGCATTGACTAAAACGGTATTAAAAATCAAACAAACTGTTCCTAATGAAACTAGCGCGAAACCAGTCGATAATTGAGTTGGAAATTTATCGCTGATTACTGCTACTGCATATGATGCGTATATTCCTACTGAAGACATTTTTAAGTATTTGACCGTAAAAGGAAACCCATACATACATGCTTACCACATATGCATTATGTAGTGTTTACCTTGGAGCCTGAAATAACTCAATTCATTCCATTTATGTTATTGCTCTTTCATTGGTTACATTTGCCCCTCATGGTGCTTACCCTGCCCGCCCTACACATGTTTTCATCATATACGCACAAGACCAAAAGATCTGTCGAAACTTTTGTGCTACTGCAAAAAAAAAAACAAAAAAATCGTATTTTTTCCATAGAATTTTCGTATACCATAGGAAATAGATACTGAAAATATAAAAACAGTTATATTTTTCGTTTTGATATTTTATCAACAATATATTATACACATATATATTATACACATATATATTATACACATATATATTATACACATATATATTATACACATATATATTATACACATATATATTATACACATATATATTATACACATATATATTATACACATATATATTATACACATATATATTATACACATATATATTATACACATATATATTATACACATATATATTATACACATATATATTATACACATATATATTATACACATATATATTATACACATATATATTATACACATATATATTATACACATATATATTATACACATATATATTATACACATATATATTATACACATATATATTATACACATATATATTATACACATATATTATACACATATATATTACACATATATTACACATATATTACACATATATATTACACATATATATTACACATATATATTACACATATATATTACACATATATATTACACATATATATTACACATATATATTACACATATATATTACACATATATATTACATATATATATATTACATATATATATATTACATATATATATATTACATATATATATATTACATATATATATATTACATATATATATATTACATATATATATATTACATATATATATATTACATATATATATTACATATATATATTACATATATATATTACATATATATATTACATATAGATATTACATATAGATATTACATATAGATATTACATATAGATATTACATATAGATATTACATATAGATATTACATATAGATATTACATATAGATATTACATATAGATATTACATATATATATATATATTACATATATATATATATATATTACATATATATATATATATTACATATATATATATATATATATTACATATATATATATATATATATTACATATATATATATATATATTACATATATATATATATATATTACATATATATATATATATTACATATATATATATATATTACATATATATATATTACATATATATATATATTACATATATATATATATATTACATATATATATATATATTACATATATATATATTACATATATATATATATTACATATATATATATATTACATATATATATATATATTACATATATATATATATATTACATATATATATATATTACACATATATATATATATATTACATATATATATATATTACATATATATATATATTACATATATATATATATTACATATATATATATATTACATATATATATATATTACATATATATATATATTACATATATATATATATTACATATATATATATATTACATATATATATATATATTACATATATATATATATTACATATATATATATATTACATATATATATATATTACATATATATATATATATTACATATATATATATATATATATTACATATATATATATATTACATATATATATATATATTACATATATATATATATATATATTACATATATATATATATATTACATATATATATATATATTACATATATATATATATATTACATATATATATATTACATATATATATATATTACATATATATATATATTACATATATATATATTACATATATATATATATTACATATATATATATATTACATATATATATATATTACATATATATATATATTACATATATATATATATTACATATATATATATATTACATATATATATATATTACATATATATATATATTACATATATATATATATTACATATATATATATATTACATACATATATATATATATTACATATATATATATATATTACATATATATATATATTACATATATATATATATTACATATATATATATATATATTACATATATATATATATATTACATATATATATATATATTACATATATATATATATATTACATATATATATATATTACATATATATATATATTACATATATATATATATTACATATATATATATATATTACATATATATATATTACATATATATATATATTACATATATATATATTACATATATATATATTACATATATATATATTACATATATATATATTACATATATATTATACATATATTATACATATATATATATATTACATATATATATTACATATATATATATTACATATATATTATACATATATTACATATATTACATATATATTATACATATATTACATATATTACATATATATTATATATTAACTATACTCTCTAATGCTATGTTACTCTATAACTCTTATGGGATGATCAACTTTATTTATACGCGTGATTATATCTATGCCGATATGTTACATGGTTTATACTTGCGTAATAATTGTGTATATTAAAGAAAATACAAACATGTTATATATATATATATATATATACCAGACTACCTATGCCCCGTAGGGGCATTATATATTAACTATGGAATTAACGTATGAGCGTGACACTTGTGACGTAAAGAAAATAGTTTTTTGTGACGTAGCAAACATTTCTTTGAAAGTATATTAAAATGCAAAAAGAATATAGATAGATTTCTACGAGTCGTTCTGTTTATAATTGTGTATTGTTGAAAAAAAACCTACAATAAGTGGTTAGACATACTTATAGGCAAATGTGCTCTGAACAGATACCATAATACTTATTTCCAAATTTGAATTTAACTATATCTGAATTTAAACGTGAAAAAATGAAAAAATTGGGTCGCTGAAAACGTACACAGTAAAAGAATACATTGTAAAATAGATGTATTTGTAAGAAAATTGCGTTAAAAAACTTAAACATAATACGGAAATTAACGATTAAAAAATGCAGTAGTAGACTAGTAGTAGGGAAAATACATGTAAACCAGTAGTAGTAATAGTAGAATAAGAAAGAGGGGGCGTAGTAGTAGTAGTAAGAGGAGGCGTACTAGTAGTTGCTAAGAGGAGAAGTAATAGTAGTAGCAAGAAGAGGAGGCATAGTAGTAGGACAGTGCATAAGCAAACAACCAATAACGACAGAGTTTTAGTATTTATTTATATATATATATTATATATATACACACACTAGAAGAAGTACCCGTAAATGACTGGGTTAAAAACAGCCTACAGAAAATGAACTGTGATTGAGGAAAGTATGAGCGGTTATTAAAAGGAAGGGCTTTTAAAGAGATAGCTTCGAATTTGGGGGTATCAATACCAAAGGAAGATATGATAGATTTTAATACTCAAAAAATTTACCCAAGACAATATGTAATTAAAGATAATTTTCAAGAATTTTGTATATCAACTTGTTTTCCATTCATAGCAAAGAATGACCAACAAAATGATATCTCCTTACCAAGAGAAAATGTTGTATATAATAATATAAATATACAAGTAATAAACGTTATCATAGTCAATACAAGTTATTCTTTCATGGTAGAAAATTACATTAGTTTGTATTTTTAAAAAGTTAGTAAAAAAAAATGTTTTTGTTTTAATTTACGAACCGGTTTAGAAAAAAAAATCAAAATAGCGGCAATTTGAAATGTCAAATTTAAAGAGGGAAACCTTAGCATTCTGTTGTGACAATTTAAGAGAGTTCCGTCAACGTAAGGAATATTTATAAACATATTTTAATGTTTTCTTTATTTTTTGCTTGAAGAATATTCGATTATAGGATGTGTAGTTTATAAAAATTCATGTAATAGTTATCGCCTCAAATTTCGTTTTAATTTCGCTTCGCTGAAATTATTTCAAGTAAAGAGCATTAAAAACTATTTCAAATCAAAAGAAACGAACTGAACTTTGACTATGGTAACATTTATTTCTTTATATTTATTTTCAGTTTTACAGTATTTAACGATGTAGTATTGCGCCGTCGGATTCAGGGTTATACTATTGTAATGTAAAGAACACGCAGACAGTGTTGTAATCAACTGAATTCCTTCTAGTACACTGAAAAAAGCTAAAACAAATAAAAATACAAAGGTTATGGAAATGTTTTTAAAAAGGCATGTAATCACATGAGCAGGGTTTTTTTTTACTTTTGACACGATAACAAATAATGGTCTTATTTTTTATTATTTATCTATTTTCGAAAGAGTGCCACCTGCAAGTGGAGAAGAAAAAAAACAGTTATGCAAAATTTGTGTTGAGAATTGTCTAAAGTTCCGACTTTTTTGGGGTTTCCAATTTAATAAGAACGTGAATTTATGAGGTGATTTTATTCGACACAATATTATTCAACTCAAAAAAAAAAAGAAAAAAAAACTAACGTAAGTTAAGATTAAAGTAAAAGTGTTATTGTGACCCTAACCCCTTTTAAAAAAAATATTTAACTTTGTGACATATTTATATTCTATGGAGGTCAGGGGGCGAACGAACCCCAAATAATTTTATTACACCATATTTATTCAAACTGAAACATAATTATCAAAGTATACTTACGCAATATATGAAAATGATAGATATGAAAATCATTATTAAATAGATGAGAGAAGTCTTTTTTAAAGACTGTTCAATATTTCCATGGAATACAAGCGCGAACGCAACCCCCCACAATTTTATTATACCATCCCTATTTAAGTTGAAACATACTTATCAAAGTATTCTTGCGTGCATTTATATCGAAAACCCTTGTAAAAGTTTCTCATTTTTTTTTATTTCCATACATTGGGGGACAGGCGCAACCGCAGACCCCACAATTTTTATGAACCACCGTTCTGTCAGATTAAACATACCCATTCCTGATCCTCGATACATCTAATCAGTTTTTCAAAATAGTCAACCATATAGGAGCCTATTCATGACCAGCCACACAGACGTTCAGCTTATATATATATATATATATATATGCATGCATACACATACATACATATATATATAGTGCGTGTGTGCTTAATTCAATATTTTCTGAAAGACGCATCTTTTAATAAGGGACTTCAGTTACTGGACATTACAATCAAAATTTTTAATTTCATTTGGTATATCTGTCCCTCCATCTTACCCTTCGATCCCTACACTCTGGTTTCCATCATACACGCTGGAGACGACCAAAATAACCGGTCGAAAATATGTGCTCCATAGCTTGATCACTCAATAACATTCAAACAGAGCACGTCCGATTGTTAGGTTTTATTGTTTGTCCAGTCAACCACCGCAGATTATGGTTTAAAACTGGCATAATAACTCAACAAAACACACGCCCGGTCGTGAAAAGTCACGTAAACATTCTTTAAATAACACGGGCATGGACATTTATCTTCTATTATACAAACTAAATCTAAATGTCAAAAGGCCCACTCATTTATTGCCTTTTCGAATGCATTGTCTTCTAAAACAGACTTAAATAAAATATCAGCTCAGTGAAATAATGTCAATAAACTAACACTTAAAAAGCTGTAAGAAATGATTTGGAGATGCTAACGCATGAGTATTGCCAGGATGGAGGTATGATTATAGACGGTAAATCTTAAAAGAAATAAATATGGTAACGGATCCGCCATCGATTTATTTCTAGTGGTTACAAGTCAAATAAACTTAATTGGGAACTACTAATGATTTATGCATCTCAATTCTGCATTGAATAACACAAAAAAAGGGTAAGAAGTGTTGACGTGTTCCAACTACGCCACATTTTTGTAAAAGTATTATTGTTAAAAGAGTTCTTAAGAACCACCAGAGCGACTTGTTTGACAGCCCAGTTGAACTATACATTATCTTTTCTATCATTTTTTCTTTTTCTATTTTTCTTTGGACAAAATTTTATACCAGTTTACCTGCTAAATCAAGTGAATACTACATGTCTTATGTACTAGTAGTATTCCTAACCTGAATGTTGTTTTTTTTTTTTTTTTTTTTTTTTTTTTTTTTTTACACCGGTCTTACTAAGATTTATGTAAAGCCATTTTTTTCTTTTAAAACCCAAAGTTTAGTTGTTTCTTTAATTATTTCTCTATACGTAATTACTGCTTATTATTTTATCCAAATTCTATAAAAAGCATGTTCACCTGACTTGCTGTTTTATCCCTCTATTTTTGTTCTATAGTGTACCTTATTGAATCGCCATTTTGTCTTGTTCAGTTTCGGGTTATGGCGAACTTTTAAGACGTTTGTCTAAAAAAAAAAAAAAAAAAAAAAGTTTTTTTTCTGATCTTTCCTGGACAGATCGCTATTCCATCGTTTTCTCACTGTTCTGCGTATATTTATTTAACATGACCACTGTTTCTGAGGACTTCCTGTTAAAGAAACTGAAGTATACCCTAGAGAAAATATTATTTATATTTGAGTCGCTAGGAGATTCAATGGAAATTGATGAATCCAGATATGTATTGTATAAGACAAAGTGAATGAGTAATTGGCATCGGTGGACCTTCTTGAAGAGAAATTGGACAATGCCTACCTGGAAGAAAATACCCAGGATAAGATAGCGGAAGCTTTCAACAAAGAGAGCTCAATATTAAAATTACAGACTCTAGAGAAATTGGCAGGACTTTCTCCTTTTAAGTTAAATGGTGACTCCTGTCTTAAGTCTTAAAGGACAAAGGGATTTATGTGCCCCCGAAAATTGAATGTCCTTAATTCCACGATAAGACTTGGAATCTAATAAATTAGCCTTCTTGAACTTTCATAGGGAGTTCTTGAATCGTGTTTCTTATTTGGATAAAGACGCGTTGAAGCTGATGGTATTTAAAAAAGACAAAAAAAAAACTTTGTTTCAGATGAGAAACATTCTGTCGCTATAGATCTACTATGTAAAGAATTTCTAGGTGAAAAATGCATAGTAGAGTCTATCTTCACTTCCTGGTTAGATGTAGACTGTCTATTCGGCAGTTCTGCAGTGGAAAATACTTGAATGATGTGAAAACTCAAATACATGAGTTGAAAAAATCTTTTAATATAGATTTCCTAGAGGATGGTTCCCCAGGGAATCGCTTGTTGAGATTTATAATATTTAACAAGCGCCCTAACTTGATTCATAAATTGGATAATAATGACCCTTCCCTTGTACAAATTTTGGATAACAGCACCGATATCCTTAGAACCTTGGAGTTTTGCAGGCACGACTCTAGAAATCGTAAGGTAGTGAGTTATGAAAAAATCTTTTCCTAAAATTAATCTTCCCTTGCAAAATAGGAACCCCTCTACCTTGGAAAAGTTTCACGTAAATCCGTCCGTTACAAAGTGTTCTCATTGAAGTTATCACTAGGGTAATCATAGAGGGGCACCAAATTGACGTTTGGTGTATAACATAAAAGAATTCCGTGTGCGTATGATCGTCTAGTTTCATATGCGGTTGTGTGTGTTCATCTCTAATTGTTCATATGCTTTTGTGTGTGTGTGTGTGTGTTACATGCATTTTCTTCGACATACCTTACTTCATGTGTCGTCGATGTTGATCTGGAATTCATTTTCTCTTGGAGGGAGACTGGTACCTGTTAGACGAAGATTTATCACTCCAAGACGATGAATTGATTTTATAGTTTTTTTTTATTTACCTTCCAGTTGTCGACACAATATGGAAGTAAATCTTGCTTGCTTTGAACACGTCAGCGTCCCCCACCCCCCAGTGAAGGGGAGGGAACAGCTATTAAGTCCTCCGTCTTCTTCAAAGCCCAAATCCAGTCGCTCAGATCTAGCCAACCTGACCACGTCACTCATACGTAATCTGGTCAGCTGACCCTCGGCTCTGGTAAACGTGTCTACACTCCAGGTTTACTCACCTCTCTCTCTCAATCCATTTTGTAACAAGTCTAAAATTAAATATGGTTGTCATTTTTTGTCGACCTAATAATCACAGGGTTTATATGTGCAAATGATATCCGACCTATGCCAAAGATAAAAAGATGTAGAGAATTGAAGATGGGTTCTAGATGTACTAGTAATCTACATATGCATAATGTCTGCCCTCTAAAAGAAAAGAAATCTGAGTTGTGCTGGTCATGTAATGGGCCTGGGCATCTTAGTGTTATGTGTCCTGGATCGATGAAACCAATCATCTCTTCTAACGCTAGCTGGTCGACTAGCGGTTCTTCTGTTAACTGCAATTCAGCAAATTTGTATGGCAAAGAAGTTACATTTAATTGCCTGTTACATACAGAGTGAAAAGTCTTGTGTAGAGAATTGTTAAATGAGTTTTTTAATGAGTTACCCCCATTAAAAAATCGTAAATTCAATGTTAAGCCAAGCATTCCTAGGTAATGAGACAAAAGCTTTAAACGTCATTTTCCGGATGAATGAAGATCTGTGCCTTTTTTTATAGGCGAGCATATGGATCTGTCCTTTCAGATTAAAGGACTCCAAAGTGGTGGCTGACTTAAAGGATCACAATGTAAATTTTACCATAGATTTTGCGAATATCAGATAACGTTCTTCCTGTGCATGATCTGGTAGGTATTGGTATCAAAATATATGCGACCCATGCAGATAATCAAACGTAGAGGCGGATTTACGTTTGAGTTGTCTCAAGGAATAGTCTGGTTCGGGGATATTAATAACTTTAAACCTTGTCGGTCTGTGCAGGAACAGGCCGATCTGAATTATCGTATTGTAGGAGAATTTTCTTCTTGCGGCATCACGCACGTCTACTTTGTCATGGATACGATATCTGAATATTTCGACCCTTTCTACTACTTTGTATCGACGTTTCTTTCAACCGCAGATTCGTCAATGTTTAGCTTGGAACCTTTAGGTATAATCGACGAAGTGACTAACGATTAGGATGAGGCGAAAATCGAGATATTCCGTTCTTCTATCCAATATTCGAATAACTTATGTTAGTTTGCCTTGGAATTTGGACAAGCTTAGCTTAGTTCTTTCTTATTATCAGGCGTCTTTGGCTGTTTTAGATAGGGTTGTGAAAAAGTTATCAGATTGTACACTGATTATTGTCAAGAATTCTTAAAACAAGAAAAAGAAGGTATAATAGAGAGGATGAATGTATCCCAAGTGGACTTTAACAATTACACATGGATACTGCATCGCCCGGCATTTAAAAAGTAGCTACGAAAATAAGGCATGTCTTTAACTTAACCGTTGAGTACGGGAGGGCAGCCATCCCTGAATGACCGTGCCTACTCGGGCGTAGGGCCTCTATACTGATATGCTGGAAATCTTGTTCGAATTTAGAACTGACTGTTTTGTCCTAGCTGACATTAGGAAGGCATTTCTGATCAAGCTGGAGAATGAATTTGATCAAAATAGATTTTGCTTTTTCATAAATTGAAGGATAAGCTGGTGTGTTGTAGATACAAATCGCTTATTTTCGGATTCGTGCAGAATCATTTTATTTTGAGTTATATTGTGAAGTATCACATAGAAAGACATGCTTCTGGTCCCTGTAGGGAAATGTTGTTAAACAACATTTATGTTGACAACCTGGTACCACTGCACAAGGAGTACTTGTGGGCGACCGAAAATACATTTGCGAATTACCTAGGAACTCTATCCAGTCATGGCTGATGGAACAGGAACACGCTACCCCCCCAAAGTAAATAAAGGGTCCCGCTCGAAGTTCCGTCTCAGTTCCCGAGTTAGACAAAGATTCCCGAGTTCGACTATATACAACTAAAGAAGGTCGGAGGTTATATCGACCGAAACGTTGTAAAAACACTAAAGATGAGAACAGTCGTCCGAGGAATAAAAATACAAATAACCAATCCTCGTCTCAAATATTCAGAAACGTGTAAATGTTTCTCACAGAAAAGGAACAGGTTTATTTCGATACCTTGAAAGAAGGTTTCCTTTTAAATACACCATAGAATTGTAAATGGCAAACAGTAGGTTAATAATTCAACTAAAATATTGTATCATCCATGCATTTCAAAATAAGTAACACAAAATACCCATTTATTACTGCGGGATGAGTTTTGTAGAGTAACACACACACAGAAAAACAACAATGGCCACTTGTTTTATTAATACACCTTCAGGTTAATAATGCTGTTGACACATGGGTAGAAATATACACTGCGATGCATTTCATGGAAATTGCATAATTCCCACGCACACATTCACGCACATAAACGGTCCTGGATATGACCTTAAACTATATCCAGTGGTGAGGCTCCAGCTTGCGGGCTTTGGGGAGTGTTGAGCCACCCTTTAATTGCCATTGCTTCCAGGTCAACTCTGACTCGGAGTGGTAGTACCTGTTAGGGTCCCAACTATGGGTTAAATAGAAACCGACTTGAAAACAAATATTCTCTTTAAAAATTTTTCTTCAAAATCTTTGGATTCGACATTAGATAACCTGAAAAGGGGTCATATGCCGTGAAACAAAAAACAACCAACACACAACCAAACAAAACGTACATACAGTGTGCTTTTCAAAGGCGCCAAACTTACGGTTGAAAACTGTTTCTTTAAATTGAAACTTTAGCCACAAGCGATAATTTATTTCAGTTTTGTTTGAAAATTAATCAAGAAAAAAAAAGAATTACTGACGCTAGATAAGGGCCTGAAAATTGCGAAAATTGATTTACAAAATCATTTTTTTTATTTAATAGACGACGTATTTTACGAAATGGACTCACTAAGTGGTTATTCCTTTCATGTTATTAAAAAATAATCCTTTATTTTCACTGCCATTATGTATGGTGTCATGTGTAATTTCCTAAACACAATACACTACTTCAAAAGATTCGATGCGTTATTGGTTGGAAAATTGGCCTTTAGATGACGCTATATACGCGCGATACGGGGGTGACTATTCTCTAAATTCTATTTAAAATATAAATAGTTGCATTCTTAAAAAAAATAGAAAATATCTGTATGGTAAAAATATTTTTTTTTGGATTTAATTTACAATCCAAAAGTAATCAAATTTAATTGAGAGTTTGCCTTTTTAAAACCCCATATATCCTTTATATATATATATATATATATATATATATATATACACACACACATACAAATATTTAAATATACGTGGGGGCAATTATAGGATACATATAAATGCTAAAGCATTTATGTATATAGATGTATATATAATAAGTTATGTAATTACGAATTATATAGTCATCCACATACAGTACTGTTTCGCTGTTTCAGTGTATCAGTGCGGCTAGACAGGCAACTACCTCAAGTCAGGATCGAACTCCGACCGGCCAAATGACAGTCAAGGCTTCTCGCTATTACGCTATATGGCTGATGCTGTGTGGGTAATGAATTAACGATGTTTTGACATCGTTCAAATGCCTCCGCTCGATTTGTTTCATCAAGACCGTCGCTTAATAAGATGGCAGTTTGTATATCGCTTCCAAATATGCTCAACCCATGATAGTGAGCATTATAGTCATTCCTCCACATACAGTACTGTTTCCTTGTTTCACAGCTCAACGGTGCGGCTAGACAGGCAACTGCCTTAAGCCAGGATGATTATATATATATATATATATATATATATATATATATATATATATATGTGTGTGGGGAAGCCTTTTTCCTCGATACATGCTAAATAAAACGAAAGTGAAGATTCGTCTTTGTAAGTTTTTCTAATTTTATTTTTCGATTTGCAGCCCAACGATTTATATTTCAGCACACGTTGCAATCAGCAACAGTACATCTCATAGGATGAAATTTAATGCATAAGTAGCTCTAGCACGATAGAGAACGATCACCTTCGCAGCAGCATTGTCAATGCTCCAACTGTCTGTCCAACTCAGGCTGAGGAGTTTAAAACAAGTACTTTAAGGTAAGGTATCTTTAGTCATAGCTATGGGTTGTCGAGAAGTTTTCTTGTAGCTATTGAAGGAAACAAACTTCGTCTTGGCAGCATTGAATGTGAACATCCATTTTTCTATATAATATTCTGTTTGTTGCTATGTGTGTCCAAACATTACACTTTCAAAACAAAATCAGATTTTTGAAAGCGAAACGGCAAAAGTAACAAAATGTTGCTTTAAAAGCGCCAATTACCCAATCACGGAATTGGAGTGATTTCCTTTGGATACAGCCTCCTTTGCAAATATAATATACAACCATTATTGTACTGATGTAGAAGTGGATTCGTGGTAATATTGAGTAATTATTTACGGAAGAAGGAAGTCAGTGAAATGTAAAGTTCGTATTCGTGAAAATGTATCCGAAAGACAGCGCAAATAAAGAATATAGTCTGCGAAGTAATGCTCGGTTTTATTGCATCATGATTTTAATATTTTTATTGGGCACTATAGCGGAATATTATTTTCTGCATTCAGACGGTATTATCACATCAGCGAAGTTAAGCAACGCTGAGATTGGCCAGTAGAAAATCGGTGACTATTTGGGAACTCCGGGTGCTACATGTGTTCTCCACAAACATCCCCATTGTTTCTAGTCGGTCTTAGGCCTCTTTTCCACTGGACCCAAGCAGTGACGATTCAGCTGAGGTTTGCTTGGAGTTTGCTTAACATTTACCTAAAAATTAAAGGCGCTGTAATTATTTCCACCATCTTTCTTTTTTGCTTTTCCTCCTTTACTACCTCCTCAGTAGCATTCGTGCCTTTTCTTTCATTTTACGTCACGTGACTGCATTCTGCTCGTTGATTGGGGGGGAAAAACCTTTTGGCGCCAGATTGGGGCACGCGATGTATTTTTGAATACATATTTCAGTGGCAGAAAGGAAAGTGTCGAGAGAAAAGAAAGATGTATCGAGTTTCCGAATACATATTTTTAGGTCTCGAGAAAAAAACGCGATCTGCAGGATTAATAAAGATTATGATCTATAACTCTGTCCAAAAAAGATATTACATTGTTGAATGAAAGAATATCGCAGAGAGTCATGATCATTAGAATTATCAAGAAACATCTAATTATGGATTAAATGAAGAAAATTCGTTTCTAGATTTTTCTATGAAAAAATGAAAAAAATCAACTTAGGTATTCTGTCGTTACATGGGATTTGGATTCTCGTGAGAAAAAGACCAATGAAAAGATTTATTTCATCCTTGTTGGCTCTAATGAACTTGTAGGAGACTAGGATATATAAATACCCCAATCCCGTTACAAAAGAATAATGAAACGAATGGGAATTGAAGGAAACAAAGACTCAAGTAATGGACAAGATAAACGTCGTTTATTTGCTGTTGAAAGAAATGAACATTTTAGTTATAACATGTCCGCGCGTATGTAACCAATGTCCGTTGCAGGACTGGTGTTGTAGCAAGAACAGGAAATGTGGTTTCATCTCGTTTGGGTCATTGTTTGTTCGCGCGTGGGAATTGAAGTGAGTGTTGTAGTGGAAATGAGAATCCAGCGTGTAGGCAAGGAAGAGGAGGATATTAGAGTTGTCATCAGTTAGTAGTCAGCTACGCGAAGGTGTTCTTAGTGGCCAGTAGTAGATGGAGAGAGAAAGAGGGAGAATGTATACATACAGTTATTAGCTCGTGACCAATACATAGTAGGAAGTGGGCGTGAGGTGCGAGTGCGCGCGCCGAAACGGCGGCGGCTTGTTCGCCCAACCTCTCTAGTTGAGAGTTGGTCCTAAAAAGAGGATTAGAAACAACTTGTCTCCATGTTTTATACTCGCTTCTGGAGTGTCTTTTGCGCATGTGTATTTCCTTAGAAAGCGGAAGTGACGTCGTCCATGTGTGTGTTCGTGTGTGTGAGTCATGTGCATACGTAATCGTGTGTGTATATATATACGTGAATGTGAGTATGTACGCGAACGTGAATATGTGTACATGTGTTGACGTAGGCGCGTATGTTTGTGTGCGCGTATGTATATGACAGCTTGAAATATGAATGTGTGTTTTGTGTGAGACTTGAAAAAGGCTCGTACAAACTAGTATTTGTTCATTTTGGAGAATATATATCTCAAACTCCTGAAAGGACATGCAAGGACGTTGAAAAGGAAAACGTGTTTAAAAGGAAAGGTGTATTACCTCTGAATGGGAATACCAAAAAATTACGTTCAAATGGCCCTAAGGACCCTAAATAAAGTCATTAAATAAAAAGCAAGGACCCTATATAAAAAAAATACATTGTTTTTATACGAATTGGCGAATATAGAGGCTAAGTAAGTGCTCCCTCTCTTTTCTTCTCTTTTCTTTCAAGCTCTCCCTCCCAAGTCCGTTAGAACTGTTGCTATTACAAGAAACCTTCTTTAAAGCCGAATGATCATTCATTGACAGCCATCTGCGGTCACAAACGTTTCTATCAGGACTATTTTTATAAATTTGATTTCTCTTTAATTGTTTTCCCTATACTTTTTCCTAAATAGTTTCTCATTATTGTAATAGGTGACATGTACCTAGCACCGAAGAAACAGATTACGCGTGAAATAGTGGATAACAGTTTCTTCCCTACATGGATATCAATTGTCTCTTGAGACAGACTACAATAAGGCATTGATTTATTTCTAAGTATTAATTAGTAATAATGAATTCATCTGAGTTAGGCCACTTATTTAACATACGATCAACACCTTTCTCATTAAAAATGTTTAACTGATATTAGCTATGCGTTATGGATTTTTCTATTAACAAATCATTTTTTGCGAATATCAGTTTTATCAAAACATATTTCCTACCTTAGTATAATTTCCACGGGTTTTGCTAGTATATGTACGATTACATAGTTAATTTGCAAAACATTATCTTCTAAATATGTAATAAATAATTAAAAAATAACATATGTAATAAATAATAAAAAAAAATAATCATTAATGTTAAAATGACAGATGTTTAATCCTTCAGATACTTGTTAGACAAGCGGTATATATCCTGGTTATGCCAATGTGTGAATTACTTGGAAGCAAACATTAACTCGTTTGACATTCGAACACAATTTTATGCCATTACTAGTATATAATAACCTCTTATTTTGTGTCAAATTTTTATGTATTACTTAGTTAGCTATGGTTTTTTTTTATAATATATAGTATTTGTTTTCGGTAGGATTGAAACCGCTATCTTCAGAGTCTTACTTGGTAAAAACGTGGTGAGACCACAACTATGGATGGCAGTAATTGCTGAGAATAAAGTTAGGAGATTCGGAGTTCCTATCCCGTTGCCGGTACCACCTGACGAAAGCCAGAGGAATAGATAACCGAAACGTCGTGAAACTACATCTAAGAAAGATGAGGATAATAGTTCGCAATAAATAAATTAATAAACAAATACTCATCTTATAATGAATTCCAATTAAATAATATGTGATTGTTTTATTTTATTATTTTCTATCACTAGGGACTTTTCTTATCGCCTAGGCGCACCATATTTAATAAAGAGGCCCATTACAGTTTTTAATAGTAGATTTACAGTTTTCGCTCTCCTTTAGGGGGTACTCAACCTTCCCTATCTAGTTGGTCATGTCACACTCTTATAGAAATAATTTTATTATTATTATTGTTAATATTATTATTAGTATTATCATCATCATCAAATAACTAAGATCCTTATAAATGGCACCTTTAGTGATTAATCAATGACAATAACCAGTGGTGTTCCTGGAATCTGAGTTATAATTAGTCTCGCAAGATTTCCCCTGTTGCTTTCTCATTTCGTAACCATAGTAAATTGGTTTGCTTTATTCAACATCTGCTTAGCGTATAACTTCGCTCATGTCGACCATTGCTTTTTCCTGGCTGTTGTTTGCAGGAGGCTTAGCAAAAGTACGGATGCTCTCCGCACTCTTCAGTTTATTGATGTTTAGTGCTTTCACTCCGCATCCTTTCCATGTTCCTTTTCATTTTACATCCTTTTTTGTGTGCAGTGCTAGCCAGAGCAGAGACCACCATATATTTTTGCACTAGGAGGCGGCAGTTAATATATTAGTGGTTTCAGTTTCCACGTTTTTCTGTGCTCTTTGTATTGTTTCTATTACACCTCCGTGTCTCGTTAGTGTCCGTAGTTTATGCCAGCTGATTTTCCCATACGGAGATTTTTAGTGAAAAAAAAATCTATTGCAATATATTGTATCTTATTTTCCAAATTCTAACATGTTTGTTTCAGGGCCTTTCTGATTTTTTCTGACTTGTCCCCCGTTACATATCTTTTTTTTTCTTAGGCCAGTTTAGTATATTGGCTTTTATCTTGCCAGTTCTGTTATTATAACGTGGTTATATTTTAACTCAGATTACACGTTCAGTAAGAGAGTCTCGCAAAGAAACAAAGACAAAGAAATTCGACGCAAATGTTTCCTGTTGTTAAAAAAATAGTTTATTCCCGGTCGTTTCAACGTGCAGCCTCTGGTATTTATTTCCATAGCAAATAGAATGTAGTATCATCTGTGTTTCCACCTGTCTGGATCAAGTGCCAGTTTAATAGCCTGCAGCTATAACTAGTTATCTGTATGTATGTCGTTCGACGGTTCGCAGTCTTTCAGCGTCTTGCAAAGGTTCGAATCATTGACGAGTTCTGCATCTCGTTCAGCATTCTTTTTTGCGCCCACACGCGTTTTCTGTCCTCTTTCTACCCTCTCCTCTTCCCCCGATCCCAAGATCTGTACATCCATATATTTCTGTAGCATCACTCAAGCGCCAGAGCTTGATCATTTGCATACTTGCGAGTGGCTTCTCTTAACTTATTAGTGGTATCCTAATATGAAATCCCACATATCAGAGATTAGTCCCTTATAATAAACGTCGGCGCTTCATGCCGTCTAATTGACAACACATCCAAAGAGTATCGTTCAAATTGAAGTAATAAAATATGCTCATTATTTTAATGAGCATATTTTATTACTTACTAGATAAAAAAAATCAGAACATAAAAATTAAGCATACAAAGCCATGACACTATTTTAATAATATTAGTTGTATAATTCGTCTAACACGTGTTTCGTTGAGCAATGGAAATTTACAAAACAATTTATCAGAGTCAGCTTTGTGTTCATAGATAAAAACAGTTTCCCTCGGTTTTAAAACGATGAAAAAGCAGTTTGAGGAATCTCCGCCACAAAACGCGACTCTAGCAAATATCTGCTAATACGGAAACTGAATGTAATATACATGCATTTCTGGTTTATATTTACTTCACCCCAACATGAACGCATATATATAACTATCAACTGACACGTGTTTCATCGTCTACGACTCATCAGACTGGCTAAATCGAGCGATATTCGGAGATCTGAACTCGGGACCCGTGGAAATGAGCCTAAAAATTATTCCCAACTCGCATTTAGGTAAAAATGCACTTTCGTAAATATTTGAATTCATTCAAAACGCATCTTAAATATAATATATATACACATACATACACACGCATACTTCAGAATAAAATTATCCAACAATCAGCTGGTACGGAAAGCTGTAATAAGATTTACAAGAAATTAACGACAGTAATTTGCTATAAGTATTTCTCCTCTGAAGAGATGACAGGCATCGAACTCCTATAGGATAAGGAGTTAAACTATTTTCATATATTCTTGTCTTACGTAGAATTATAAAAATCTTAGATCTGAAATTCAAACATTTCACGTCATAAATTTTTAAATTTATTAAATGACTAACATTTAATATATATATATATATATATATATATATATATATATATATATATGTCATGAACTTAGAGACCGTTTTGCGTCATCACATCTTTTCAGTGGGGCATGACAAGCACTCAACTAAAGACGGGATAAAAGCAACAAACATCACAAATTGGGCATGTGCTGTCCGCAACGATGTCGAACAATTCCTTAGAAAAAATATTTACCGCCATCTCTACACTGATTTATTTATTTAATTTAAAATCGTAAAAGTAGCCGGATATATCTTTTACCAATGGTTTCTCGAATAGAGAAAGTATGGAGAGAATATATAAACATCTACAAAAAAAATGTTTCGCAGATTCACAGGCTTTCAGTGTTGATAGCACACCAACTATCTCAAAGTATTGAGTTTTGTGTATGAGTAGATTCTATGTGTATCTATGCGTGTAGATAAGTTACAACGGGAAATATAAAATAGAATATGGATGTGTATTATCTGTATACCACTTCTCCAGAATTATAAAAATATATCTGGATGCACTAAATACAACATAGACGCGGTTGCAAGAGGCCGCACATTCTTTCGAACAAAATATTAAAATCATTAGCTATAGCGTGTATCGAAAAATTTTTCCTTAAAGGACTGTTATCTCAAACACGCTATTTCAGTCCTTGCGAAATAGAATGTCCTCGGATTATTTTTTTACTAATGGCAAAAATCAATTTTAATTAACGCCGTTTCGTGCACATTTGTCATTTCCAATCGGCGTACACGAAACACTGATTTCAGGTGCAGGTATTCCGTTTTCGCAATTTCCGTATACCAGTTGCAACGTGCCCACTCGAATTATGTTGAAGCTATGGGAGGAGATTAAATTATAGATTAGTTGTCAAAATCCATACGTAAAACGCTCTATTTATAGGATAAACATATAGGAATAAATATATACGAAAACAAAAAATAGCGTGTAGTATATAACATGGTTGGGTTAAGTTTTCTTTTGTGTGCTTTTGTTATTTCGTTCTCTTATGTATGCTTTGCTATGCATTGAGCATTTCCACATCCACCATATATATATATATATATATATATATATATAGTGTGTGTGTGTGTTTGTTTTTATGGATATATATATATATATATCCGGGTGTCCATTTAAATAGACATTCTGACGAGTTATTTACGGGCGCCAATTATATGGTCGAGTGAGAGAACCGCCGACTGTCAACACGACGGTTCTAGGTTCAATCTTGCCTTGGGAGATATGCTAGTCTAGCGGCACTGATGAGTTGTGATACAACGAAACAGGAATGTATGTCGACGAATACAAATATATATATATATATATATATATATATATATATATATATATATATATAAATATGTCTTTATGGATATATATGCACACACATATGGATTTATATTATGAATTAATAGTATATATTATAGATGGGTATGCAAAACATTGAGCTATCGTTTTAAAGAATTCTTTTGAAAAAAGCGTATTCTTTACAGTATCTATATCTATATATCTATATATCTATCTATATATATATATATATATATATATATATATATATATATATATATCAGATTTGCTTTGACAAAACATATCCTCTACCTATCTCCTTATATATATATTCGACCCATGGTTGTGAAAAAGTGTATGTTTTTCGGACTGATGAGTTGGGATTCAACGAAACAGTACTTCGATGACTATTAAGCATCCCCCTCTTTGGATAGAGCACTATTAAAATATTTTCACCGGACGTGCATTTAAGCGGTTAGATGAAGACCACTATTTGCAAACAAACTGATAGTTTGATCACTGGCCGACAGGCAAATATGAATTTAATAGATATCTGAGGAGAAATATTTACTAAAAGCGACAGTTGTAGGTTCGATATACGCCTACGAAACCGAACAAATGTGTGTGTGTATACAAGAAAAATATGTTAATAAAACATGTAAAAAAAAAAAAAAAAAAAAAAAAAAAAAAACACCGAAAAAGAGTTAAACACATTTCATTTTAAAAATAAGTGGATGGTCATTAATCCGGAGTTTCGAAGAAATACTTTCCTTCTCATCAGAGTGTACGATTTAGCAAAATGCGGGATCGAGTTTCGCTGCAAAAGTATTTGATGAAACTACAAGTAAGACAGATATTACTTGGAAACAAATGGTGAAGCAGAGGAAATGGGAGGGTAAAAAGATGATTTCACGTGAATGGATAGTCTGGTGAAGGGTAAAATATCCAATAACGGTAAAATCCAAAAAAACTTGATTAAATTCCCATTTCCACAAGTAAAATCCAAGGGACTCGCGTAATTGGAAGATGGTCCAAAGTAATCCAAAAGACAGAAATCAGTGGAGTAATTCACAAATTATATATATATATAACAAAATAGAAAAAATAGTAGCTATAGTTAAATACTCGCGTGAAACGTAGGTTAGATACGTATTTAAACTCCGCAGGTGGTAAACTCCTTTAAATTTAAATATGCATGCAAAAATAGGCATTTAAAAATGTATACATGATAAAGTATCCATGTAAAACAGCATGGGAATACGGTAGCTAGTATGAATACAATTGCATAAAAAGTACGAAAATAAACGTTCCATAGAGAAAAATAATCGTAAATTAAAAATTGAAAAGAAAATACAAAAAATAATTAATCCTTTGTCCCTGTTTCGGTCCATAGTCTCGGGCACGTTACATATACGAGTGTGATTTTTAGAAAATGTTTTTTTTTTTTTAAGGAAAGGGAAAGTGATTGTTTTTAAACTCTGGATAGAAAACCGTTTCCAAATTACAGGTATTGCTTGTAGACTTATGATAACTATATAACTCTTGGGCATAGCGGTGGCAAATAGTTATAGTTTTACATTTTTCCATTTACAGCATTTTTATTCTTTTATTCTCGCAAGTGATTAGCATCCAACATTTGTTGTAGACCCGTGCTAGGGGTTACAAATGAAAGAAACCACACGTAGTGTAAAGTGCATAAATATAATATGTATTTATCCTAAAGAATATAGGAACCACTAAAATGGTACGAGAGAAACGTGTTATTAGCATGCGGTTAAATATGGTATGCATGTCTCCTTTTAGTCTCTGAAACCTGTGGTATTCATGGGACTGGTTGATTCCACTTCATACTCAAATAGGGGTGATTTGTACCCCACAATAATATTGCCATACATTCCAATATAATACATTCTAATCTATCGATATTTTTTTAAAGATTCTAACCGTCCATTCAATTTTTATTATTGTAATCTGTCTTGCCCATGGTACACCATGTTTATTTGTTTGTGTAGTTTTAAAAATCCGGTCTATCTGTTTATTTAAATAATTTTTGGAATGATATGAACACATATCTAAAGAAATGGCAGAAACACTAGAGGATGACCTCCCACCTGTAGTGGAATCGGAACATAAATGGATGGTCACATTCAATGCTGCCAAGACTAAACTCGTTTCCCTCAATTACAAGAAATCTTCTCTACCATCAATGGCCAATGACTATCTGAAAGTACATCTTTTAAACTCCTCGGCCTAACGCTCACAGAAAACATGTTGAAAAAATTACATTGAGAGTATTGCCAGGACGGCTGCGAAGAAGGTAGGTTCTCTCTACCGTGCTAGAAAGCTACTAACGCCCGAAAGTATCCTGTACCTCTATAAGGCCACCATTCCCCATGTATGGAGTAGTGTTGTGATATTTGGGCTGGTGCATCTGCCACTAGTATCTCGCTCCTAGATAAGGTTCAAAAGAGAGTCGCCAACCTGATAGGTCCTGAACTGTAATCTAAACTGTCCCATAGACGAAATGTGAATCCTTCTGCCTGTTCAAGTATTTTAATGGTGAATGTTTACGAACTGCAAGCATTGTACCCCCTCGACGTAAATACCCCGACAAACTCGACAAGCACCAAAACCCACCCTTACACAGTAGAGACACCTAGATGTAAGAGAGCCTTCTACTCCAGTAGTTACATCAGGTCAGCTAGACTTTAGATTCCCTTCCGGGTCCCTGCTTCCCCAACTGTACTGACATGCAGAAGTTCAAATGTAACGTAAACAGACAGCTTGCTGTCCAACTCCCTACACAGTACCCCTGATGCCTATGTCCCTGAAAGTAACTCCCTACAACAAAGTGGCAATGTGCCTTGTTTGGGGGGGGGTAAAAAAAGGAAAAAAAAAGTCTTCTGACGATTCCGTTTCATTTTGCTATATCACCGAAAACTTGGTAATTAGGTATATTTTTCTTCTCTGCTCCATTTTATTAAGCATCACTCATAACACCAACTCTATCGAAGGTTAGCTTTTGTTTCTTCGCTTATATCACTTTTTCAAGTTTAGTAGTTCTATTTTATGGCTGTGATGTTGTAGGAATTCCATGGTAATATTTGATAGAACTGCACGCCCGTGGAATTGTCTTCAGTTTTCCTACTTTCCAGCTGACTACAATATGGTCGTCTTCAGGTCTAACGTAACCCATTTCATGATGACGTTAAATTTACCAAACTTCCATTACTAACGATTACAATATTGTCCAATTTATACTGTACACTCTTTGACACTTCTAGAGTGGCCGCTTGGCCTTGACAAGTGGTGATGCATATGTAAAAAAAGTCTAGCTATTGTACTGCGCTTTAATAAGGTAGTCTGTAGTGTTTTATATTTATATTATGAGGTTCTTTTTAATATGCGCGTTTATAAGTGACAATATTAATGCCTAGAAGTGTGTCATAAGAATTTAAAAATATTCTTGGCATTTTATATGACAGGAGATTTCATTACATATTTCTGCATTGGAAGCCTAAAGGAAATAATTCGGCTTGGAATGTTGTCTAAGTATACTCTACGGGTATCTCTTTGTAATATCCTTTTTAAATATTTGCAGCACGACTGTGTTTCGCAGTTATACCATCAACATTTAAATAATGTCAGAATACTCCTATTCATATAAAAATAAAACAAATTACATAATAGTTAAACACTTTACGTTTTATAAGATGTTAAGGTGATGCATTGCTCATAGGTATTAAACCATCTTGTATTGTTTTCTCAATTTTTATATGAGTACTAACAGTCTATGATAGGAGAGTTCATTATCGCATATGTCTGTATTAGCCTAGGTTTGCTAGGGCTCTATGCACTGTTCATAACATATATATATATATATATGTGTATTAAAATGTTGGACCATTGTCCACGAAACATACATCTAAAATTTCAAGTGTCCAGACCCAAAATTGGCGGAGGAGTTTGGTATACGTCAAATTGGCAGCCACATTTTCGGCCCAAAAGTTATTAAAAAAATTTACTGCATGTCTGAATAACATTTATGTAAAATTCAAATGTCTAGATCTACAATTGGCTGAATAATTTGATAGAGATTTAAAAGGAAAAATACTTAAAATTTTGACACTTTGGCAGCAAAATTTTCGGCCACATTTTCGACCACAGTTGCGGGAAAAAAACCGAATAAATGGTTGCCCTAATTCTGAATAATTTTTGTAAAATTTGTTGACGAAAAATTGGTCGAGTAATTTGGTAGAGACCAGAGGTCATTTTTTTTTTTTTACTTGACCTCAATTTTAACCCCTTACTATTTATTGTTTTGGGTTCAAATCAAATAAAGTTTGATTCATATCCAAGTAATCTACATGTAAAATTTCAAGAGTTTCGGCTCAAAATTTGCGGAAGAGTGTGGTAGAGTTTCCAGCGGTCAAAATTGACAGCCACATTTTTTGGCCGAAAACCGATAAAAACGGTTTTTCAAAATCCCAATACCCAGTGTGTCACATCTCAAGTCTTGAGACTGAAAAGAGACAGTATTTTTTTTTTAGAACCATGTACACGCAGACAATTTCTACTCTTATAGATATATAGAATATCTTATTTCATTTATTGAAAGTTTATATCAAGTGAGAAAAAGTAGAGGACGCCCAAATTGGACGTCAATTTAATCCGGAGTTCATCATAAAAGGGAAATGAAACTCTTTCTACGAAAAAACAGCGATGGTATTTTAATAAACTCACGGTAACATTGAGAAAACTTGGATATCTGAAAAAGATATTGCAATATAATTTTTTAATTATATATACAATGTGTTTTAAATAAGTGTCCAGGCTTTTTTTCACATAGGCACTTTTTATAGTACACACACTAGACTCCAGATCATTTTTAAGTAATCTTCTTTGGCTGCAATGCACTTGTTCTACCGTTCTAGTAACTTCTGAAAGGCTTCATTTCGGGTCAAACGAACTCGTCACAGTTTCTGTAATCTCAATGTCGAAACAGTCTCTCGGTTAATGAGGATGTGCAATGTGCTTTAAATAAATTTCCAGACTACTTCAAAGGGGACTAGTTTTATGTGTGTAATATTAATAAATACGAAACAATCTCCTCCGCTTTCAATTTACTTGTGCAGAACCCACAAATTCTAGTAGGCTCGATAGAAGTATTCTTTTGTCAATGATCCTTGTCACACTATATCCATTTCTTCAATAGTTACATAACTATCTGTAACGTTTTATCGACCTGAGAATATAACTTAATATCAGAAGCGGTAGGCGTCCTTGGGACAACTTTCGCGCATAAATTCCGCATCTTGAGTGACTCTCGAATAATTGTGTGTACACATACCAGAGACCTCAAACTGCACTCATGGTCTCTAGGGATAAACGACAGTTCTTATATATTGTGTCGTAACAATACTAAAAAAAAAAAAATCAAGTCACCCTATATTTCGCGTATCTTTTCCGAATTTGATTCGTGTGACGTTTGTGCACGAAATCTGGTCCCTTAATTATAGACCATTTTGCCAATTTGTTTTTCAACAATGCCGGACTCCCATAAAATCCTATTATTTTTGTTAATCCTGTAGAAAACTCCTTCGCCAGCGTTATACCGTTCTTTTTGTTTGTTTGTTTGGTTTTTTGTTATCAGTTTAAGGTTTGGCCTATTCTGGTTTGGTAACAACGTGTGCACAATTGATCTAACATTGCGTCCGAACATGACCTCAGCAGGTGTCTTCGACATTTCGATGTTTGCATTCGACGTGACCATGTAAACCTGTAAAAACTGGTGGATTGACTTATCCGTCAGCGATCCACTATATTTTTCTCTTTAATGTATGAACGAACCTCTCACCCTGTCCTTTACTTCTCGCGTGGTATGGTGGAATGTTTATATGTTCGATTAGATGATCCTCATAAAAATGTTTAAATACAGCAGACGTGAATTTTGTTAATGCTGTCTACTACTCCAAATCTAGCGAATAGTTCATACATGAAGTTAATAGTTGCCTTGGATGTTGGGTTCTTACATTTTAGTAGTTCGGCCACTTAAATAGGTTGTCTACAACAATGAGATAATGGAACCACTCTAGCGGCCCCGCAAATCAAAGTGAATTCTCAACCAGGGTCGGTCCGGTTTTGCCCACGATCCAAATTCAGTCGGAGGAGCTTCGATAGCCAATGCGCATCCTCTACACTGGCTGACCTTTCTTCTGTATACTTATCCATGTTTGGCCAAAACACGAAAGAGCACACAGGTCTATTCACTCTTGATGTGTCTGGATGTCTTTTATAAAATTTCTTTGATGATTCTTTTCTGTAGTGTTGCATGTATTGAATAGATTCCCTTATCTAGTTGGTTATTGTTGATTTTTTTCTTTCGTGCTTATAATAAAATCGTCTACTTCTGCCTTACTCTCATCAAGCGTTACTGAAAGTTCTCCTATCGTGTCACCTAACATTTTTTTTTTACTTCAACTTCCGCTGAATAGCTGCTATTAACATCTCCTCCAATGTTTCTGTCTGCTTGAGCACAAACTTTTTTTTAGAGCGTACATACTCCATTTGAAAATTGTAGTTCAGAAGCATCGTACGCCATCTTTGGAGTCCATTCGCCGTATGTTGAGGTAATCCATTTTTCGATCCGAAAATCCTTAATGGTTTGTGATCTGTTTAACTGAAATTTCCTACCATGCAGGAAACGATGAAATCTCTTTACCGCGAATATAATGACTAGCGCTTCTTTCAATTCTCGAGTAATTTTTTTCAGCTGGCAAAAGTGTCCGGCTATGGATTTTACTTTTCCATCAATTTTGTGTAATATGTATGCTCCTATGACATGGACGATGACATCGCCTGCAACAACAATATAACGCTTGGGATTATGTGTCAGAAACAAGTCAGATCTTTATATACATTTAATTTTCTGAAATGCTTCTTCGCACTCTGCCGCGTCCAGACCCATTTTTGGTCCTTAACAGTTCATTTGAGGGCGATCTTAGTTTTTGCATATTTGGCACGAGTGAATTGTAGTAATTCGCCAAGCCTAAGAAACTTGTAGAGACGCAATATTTTCTGGGGTAGGCATGTATCTTATTGCACTCAATCTATCTGGATCCGGCCTTCTCTCATTTTTATTGATGATTTTCCGCAAGTATTTAATTTTCCTTATAAAAACGTGCATTTTTCATATTTAAGTTTAAATCCATATTCCTGTATCCGTTCGAATACTTGGTCTACATGCTCATTCTGTTCTTTGTTAGCGCTGCTCATTAACACATCGTCCAGGTAGCTTACTCTGAAATCCAACCCGTTTAACATAAGTCCATAATTTGCTGAAAAGTCGCAAGGGTGACGTTGACCCCAAAATGGAAGTCTGTTAAACTTGTAAAATCCCGTATATGTACTAAGACATAGCAGCTTTAAAGACTCTTAATCGACAGGAACTTGCAAATATGCGTCACTGAGGTCTATTTTAGCTCAGTTTCGCAAATATTTCTTCATGGCTCGGGTGCTGATAATAGTGCTCGTGTAATGCCCTTGATGTACATGTTCGATTTCAGATCAGGAATAAAGGTCAAACACAGAAACTTATCAAAGCATGGGGCCTCATCTAGAGGATAGCCATCCATTTCAAGTGATGCCAGATGGGGATCAGAGCGTTGATAATGTAAAGATGGGAGCTGGTTTTAGATGTATTAAAACGTAACGAGCCACCTCTTCCCCCACTGTACCACGAGCATTAGATCAGGGGAGAGAGAATCAGAGAGAACTGTCATTTACAGCCTTTGGTGTGCTGCCATATATGGTCGTGTCATCAGCATAGATGTCAACGAATGATTTAAGTATGTGTTTTGAGAGATCATTGATGTAGATCAGGAAGAGAGTTGGACCCAGGATGGATCCCTGCTCGGACAAAGGATGGATGTCTGCGAGCCTCTGGTTTTTGTCCATCAACCACTACTCTTATGAGTCTATCAGAGAGAAATGATTTAATTATTGAGAAAACATTTTCAGTTATACAGTAGCCGGAAACCATGTGAAGTAGGCCTTTATGTCATACCTTATCAAAGGCGTTTGATATGTCAAGAGCAATTGCCCTAGAAAGGAAGCCTTTTTCGAGAGGTTCGCTAATCCTGATATAACCGTTATCACATCTGTAGATCTAGCAGAACGGAAACCATATTGCGTGTAACTGAGGTTATTTCTGCTGCGGTTGTTGACTACTTCTCTATTCAATATGGATTCCAGCAACGTACTCATAACACACAGGCGACTTATTGATCTGTACTAAGAGGGAGATGACTTATCACCTTAATTCTTAAATACAGGGCATACTGATGAGGTTTTCCAGGGTGTTGGGAACCACTTCGCCTTAAGGCAACGCTTAAACAGTTTTGTAATTATGAGGGCAAGTTCTGGTTGAAGCTTTTTTAACACTATAATTTGTATGCCATTAGGGCCAGTTGCTTTACTGGAATCAAGGTTTTTGATTAGCTTGGCGACCTCACGCACAGATAGTTGTATGTCACCAAGCGTGTTGTGTGTTATAGGAGGAAATATGGGGAGTTGATGGCCTTCGTCGCATAGGGTAGAATTAGCTGCAAAGTTCTTGGCAAATAGTTTGGCCTTGTCTGATGCTGACGAGATGACCTCTGATCCATTGATAATGGTTGGGATAGAACGCACACTTTTGTTCAGGATCCTATTTGTTATTTGCCAAAACTGTTGGGAACCAAGCTGCTACTCAGCTACTTTGGATTTAACGGACTGAGCATATAACTCTCCCACATTTTATATTACTCTCTTACAGGTGTTCCTGGCGTTCCTGAAAGAAGCTTTAGCCCCAGTGCGTCTATTACGTTGGTAGCTACGGAAAAGTGATTTCTGTGCGCGATGGCAGCAGCACATTTGGGGACAATCATATCTGGCTGTAAGGTTGGTTTTTGTTGGAACTGTTTGGATGGTATGTATCGGTCTATGCCTGCAATTAACCATTCGCTGAGGTCATTCTATAGAGGACACATCTTTTTCTGAAGCATGGAATTCAGGGATAGATCAAATATGAATGTTAAGCTATCCCTGTCAGCCATAGAATACCGGTATACAGTACAGAGTTGTCGTAGGATCCCAAAGGAGATAGAACGGAACATAAACATAGCCCAGGGAAAGTTGAGAGAAAAAAGGTGTAGAAAGCTTGCATAATGACCGGTAGTATCGGGCACAGAGGTGGGCTCGCGAACAATCTGAGTTAGGTCAATGGCAAGATCATAACAAAATCTCCACTCATCATCTGCCTTTTTTGAGTGGCTCAGCCATTCCACATTATGGACATTGAAGTCACCGCAATGTGAATGTTAGCCAAGGGATGAGCTGACAGGAGGTGGTCTATTTCCTCAGATATACTCTTAAAGATAGTAACTACGCTGTTGTGCGGGTGATAGAGGGCAAATATAAACGCATTGGTGTAAGCAAGTGCAACCCGGAAGCACATAGAGGTAAATTAGTGTCCTCTCTGGAGATATCCCTGTCACACTGGAAATCATATTTAATGTAGGCACATATTCCATGCCCATGGCGATCTTGAGGGTCAGACTTAGATGTTAAGTTAGAGTATCGTTTAAGATAAACTCATCTAAGGAATTGGTCGGCCCTATTCCAGTTTCGCTTAGAAAGAATATGTCCAACTTCGTCTCCTGTAATTGGGTTTAAACCTCTGGATGGTTGAAACGTAGCCTCTTGATGTTGGAGAAGGAGACATGGTAGTAGGGGTCTACATTAGAGGATGGGGTTCTAGGTGTATTCGTGTTTTTTTCTGGAGTATTTCATGTTGAGGTTTTGGGATTTGCTAAGAGTTCAGCATACTTGGGTAGAGCAGGCTGGAGAGGGAACGTAAGAGAGAAAATGACAAAAATTCTTTTGTAGCACATAAGATAAAACCGTAACAATTACCTACTAGTATGACATCGACAGGTCCCACCAGAGACTACTTCATGGTCTAGAATCCATTCACCAAATAACAATACAGAAGCCTCAGTACTTTGCACCTTCTGACAAGGCAACCTCCTTAGTGGTTAGTCCAAGGTTCAGGTCCCTGACTATCAGGCGGATAACGTCAGCCCGGACGAATGTTTACCCCCAGATCCCTTATTAGTGACATAATCACAAGGATAGACATAGAAACAGACAAAATTCCGACATATCAGACTACTGTTCACGAAGTACTACCGACCTGGGAAGCAGCTTTTTCTTCACCCTTTGTCATAAAAATCATTCATTTGAATGAGGACCGAGGGACATGATGCAACATGTTTACTGTATATATCCTTAAGAAACATCCCGCCCCCTTAGATTACGTTCTTACTATTATCCACCTACACTTCACATTTGTATATAAGGTCAGAAACTAAGAAATTGCCATCCAGTGAGTATTAGTAAGGTATCCCACAGTTACATTGTCTCCAAAAATTTAATTCACCTGATCTTATTTTATATATTATATTATTTATTAGAATCTATTATAGCGAATAAGAATGAAATTTAAACAGTTATTTTTTAAAATTTATTCTCAGAGGTGAAGTTTTTATTAATTATTTTTAAAATTCTTAAGGGCTGTTATCTTGAATATATTCGCTAAAAGGCGGTCTAAACCAGACTTGTTTTTTGGCGTGTGTCTTTATTCTTAATATCCTAATCACCATTATATGGGTATTCATTATTTTTAAATTTTTCTTTTTATTCTTATTTTTATTATTAATTATATTTTAAGCTTACAGTTCCGCCCTTTTATTTTCATGTTAAAAATATTGTGCAGTTTGGTCTGCTAATTAGATTATCCCCATTTGATATCCTGATCGAATTAAAGCTTCATTATAATAATACTTATTCCTATCAAACATACTAATTTATGATAACCCGGATATTTTTTTTGATTAATTGTAATTTCTACATTCACTTAGGATGATTTGATTTATAATGTATCTATAATCTCATATATATCAAAATCGGAAGTTGAAAACTTTGAAGTGTTGAATATAATGATAAAATCATTTTTATCTTCTGATTTTTTTTTTGCAAGTCCGATATTTCGCTAAGATATAGCGTCATCAGGGTCGAAAGTCCCGTTCATGATTTTTTTTTATTTTTTCTTTATTTTGGTGTTAGGCGAAGAGAAGACAATTTACGTGTTCTTCTGGTGATTTCAAGTGTATAAAGCTCCAGTTTCGAGTGGGGTTTAAAGTAAAAGATGGTCATACATAAATTAAGAATAAGTGTCTTCAAAAAGTGAATTTCTCAAATGTGTTATTTTATTTTGGTGGATTGATAATTGTTTAGAGAAAATATTCATTAATTGATATAATAAAATGAATTAATTTGTGCTCAGAAAAAGTACCTCAAGAATTATAAGTGTCAATTAAAGGAATAAATTGTAAGATGATCAACACCATGAAGTTTGGAAGATAGACTTTTGTCATTTTTTATATGCTCTGTAATCACATTGACCCCCGTAAATTAAGGGGTTCTATATATAAAAATGAAATATAATTGAAAAAAAATCATTTTCACAGACATTTTATATATATAATGAAAACAAATGGATGTAGTGTTTACCTGATATACGCAATGGTAAACTTTAATATAGATAACAGTATTTATATAGAAAAAATTTAATCCCAACCGAGATAAAAAAGCTCAATACCCAATAGATAGAAGTTCTCGTGTGTGTATATATATATATATATATATATATATATATATATATATACATATATATATATATATATATATACACACACAAACATGCATATATATAATTATGTCAGGAATAAACAGACTATTTTAAAGATATATAATAAATATTAATTGCCAGTAGTACCATAACAGCAATGGTGCGTAATAAATTGGTAGGTAATATGTAATAAAAATAACTAGCTTATTAGTAATACATTCGCTTTAAAAGATCTGCACTTGTTTTTTGTCATTAAATTCGTTAAATTTTGAATTTTTCATTCCATCTTAACAGTGCTTTAATCAGTTGATTTTTTTTATTACTAAAAGACACCCTGGACTGTGGTTTTACTTGATCGGAAATTTGAACCGTACACTTTGACAACATCTGACGTGCTAGGTGCACCCACCGCCATAATAGTGCGTAAAAAGTAAAGAAAAATGATATATAACCAAAACACTAAGTTTTTATGATAAAGATGCTATTATAGATCGAATATCAGATTTAATTTTAATTCTTATAAATAAAAGATCATATACAGGGTGACCCCAAAGAAAACAGGCCCTACTCTAATTACGCCTCGTTTCTTAGTGTTTTGTCTGAATGAAATGAAACTTTTGTCATAACTAGTTTATTATATTCAAAACGTCACACCAATACACAAGGGCATTTGGCTTTTTTTTCCTCCATTCTACAGCATATATTCCAGATTGCCTCCATTTAGCTTTTATTTTGGGTCACGCTTTATATATATACGTTTACTGTTTTTCGGGGAAAAAATTCTAACAAATGCTCGATTACAAAGAAATACCTTTTTTTCAGTATAAGAGCTTAATATTTATTTATTTAAATGCACAAAAGGCTAGGAAAACATTGCTGCCGTCGGTTTAAATATATATATATATATATATATATATATATATATATATATATATATATATATATTTACCAGTGGTGAAAAAACCGGACTAGAGTGCTCAATGTGTAGTCAGAGCAGTATATAGGAAATGTATTACTGTGAGTCCAGAAGGAGTTTACAAATTGTTTCAGCTACAGGAAACTCCTCAAAGAGAGGAAAAATCCAACTAGCATCGTCAGAATTCATAGATGGACTGAATTCTGACGATGCTAGTTGGATTTTTTCCTCTGAGGATTTTTCTCTAGCTGAAACAATTTGTAAACTCATTCTAGACTCACAGTAATAAATTTCCTATATATATATATATATATATATATGTGTGTGTGTGTGTATTGGGGTTTGGGCGATGAATCGCAATTGGGATTCAGAAAATTCCAACTTTGATGTGATACCTGAATTAATATCTAAATCGGAAAATGTGGACTCCTGTTTCGATACCAAAACCTATTTCCTTAATTATTTATCTTCTATATTTTATTGGAAATTAAATCTTCCTTTGCTAGTAGTTTAATAAATATTTACAATTTTTTTTAAACACCAGTATAACTAAAGCGTTGTCGCTGGAGAAAATATATGTACATTTAATCTGTGTTTGTATAGGAAGGAAGATGGTTTTGTTTTTTTTTTCTCCCAAGTCGCTGGAAAGATGGTGTGATCTTTCTATCGCTCCAGTACATATCTCACTGTGGATGCAATTCTCTATATGAAAGCCATGCACGTCCTGCGAGAAGCAGCTTATTGGGAGATACCTTTTTCTCTCCCTTGCAACCTCTTGGCTGAAACCACTGTCAATAATGTTCTTCCCTCTCTATCTGTGCCTAAATCAAAAAGTTGATTCCATGAACCATGCCTTTTTTCTTATAATTGCACGCCTGCGGAACTCTTCGATTTACCTGCTTCTCAGCTGAAAACAGCTTGGTTGTCTTCAAGCCCAACATCAACAAATTCTTGATTTACCACCCTATTAAGTAATCCAATTGACCAAATTTCAATTACTAATGATTACTAAAAAAATATCCCATTGACTACTGTACACTATAATCCTTATCCTCGAGTGGCCTCATGCACTTGGGTGACTCCTGGTAGACTCTAGGCGCTGCAGCAGGACACGGTGCAGGCCCACAAGTTCAAAGAGACCCAGGGTTGGCTTTAGAGGGAGTGATACGATTGTACACTGTTCTCTCTCCCCCGACTTGATCCAGCTGGACTACTCCGTTTAGTCATACATCGAGAACATCACCAACATGACCTCTCACAACACTAAATCCAGTCTAATCACCGATATGCACCGATTATTTGCCGAAGTTCCGCCGTCGATTATGAAAAAAGATTGTTCCCACATTCTCGTGTCCATCACGGTGGTGTTTGAGAATAAATCATTAAATAATTGTGAGCCCTACTGCATGAGCAAGTTTCCTGATATGACTTTTTCAATGAAAAAGTAAAAATAACGCTGTAGTGTTTTCTTTAGGGCGACATTTATCGTCCTGCCCAGTATGTCGCCATTTTTTTATGGAAAAGTCGCTGGTTCGTTTAAATAACCAGTTTAATGTGAGCACAACTGCCATTCTCATGGGTTCCCCCCTTTCTATTCGCTGACTGCAGTTGCTTTTTTACATGGGCGGAAAATTGGTCACCGAATAAACAACATATTTCGTATTTCCAATATATTTATTTTGTGAAATTACCTCCGTAATACGCATAATTCTTTATATATAATAACTACTAATGCGGGCTACTAATAAAGAATAAACACTGCCAATGCGAGCTCCCTATATATATATATATATATATGCGTTAAATTAGCTGTGTTTTCATAGACACGTCTCAATAATACAGTGTGAAACAATAACAGCGTCGCTCTAAATAAAACCACACGACAGTTTTATTTTTTAAATTTTATCGGAAAAATCAATTCAGGTAATTATGTACTATAGCTGACATATTGTCAATGTAATTGTCTTTATAGTTAATCACCGCCTCGATATTTGTCTGGAACTGGGAGCATGCATTTTCTACACCACTGGCGGGGGCTAGGCGAATACTAGGCGATGGTTGTGATCAGGCTGTCTTCAGATTTGTGCGAGATCAGGTTTGTGATGCTCGCAACGCATACCCAAACGAAGTAGTTCAGCGAATTCGGGCCGGGGAAGGAAGTGAGCCAGTGAGAAAAGGGTACAAATTCAGTACTCCTTCTGAAGATAGGCCTGGAGCACTTTTGACTTGTGAACATGTTTCCACATCCAGTGGATGCCAGAAGCAACTTGATTGCACCAGGAGATTACCATACTATTCAGAACATCCAGTTACACTTAGGTGTTGACTTTCAAGCCGACGCCGAAGATGTGAAGTAGCATAAAGTTGGCTTAATTGAAACGACACCAGACTATAACCGTGGCCAGAAACATTGTTTTCGTAACCTTGAGTACGTTCCTGTTATTCATGGGACTCTATTGATGCATGTTGAGGATACTGGCAATGGATTTGTTGCCATAAGCTGGATCGGTAGAGAGCATGCGATGTATAGCGGCGCCTCTCCGACCTCGCCCGTGGAAAATCGTGTCACTTTCATACATGATAGAAAGCTCCTATCGCTCTTGCTATCTGTACACAACCAGCCAACTAGTAGATCGTCTTCAGCAGAAAAAACAGATTTTCATTGAAAGGAAATGGGATCATGTCTTTCATAGGGCAACATGTTTATCGTTCCATCATGTAGTGATTGTCTGACAGCAAATAAAAATTGACCCACCTGTATTTGACCCGCTCTCGTAATCTATATCCTACCTGAAGTTGGTATATATATTTTAAACGTTCTGTTTGTTTTCAAAGACAATATATATGTACCGAAGTCACATGATTGCATAGGTTTCAATCATGGCGTCGTAATTTACCCTCAGGTGCTACTCAAATTTTCTATCGCCAAAATGTCAACATTAAATTAATTATATAAATGTTCGTTCTATAACTTAATTGAATGTGTAAATATTGAGTGTTGCCTTATTTTCATGAACAGCATTTTCTGTACGCATTGTTTTACTTAAAATGAAACTACGTTTTATGAAAAGGCGATGCTTAATATCAATTTTAAATCCTTGATTTTCTTTTTTTAATCTTTTTCCACTCGTATACATGCCAGCCTATTGTTTAAACATTATCTTTGTTTTTGTTGTCTTACGTGGAAATATTGCAATCGTTACTGAAGTCATAACACTAGAATTATGTCTCCCTCAATCGATTTATTTCATGTCGTTACGAGATAATTTATCGTTTAGGAAATTGGTATTTTTAGGTACAAATACAGACAGTAAACAAGAAACGGCGTTTCTTTCTTTCGATTATGTTTCACAATTCTTATTAATCACGCGTAGCATTTTAAGTGTAAGGATAGTTCATATTAAGCTATTGCATTACATAATAGAAATGTAGTCTAAAACAAAACTAGCAAGAAACAAGAAAGGATGTATTTGTATTTCTATGATAATCGATAATTTTATTCTATTGATTTTTCTTTCTTATCACTATCTGATTCTTGCTCTCTCATATATATATATATATATATATATATATATATATGCCTTTGTCTTTCTTTGTTTCTTATAAATTTCTAACGCATGTTTTACCTGGACATTTCTGACAGGCACTTACACATTATTTGCCATCCTTACTATTGCGTGTGTGTTTAATTTCCTAGCAATATTCTAATATTCTTTCGATTATTGCTAATGTATCTCCCGCTCTCTTTTTCTAATTATAACTTATTATTCAAAACACGTACATCAAATCTGCTGCCTAGGTCGCTGTAAAATGGTGGGATCCTACCGCTCCAGTATACATTACAATCTGGATGCTATTCTCTATATAAGAGCCAAGTATGTCCAACGATAGAGTATTGTTTTCATATCTGGGGAAGAGATGCTAGAAGCAGGTTATCCTGCCTTGACAGAGTTAAAAATTTCGTAGCTTAGTAGGGGATGACCTTTTTACTTCTCTCCAACCTCTTTACCAAAAGGAGATACATTACGAGCCTGTCTCTGCTTTATCGTTATTTCCATGGCAAGTGCTCGTCTGAGCTCTAATCTATGGTCCCCCGCCAATCCCCCACGCACAACACCTGTTTAGCTGAAACAATTGTCAATTTTCCTACTCTTTATCTGTGCCTAAACCTAAACGTAGCTTCCATGAAAAAAAAAAAACTCATAACTGCACGCATGTGGAACTCTTCCGTTAGTATGTTTTCCAGTAGACAATTTGCTTGTCTTCAAGTCAACGTAAATAAATTCTTGATGAACCACCCCATTATATCCAATTTACCAAATTTCTACTACTAACGATTACTAAAAAATTATCTGGCTACTGTACGCTCAATAACCCTTATGTTCGATTGTTCTCCGGCCATTGATAAGTGGTGACGCCTTTGTAAAAAAAAAATATCCACACTAATCGGAGAAGTTTTGCAATAATTTTTATACAGTATAATATAACGGACAAATAAAATAGAAACAAGTGAACCATGCATGGTCTCCCGCGAGTGCATAGTGAACGACGCATAACAAAATGACCGAGTTAAGCTCCCTCCCCCACTTAGCCCAAAAGTCCTCAGGTGGCGTCAAATTCTGGTGAAAATAAAAAGGCGCAGTTTTAGGCCTTAATATATGTAAATTTGAGTTCTGCAACATGCAAAAAAAAAAGAAAAGGAAAAAAAAAGGAAATGACTAAGTCCATAATTTGCCCCTTATTTAGCCCAGAAGTACCCAACGCTATAACATAGTTTGAGTCCGGAACCATGCAAAACTGCTAAATAGACATACACAGAACATTTTAGACAAATATGTTAAAATAGTCCCAAAACTGGAGTGTTTTATTAGCACCCTAAAGAAGCCCTTGGACACAGCGAAGAGTCGTCGCGAAGTATAGACTAACAAAATTACATGGAAAGTTTTATAAAAATCCAAGGCTCAATTTTTTTTATAAGCACAAACGTGTCAAATTAACCCATTTTAATCCGAAATGCACCCATAGGGGGGAAACCAGAATTTTCCCGGAAAAACTGTTCTGTTAATTTTTACTCATATCATGTTTAATGTTTGTGCAAAATTTTCAAAAAATTCCAAGGCGTAGTTATTGAGAAAAGTGCGGACAGATGATCGGACGAACGGACAAGGGTGAATTTACAGTCCCCCCCCTTTTGTCGGAGGACTCGAAATTAATATATAGCTCTTTATTCACGAGGGTCTCAAAACTAATGCACCAAATCTGATGCATCTTATTGTATTGCAAATACTTAAATTGTTACGGAGACAGGAACGGTATCATTAGTGTTTTAGAATTTATTTATCCACATAGTAAAAACAGTTTTCAATGCACAGTTGCCATCGATTATTTGCTGGCTGTTCATCGGTGGACGAATCTCGCATTGTAACTCACATCTATCACCACACTGAAATCCTCGAACCTACCTCCTCACTGGTCTGCCATTAAACTACATCGCCTTTGTAAACATTCAACAAGCTACAGGGAACGTTAATCACTTCATTTTTTCTGCATGAAATAATTCAATTGCGCATCTGTGTAACACTGAATCGTCTGATCTTGAATATTAGGAAAGTGCAGCACGAGAAATCGAACCTGGCTAGTGAGTTTTAGAATTACGGACACTTAATTCATAAAATAAATAAGAGTTTTAAATTAGGTTTTTATTTAAAAGTAAGAGAAACAGAAAAAAAAGGTCAAAATTTTAAACAAAAACTCATTAAATATAGGATTGAGAAAAACAAAGGAAAGTCGAACCGGTCGACATTTGATATGTTGGAATAAGGTATCGAATGTCGGGCGAGACTGATAATTGACCAGTTTAAACCGGTGATACCTATGAATTGAAAATCAATCACTAACCGGCGCTGGAAAATTGGTATAGACATTGGTTGTCATTGTTTTGTTTTGTTAAAGAGTGTTAACTAACCATTTTTTATTACAAAATAAGCAAATAATAATTGGTTTCATAAGAGAGTTCATTTGCACTTTATTTTTTCTCCCAATTATTATAATTATGGAAGACACGAAATCAAAATTCGTGTCTTTCGCATCTGTGCACGTAATAACGTGCATACTACTTGCAAACGGTGGGGTACTAAGCTGTAAGTGCTCTTTTAGAGTTGCAGTTACTATAAGTCGTTTTTCTTGAAAGTCGTCAATGGGCACGTATTCATCAGAGTAGAATTCTTAAGAAACCGGAAGCAAAAGGAACAGTTATCTAGAACTTGTTATTCTAACTTCGTATGAAGCATATTTGTGACAGTTCTCAGCCTTATAACTTTAACTCTTTGCTGCAGGTTTTAAGAGACGAAGATTAACTTACTAGCTCACTTGAGAGATAACGATTCACAAATTTAGGCCGGAGTGTAGGTTTGGCAGTCAGTAACTTAGACGATTTTCTGCAACTGGAATTCGTTTTACTATTTTTGGTGTATTCTATTAATAGTTGACAACATCGGGTAGGTACTCCCAGAAATCCTCGTCAGTTTTCTTTATAAGGGCCATTTTGCAAACACATGCGATATGATTTTGGCGATAGCTGAATTATCCCCTTAATCAGATTACTACGAAGTCATGAGATTCCCCCATATCCCTCTGTATTTCTTATTTCATCTTTTCTAGGTCTTTCGGATTATCCAACTGAAAATCCAATATTAATGGAATAATTGCCCGCCTTTTTCCTCCTCGTCTAAATATCGGCCTTTCAAAAACTTCAGGGACATTGACTAACTTTCATCAGATGGGTGAACGTTGAGCTCAAAGTTAACAAAATTCTTTCACAAAAATCTAACACAAAAAAAAATAACTTTGCTGTGTTTGACGCCATAGATGCTGAACAATTTTCAAATATAATTAAACTCTTTTAAGTCCCTTTTATTGTTTTCACGATTTTTCTCATTAAAGTGCGTCCAGTGAACTTTAGTTCGAGAGGCTTCACTGAAAAGGAGGAACGTGCTGTTGGTTTGAAAAAATACTATCATTATTCCATTAGCCGGGTTCTTGTTCTTTTACATGGTGGTCACCACTTAAAGCCCGGAAGCCACTCGGGGATAAGGTTATTGCGTGTACAGTAATCAATGGGTTAGTATCGTAGAAATCGTTAGTATTGGAGATTTGATAAAGTGTATTAAGGGGGCGGTTCATCAGGAATTTGTTTATGTTGGACTTGAAGACATAAAAGTTGTAGTCAGGTGGGAAACAGGCAAACGGAAGAGAGTTCCACGGGGG
>NC_136523.1:10010009-10055009 GCF_053919585.1 Euprymna scolopes | reverse complement strand
CAAACAAATGCATCATATCTATACCATTAAGCACTATATTATGTTACTATAGAACGACATTTTTAATACAAATTCGTTATAATCAAAACTTAATCTACACCCTAGAAGTGACATCCACACGATCGCACGGATATACAATGGAAGCAGGTGTTTTTTTTTCGTTCGACACCGAAGGTTTGCTACATTAGGGTCATATACCGGGTTTCGCACTCGTTTTCTGGCTTATATACCTATACACAAACCATAATCTTTCCTTTTCTCTCTCCTCAAGACAATGATTTGTCCGTCCTCACATTTCACAAAATCTCATTGGCTGACAAATATTCTGTCATTCTGGAATGAAGGAAACTTTGTTTAAAAAGGAAGGCATCAAAGATAGGTATCCTGATCAGATTAGGTAAACATTTCTGATTAAATACCTCGATTACAAATTTCGGAATTCGAAAAATATAACCATTTTTATTATTACCAGAAACGAAATTAATTAATCAAAAACGAATTACTATTCCCTTTACTCATTACATTAGCATTGTCAATTTTTTCACTTTTATTTGCTCACCTAATTATTTTAACATTTTTTACTATATAACATTCTGTTGCTTTGATTACGAAATAATTTAAATAAAATTTTATTTTCTTACAGATGTTAAATGTTTTTACAATTATATATTTATAATTTCGTATACAACAAATATTTTCGTTTAGAAATACCGACAATTCGGGGAAAAACGTTTTCTTACTTATTCGCCATGTTATTGTAACAAGCAGAAATCGGAGTTTGTTTTTAATTTCGTTATTTATTTACTGCATTTTCAGTGAAAGACTCAACGAAATCATAATTATGTTTTATTATCGTTAGATTGAAAAAGATTGGAAAGAAAACTAGACGCCACATCCATCCGTATGCTAAGAACAATATTAAATATATCTTGGCAAAATCATCCCATGAAGCAGCAACTTTATGGCAATCTATCTGCCATATCTAATACCATCAGAGAAAGACGCCTACGATTAACCCGTCATTGTCTGAGGAGCAAGCATGAATTGGTGAGTGATATATTGCTATGGACTCCACGGCACGGACGCGCAAGCAGAGGACGACCTAGATCAACCAACATCCAACAAATAGCACAAGACACGAACTGTGAACCTGAAGATCTGAGGCAACTGATAGAAGATAGGTAACTCTGGAGAAAGAGAGTCACAAGGAGCCCGTCATGAAAGATAACGATATAATTCCATTTTACTAAATACTAGGGACGCATGATATAAATCATTGTTTTCCTTTTGTCTTCGAGTTTCCGATTTGCTAAACTTTAAATGGGTAAAATGTAATCAACAATTATTTCACATGCGAGGATGTGATTAAAAATATTATTTAAATTAAACACCTTGTTTAACAAATAAAAAAAACAAAGCAAGATGAAGTTTTGGTATTTCTGCAGTTTAAGGCCCGTTTTTTCGGGAGCCATGCTCGACAACGCCCAGCGGACGACGGAGTCCCCCGGATTATACAAAGCGAACGGATTTCAATAAAACAAAGGAATAAAAAAAGAAACTAAAAAAAAACTTGCATAAACGTTACGGTTTTATTTATTTTTTATGGCAACAGTTTCTTTTTTTTTCCACTTTTGTGTTTTTTCATAATAAAATGAGGTTTCTTTGAAGTTGTGAACAAATATATTTTCGGTGCTAAAGTATTTTTGTACCGCGCCATTTTTAAATAGTTTTATCATGTTAAATTCACGTTTCACGATCTTATGATTATAAAATTGCACAGAATAGTAACAAAACACCATTCATTCTCCATGTTAAGAATGACTTTCGAAATAACGTTAATATTTCAGCGCGATATTTAAAAATAAGGATATTTTGTTTTGTTTGTGTATGTAAAGTTATTTGGGTATTTTCTTAGTATAAACATAAGCGTAGTATAAACATATCCAACCCACACATGTTAAGAACCTTCAAAATAAACACCTCAACAACCTCATCTTAATAGCTTTCGTGGTTGGGCGTGTTTCTTCCGAAAGCCGTTCTTAACATGGGGGAGAATGAGGGTGTTTATAATACGCTTACACTGATACTCTGTCCTTTCTTTTCCCTTTTAAACTATTTCCTTTCCATTATTTTTTTTTCTTTCAATTGTTACCGCCTGCTGATTTTTTTTTTTTTTTTTGCTCGCTCAGTATAACCTGGTGGTTCTCGTCGTTCGCCGAGCATTGCCCAGCGAGACCCGCGGAAAATGGTCTTTAAACTGCATGAGTACCGAAGTTTTAAATGAGTATTTTTATATATATATATATATATATATATATATATATATATATATATATATATATTTAATTAAAAGCGTTGAATAGAATGTTCAACAAGCTCAGGAAAAATTATGGGAAGTATCACAATGATAAAACGGCTAAAATTTGCTGATGTCGACTGTGGAGACAAAAGGTGAGAGTGTGCATCTCGTCAGTAATTGTGAGAAGTTACCTCAAACGGAATACAAGACACGTCATGAAAATATTGCGAGAAATGTACATTCGGGTATATTCAAGAAGAGTGCGTTGAGATGCAGTAAAAATGATACTCCTGTTCAAACCATTCAGAGGATTGACCACATTTATTACGATGATGTATTTAAAAATAAAATAATGCGAGGTAAAATTACTTGAACACTTGAAATAACATAATCCACCAGGAAAACTCGGCATAAGAACATCTAGTCGTTAAGGAATAATGGAGAACGATTTTTACGTTACCCTCGATAAGACGCTGGTTCAAATCTATCGGAAATTGTAACAGCTAAAAAGGTGGCACTTTATCGAAACGTTAGTGATTATTTTATATATGCTACACATTGATTTTGAAAAACTATTGCATCAAACTTTCATGGATTTTCATGAATGATTGATCAAAATATAATGAATAGTGGTATATTTTACAGCACTTGTACAAGAAATAAAACAGCTAGGTAAAGTGAAGCTCATGGAGATTATCAACTGACATATCTATAATTAACACAACATATATATATATATATATATATATTATTAAAATATACTGGGGCATATTGTGAATCAGACGTATCCCACCCGGATTATGCCGAGCTACATCTCCGGCTAACTTGTCTAAAGAAACGCACCGATCAGCCAATCCCAACGTGGAGCGATGAATTACAACGAGTTTACAAAATCTGACCATTTTTAAAAACATTTCCTTCAAATTATTGGACCCCTTAAAAGTCAGTTTTTTTCTTCTAATTTTTTGACAAGCCGCAGCAACAACAATAATAATAAACCAAATTACGCCGAGTCGATTTCTCTATTTTTTGCTTTCTGCATTTCTCATTTACTCCCTTTTTTAGATTTCCGTAGCACACAAATAAGATGTGGACGTTATGCGTGGATTGATAATGTCCGCGATGATAACAAACCCAGATCAATACACTGAATTTATAACCAATGTGTTTGAGCATGTTTTATTTTGTGAGTTTGTATTGTTCTCTTATGATATACTAGCCTGGGTGCCCGGCGTTCCCCAGATGTTTGAAGGTGTGTGTTGAGAGAAAAAAAGCAAAACAAAAATAAATGGTAGTAGGTAGGCAGGCTCAAACCCGTACGGCGAAAGAGGAAAAGAACCTGAATAAAATAGTTTCATCTTTGCCGTCGCGTCGATCGCAAAACCGGAAGTGGCGACGGTTTAAATAAAGGTTGTAAAAAAAAAAAAAAAAAAAAAAAAAAAAAAGGTGACTTTCGAAAATATTGACGAAAAAAAATTTCCCGTCCTTGTAGAAAAGATGAAGGTTAAAGAATTAATGGTTTTGCCGATTTTTTCGATATTTGTCGTCCAAAGTGTCAAGCTTCAAAACGATGCTAATAACGTGAAAATACGTCGCGTCTGTCAAAAGTTTTAGGCAGACATACAAACAAGCTTGATTACATAATCTAAACAGACAGATCTGATTTATAGATTTCTAAGCCGATGTTCGCACCCTCTACGATTGCGGAGACGACGGCCAAAAATGAAAAGATGAAACGGATGGCGCATCCACTCATGACATTTTTCCTAGACATTTTTCATGTGTCAGTTTACTAAAATATGACCCAATAGATTGTTTTTGCAGGAGTACTTTATTTGTTTTAGAAATCATTTTAACCAAGACATGGATCAACTTAATGCAATTGGTTAAAAAAAAGTGTCTAGTTTAACAGTTATTTTTTATTGCGGACTGTTCTTAGTTGTTTCACGACGTTTGGGCTATTTCTCTGGCCTTTGTCAGGTGGTAACCGCGATGGGATAAGAATAATCTCCGGGTCCCGTTGCGCAGTTGATAGTGACGATGAATCTTCGGTTCCAGGTGAGAATTTTCTGAAGATAGCGGTTTCAATCCGACCCAAAGCCGGCCAGAGGATTAGTTGGCCAAAACGTAGTGAGACGATAACTATGGAAAGCAGTAATTGCAGTGGATGCAGTCAAGAGATTCAGAGTTTCTATCCTGTTGCGGTTACCACTTGACGAAGGCCATAGAGATAGTTGGCGAAGCGTCGTGAAATAACTAAGAAAAGATGAGGAAAATAGTCTGCAATAAAATTGAAAAATAATACTCTTCTAAATAATGAATTCCAAATAAATAATATACAAAGTTATTACTTTAACAAAAAGTATGATAGATAACTTGTTACCCAGAAAACAGCAACTTCCCACTTTTCTTAGACACATCTTTGACAAAATGAGGTATTGCTTTTTAAAAAAATATTGTAGTATAAAAAACAAATGCATGAACTATCAACCAGAAATTTAGCTAAAAAAAACAAAAAACAAAAAAAAAAACAGCGGAAATGTTTATTTGTAATTTAAAATGACGCTTTTTTTTATTTGGATACTCTAAACATTTTTTTTTTTTTAATTCCGATATCGATTAAGAATGTGAACACACATTTATGGAACATCGTCTGTTATCTAGCTTGTCGACACTTGCAGTCTTTCATTAAAAAAATACAATTAAATATATTGTTAACTATGTGTGCTTTTGTGAAGATTATTTTCTCAATATGCGCAGTCTATAGTTTAGTCGTTCATGCTTTTGTGATTATTTTTGCCCTTCCCTTTTCATTGTCTATTTTCAAACACTAGTTTCTGTATGATATCATTAATGATAGAGATTTATACATTACAACCAGGTCTTAAAATACACAAAATCAAAAACCAATCTAATCAATGCAGTCGAAGCTATTAATTAAAGTTTGCCAAATTTGAAGTTCAGTGGGTTTGTTTTTTAAGTAGGGTAACAGTCATGGAAAAAATAATTAAAGTCATGACATATAGACATTAGTCATTTGTACAGATGGCTAAACACTATTAAAGCACATAGAATTTTATATAAACTAATGTATGTGTGCGTGTGCAGAGAGAGAAAAGTATTATGCCACATATGGTTATCGCTGAAACTTATTTTATCAAAATATTTTAGAATTTTTACCATTAAAATAATTATTCATTGGCTTTTTGTAAATGTCAGAATGAGGTAACTTAATTTACAAAATATTCCATTTTGCTAGTTAAGTTATTACCTTTATTTTTGAATCCGTCTGAATGGATGAGAGAGGAACTGCAAATTCCATAAATATAATGACTAGACTTAAGTATTCAGGACATGGGAGTTTCACTTCTATGTTGTAGATAATGACAGTGAGAATAAACTAGAGCCACTCTCATCAACAGGTGGTAGAAGCAGAGGCGGGTCATTGAATTTCTCCCTATAGACACATTAAACTGATAAACATTTAGATTCCTATTGAATGTTTACGAAGCCGATGCAGTTGAAATCACAGTTACAAGATGGATTTCAGAGGTGTCACATAGATGCAAGTGAAAAAGTGTGTTTAATACGTCCATGCACAATCACCGTGCCAAAAGTGAATTGAGAACGGTGATGACTATAAAAAAATAAATTCTCCAGCATAAACGGCCGCTTGTTTTAATGGTACAAGTGTGTGGGTGGTGTTTTTTTTTAGTTTTTCAACACTGTTACATAGAACTAAGATGTATCGCGTTTGGAACGGTTCTTGTATTGGATTTCCGCAGTTATTCTTTTCGAACATTCTTTTTAAAATCCAGCGACAGGCATTTTGGCTACGGACGAAATATAGAATTTTTTTCACTACATCGTTTCATCGGTCAGAAAGCAAATTTCCTGTTTCCATTTATCAGAAAACTTGTTTTCTTTTATCACAATTTTAATAAACTAGTCTAGCGAGAGTTATTTGACTCGCATTAGATCCCAAAGTTAATGCCAAATTATTCCCCAGTGCGCATGCGTCCAAATAAGCCAACCGTTGACGATGCTTTACGTACGTGCCGATTTAATATGGGAGGAATATACATGATTTTTTTATGATTGTAGCGAAGGACGGAGAGCAAAAAAATAAAATAAAAAGAAAAGAAAAAGACCATATGAATAATGCGTGGAATACAGTTGAGTAAATCGGTTTATAGTTTATCAGAGAAATGTGCTCGTCGACCTCTGGTCGGAGAAACGTCGTAAATCCTGCCGGTAATAATGTTTACTTGAGAGCAATATATTCACAGAAGTAGCATTCAGTTCAGTTCGGCCTATCTACAAAATACGACGGGAGTAAATTCACCTCAAACGGATCTTAATGTATGATTTAGTTCAGACCTGATAAAACAAGGTCAATTTAGTGTAATAGGTGTATTAACAGACGTACAGAGATACACATACGAAGATATATTTCATTAAATAAAATGGACATTTTTTTGTCTTAATTAGAATTTTCGATCTTTTCCAACGTCCGAAGAACACGTTTTAACTACTGACGGAAACTAGCTTATGTAATCACCGTATTTATCATAAGTCTGAGTACTTTCCAATCCATAATGATTCATCGTAATCTAACTAGTTTTATACAATTCATAAAGATTTTTTCTCTTTATTGGTTAATTATTTCATTTATCGTTTTTAAAAATTATATTAAAGCCATATCTGAAATTTGGAAAAGAATCGAAAATAGAATTAATAGAAAAATAACGTCTATTTTATTTAATGAAATATCCTATAGAGAAAACATGTTATATATAAGGGCCCCTTCAGTCTTTAATAGACTATGGATACGCACGAAGGGGTGCTTACGCGTGAAATTTTCGTGGCAGGTGTGCAACCTCCAACCACACCTCTCCTGAGTCGACATTGTAAATTAATAGTGGAAAGTAAAGGGCATGTACAAGACGACTGTAAACAAATGCCGAGATAAGCGGAGAGCACATACAGTGGTTAGAATTCCCAAATGGTCACCCATCTGGTACTAACTAGACTCAAACGCTGCTTAACCTTGGTGATTTGACGAGAACCGGTGTGTCAAGACGATTATACCGTATAAATAAAACAATAATATATATATGTATCGGCAGTAGAGTGAAAAAACATATCTTATTTTTCTTTTAATATTATTGGAATATTTCCCCCTTTTTCCCTTGTACATATTTTTGTGAATTATTCCATGGATTCCTGTCTTTGGATTATTTTGGACCGTCTTCTAATTACGGGATTTCCTTGGATTGTACTTGTGGAAATGGAAATTCAATTAACTTTCTGGAAGTTATATATTTGGATTTTACCGTCACTGGATTATTTATCTTCCAGACTATCCATTCATGTGTAATCACTTTTTTCTTCACCATATTCCTTCTGCTTCACTTTTTTTTTGATCAAATAAGATCTTTGACTTACTTGTTTCACCAAATACTTTTGCATGCAAAATCCGATCCCGCATTTTGCTAAATCCTACCCTCTGATGAGAAAGAAAGTATTTCTTCGAAACTCCGCGGATTAAGGACTATCCACTTATCAAGTGTTTCCTTTTCAGATTAAATATTTTAACTCTTTTTCAAAGTGTTTTAACATGTTTTATTAACTGCTTGCTCTTTATATATATATATATATATATATATATATATCACACCTGTGTGTTTGTGCATATATATATTAAAGTGAGATTCTATTTTAGCAACGTTGGGATGTAACTACTTTTTAGTAAAAACGAAGATTCTGTATCACTATTCTTATAAATCCAAGGTCAATAATAATTCATCTCGTATTTGAAATGTTATCACGGTCAGTCTGCAGAATATTTCGTTTCGAGATTAAAATCATTTAATCGCAGGATGAATGGATTTATTTGCTAATGGAGTCAGAGATGGCTTCGTTACTGATTCGAATAACTCGACCGGCGGTAATCGTGGCACTCTTCACTGATGATTCCCAAAAAGATGAAGCACTATTGTCCATGTATTTAATAAATGTTACAGTAAATAATTATGCCAGCTTCTTTAAGAACCTTTTTATTCTTATTGACCACTTTATAATGGAAATAAAATCGGTCATTTAAGCTCGCATGCGGATTTCATGTTATAACCATTAGATCACTTCGACAGACGGTAAAACATCTGAACAAGAAAAATGTTTAAATGTATATAATATTCCTCGCGGTTGACTGCAGAATGAATTTGTTCTTTTCTAATGGAGTCAAAGATGGCTTCGTTGCCGAGTTCGAATCTTTCGAGCGGCGGTGATCTTGACACCCTGCACAGATAATTTCCGAAAGGATCAAACTGTGTAGGTATTTTTTTATCAATTATATTACACTTCATACATACACTTACTTAAATTAAAAAGCGTAATATGATTACAGAACATGTATAATATGAATGAAAAAAACTTATATTCCAAATTTCATGATGTTGACAATCTTAAAATTTATTCCTTTATTCTAGTGATACTTACAATTATTGACAGTGACGTTTTCATGTGTGTTTATGAAACGATAATTGCAAACTTTCTCCCAATTTTGGATTTTATAAAAATTCTCATATGCTTTTATTTTCTTTAAAATCATTAAGAGGTACTTTTTCTTTTGAGTCGCAAGATTCAGTCACTCTAATGAGTCGTAGACGACGAAAACGTGTCAGTATAATATTACATTTTAAAAAACAATATATATGCCGCTCCCCATACGGTGGTACCAAATTGATTAAGCGAAGAATTATTCCCAACTCGCATTTGAGTAAAAGTGCACTTACGTAAATAACTGAATTCATCCAAAACGCATCGCAACAACAAAAATAATATCTACGTGAATCTCGATATATCCGAACAGTCAGCGAGGTGCATGAGGGGTAAGGAGCTTCTTACCATGGGGTCCCGATTTCAAGTCTTGCTAGATTCAGCCACTCGGATGAGTAGTAGACGAAACACGTGGCACTGGATAATTATATTAAAATATATATATATATATAGATGCCGATCCACATATGGGGGTACCAAACTGGTTAAAGGAAAAATTATTCCCAACTTGCATTTAGGTAAAAATGTACTTTAGTAAATAATTGAATCTATTCAAAACGTATCGCAAAAGAAAATAATATATATATATATATATATATATATATATTAGTGTGGAAACAGGCATATTGTAAAATTTGATGTGTTCAAATAACTAAAAAATAAACTTGAGACAAGCATTTAATCTGTTAGAGTTCATTGAGGCATTACCGATTATATTTTCTTGAATTCTGTTTGAAATATTCTGTAGACTCAAATAGTTTACATTTTGTGCAAATAATGCAATACTCAAGCAAGATCATTTAATGATTGTGGATAAGTTTGCATTCCTACAACATTTTCCCATACTCGATATTTCGAAAATTTTGCGCATGAGTTTCAAGAAGTTGCCTTTTTAGGTTCAATATCACACAAGGACAATGTATAATATATTTAGTCACGACTTCATGAATTTTTCTCATCAATGTTAACGTAAAGTCTTTCAGGGCAGTATCGATTTATTTTGGACTGATTTTTTTTATTGAACCAGATTAGTATGTGGGAGTGCTGTAACACTATCTTTTGCCAATATACTGAATACATCCCGTAACATGGAACAGGACGCTTTATGTTTTACCATGAAATCTAGTAAGGATTTATGTTTCTGTCTGCAAAACTTGCGCTGTGATATCGTGTCAATTCACCGGAAGAGTCTTAAATCATCTCAAGCAGAGTCCCATGTGAATGTAATAAATAAGTCATGGCGATAATAGTGACAAAAATATACAAATGCATCCTGAGTCTGTGTAAATATGGAGAGGCAAAATCGTTAAACTTCCAAAGTCCTTTGTCGTACTATCATTTCCAACTCCATCGCAAAAGTTAACATAATTTTTGTCTGATTCAAACGGATTAAACATCGTTATAACTTTTGCCTATTTATAATATGCTGTTGAAACGAATGCCGCCATTTAATAATGCGATTGCATTCATTCTCTCAAATAATATTTTCTTCGCTGCATATGGGTCCTACTCGTTTCTTCAACACAAAGTTGATTGATAATATCGAAGTGATATTCATCGGCATTACCCCAAAATGATTAGATATTGCAGGGCACCATAGCATTAAGGAGGTTCTCAATTTATTTTTCAGAGATAATCTCTATGAGGAAGTACATCTTGAGGTTGAAATTCAATTCCGATTCTAAGGATTGCCACTGCATCCTTAGTTGAAGCATCGAGTATTGGCACGTGTTATTAAGTAGGCGTTACTCAGCATGAATAACAATATTGAGTGTATGAGATGGCATCATTGTAATTTCTGTTTGGAATAAATGCATTAAAGTGTTTTATTATGGGGCAGCTCTTGCAGTTGGGAACCAACAGATTTAATTATACCATTTGTGATTCCATAGCGTCTATTCAGCTCATCTTTGCTATCACCATATAAAACATCTGTAAGAATTGTTGGCCCTCTAGGAACCGGACTAGAGATCCAACCATATGTTAATTGTGTACTTTGGTTTTAAAAGTTGATTTTTAATGGCATTTTCACCACAAACAAGGCACATTGCCACTTTGCTATAGGGGGCTACTATCAGGGACCTATGTAGGGATTTTAGCAGCAAGATGCTTGCTCACATTACACGTTAAATGTTGCATGTCAGGACAGCTAAGGAAGCAACAAACTGGAAGAGGACAAAGGCCTGCAGTTCTAGGGAAGAAGCTATTGAAGTAGAATGCTTTCTTACATCTAGAGATCTCAACTGTATGGGTGGGACTTCGCTGCTTGTCGGGGTTTTGGGGGTATTTTCGTCGGAAGTCTACAAGGGCTTGTAGTTTGTCAGAGCATCCACCATTGAAATAATTGTAAAACAGGAAGAGGGATGCAACATTCCGTCGATGGGATGGGGGTTGAAGCTTAGATGACAGTTCGAGACCTATTAGGTTGACGATTCTCCTTTGGATCCTGTCCAGGAACGAGATACTAGTAGCAGATACACCAGCCCAAATGTGACAACAGTACTCCATACATGAGCGAATGGTATCCTTGTAGATGTACAGGGTACTGTCAGGCGCAAACAACTTTCTAGCACGGTATAGAAAGTCCACCTATTTTACAGAAACCTTGGCAATAATCGATACATCTATTTAAACTCCTGTTTCCTGGGAACGTTAAGCCAAGGAGCTAGAACAAAGTGCTTTCAAGTAAAGTATCTTCAGCCATAGCTATTTGATGTTGGGAAGGTTCCATGTACTGAATTTAGGTATGATTCCTCCAGTGATTACCTTCATTTAGAGTTATAAGTTGTATATCATGATGTAAAGTAGTAATGCCTTATTTAGGCAAAGTTTAATGGTACTTGTTTTTTTTTAACTGAGCCAGTTTAATTTGTTCCGCTGTCAGAACATTACTTTTTGTTTTATTCGTAAATTTAAATTAAATGTCAAATGTAACACACCACAACGCTGATGGGAGTAAAAATATAAACATCAGTTTCAAAACAATCCCACGCCAGTGATTCTTGAGCATGCTGCAGACCTCAAATTTACATATGTTAAGGGCAAAAACCACACCGTTTGTTCATGTTCATTAGGATTTAAGGTCGCCTGAGGACGTTTTGGGCTAAACGGGGGTGGGGCAAGCGCTGAACTTAGTCATTTTTTTAACGCCTCGTTTACTGTGCACCCATGGGGGAAATGCATGCCTCACTTGTTCTTATTAAATTCAAGTAAAAGAATGTTTCTTTTGCTAATCTAAATATTTTTTATCTAATTATTTTTCTGGTACGGTATCTTACGTTGATGTGAATTCGACTGTGTATCTTAACTATTATATCTGTATGTTTACTTTGTTTGATTTCACGATGGATGTCCAACATGTATAACTATTTAAAAAAAATAAGAGCGATACATGGATTTAGTTCGTGAGACATTTCTTTGGAGAAACTACTTAAAACTATGCAGGATAGCGATTCTTGTGCATAAACTCGTGTTTGACGCTAACCCGTTTTCTTTCGTTGCCGTCTTTAAACAAAACCTAGTCTGCCGGATAGATTCTACTGAGAAGGCGGCACTACTGAAGATGAAAAATAAAACTGATCGTTATACTTGCCAGCATGCATTCATAAGTGACTTCACGTCGTCTACTTTATTGGTAAGAATTTTCATCATTTGTCATTTATGCCTGGTCGCTGATGCCCCTTTTTGAGTGTGACTAGAAACTAATCGCTGCACGTCTATTGCTCTACAAGTACGATTAGCATAGTTTAAATGGCCCGCAGCAATTAAAACTAAGAACAAGTTGCCATGAATGGTCCCCATGAGTCCAATGAACGCGACATAATACAGCATTTACTCCCCTATTTTACCCCCAAATTACGAGGGAACATCAAATCCTGTTTTTTCCATTTGAAACAGGTTTTAAAATCACAATTATGATTCGTTTTCCTCAATATTATTGTAGCTCTGGGATATCTATACCTATTGAATTTATCTACACTTTAATAGACACTTTTCTTTGCAAAGTATTAATACATTAACTAATGCATTAAATAAACTGCTCTTAAGATTCCAGGTTTAAGTCCCTCTCTCTCTCTCTCTCTCTATATATATATATATATCTCTTCCAGATGTTTAGTAAGCGATAATTGTAACAAAGTTTATACAAGAGTGCCTAATACCGAAATAGAGCAAGGTATATTCTTTATTTTTACATAACCAGTTATATGTTGATACAGTTATGGTCATGTTTCGCTAAGCAAGCTATTTGTAACTAGAGATCTCTTCAGGCAACACAGCTTATGCGAAAGCAATAGAAACTTTTCTATAAGTATTAATGCTTGAAGTGGTTTCTAGTTACAAGGAGCTAGCTGACTATTGTTTATGTACAAAAAAACCGGACTTCCGGCTTTAATGTACGGGAAGTTCAAAATTGCTGCAATAGTTTCATATGACTGTAAATAACATGGGAAGACTTGTATTCCCAATATTAGATGTCGCATAACCCCTACTTTTGGAAATATGGTACGAGAGTATATCTTCAGTGTTAAACAATATATCTATATTGTGAAATGTATTATATGTGTTAAAACCAAATTAGTAAAGATATAACATGAGGAATTTTTGGAATCAAGTCTCCCTTTGCTGTTATTTCACATAATTTTAAACAATAGCAGCAGATTTACACCCACCTCTATCAAGGCCAGGGTTTTGGGGGAAATATCCGATAGGTTGTAATCCATGTGCAAAACTTTGAAAATAAGTGACTAATTGAAACATTTTATGACAGTAAAAAAGGCAAATAAAAAAGCAAAAACATGGATTATCGACATGAAATGGCATCGTTAAGGAAAATGTTGCATAGCCCGATACACAATGCAGGTTATTACTTTTACAAAGAGCCTTTATCGCTTAAATTCCGAACAATAGCCGTGATATGGAACATATATAATTTCTTTTTGCAATATTTTAAGTTATGAAAATAAGACCCTTAAGCTACACAGATTTCGCGTTTTATTCTCGTGAGAATTCGTAAGGTTCATGTATAGTTCAAGTAAATACTGAAAATGCACGCCTAAAATTAGATCTTCGTATATTAATTTATGGGGTTAAATGAAGTATTTTCAATCGCTATATATATATATATATATATATATATATATATTATACACACTGGTAGCAAAATCAGCTATTGAAATGCTCACATGTTTGGCGTTATGGGACGAAAATAACCAGGCTTTTGAAGATTAAAATACTATTCGATTGTTAAACCTGTATTGCAATTGGTAAAAAAAGACTACATTTTCACACCAATAAAATATGCCAACATTTTCTAACATTTGTATATATAGTATTCTGCAGGCCAGCTGCAGGTGTGTTGCTTCGTCTGTCTCCCATGTGGCCTTGTCAGGCCACATATATATCTGTGCGTGGTTTCCTGTGTGTGTGTGTGTGTGTGTGTGTGTGTGTGTGTGTGTGTGTGTCTAAACTACGAAACCGAGAGGTGTCGCACATTTAACGTGCGTACGTGTTTCACGGTTGTCAGAAAAATTATTCGTTAGATCTTATTTATTAAAACGACGGTTGAAGGAAATAACATTAAATTAGAATATAGAGACGCTACTTTAATGTCCATAGGATTGTAACGTAATCCCACATTGAGGAGAGTAAGCACTACGCTGAGGTAGCTTTGTATTCCCGGATGGCGCCAGATAACCCAAGGATTTAAGACAAGATAAATATATAATTTATTTCATGTCAAAGTAGATATTGTTTGAAAACCGGATAAATATATTTTTACGGCTAAAAGTAAACAGAAAATTTCACTTAGAACCTTGTCTGGCCTTAAACCCAGGGTCGGATGTCAGAATTGACACCTGTCCTTGAAAATCGTGAGAGGATTTCAGATGTGGGAATGGTGCCCACCCAGGGACCTGGGGCTTAGGATTTTGTGGAGACTTCGTGGCGAAATCTTATTGGATGGGGAGAATTACTACCCCAGCCACATACCTTACTATATATACGACTGTCGTGCGACATAATCCGGAGTTGAGTCGCAGAGTCAGTGGAGAGTTTCAAAGCAGATTGCTTGTTGAGTCCTAGAAGAGACGTGACCCCTCCCCACCTCATCCATCCTTCTGTCGCTGTCTGAAGAGAGTTGAGACTTTGAAAGAACTTACAAAATCTGAATGAGAATTGTAAGAACATTTTGTACATAATTTTGTGAAAATTAAGCTTTTGTAGATCGACTACTATCATTAGTCTTTCTTTCCTGCCTGCCGCTTCGATATTCGCTTTCAGCATACCAGATTTATGTAACAACCTCCAAGTGGTCTAGACGACACGTGCCGAGAATCCAGAGAAATAAGAGTCCTTAACCACCTCCTCGAAGGAGGCGTTACAATTGTCGCCGTTTCACCAGGATTTGACCTTGGGTTACCACGAAAAAAAAAAAAAAATACGGAGTTTGGGATTGCGTTATAATCCTACATTATTGGTGGCAGAAGAAAATACGTACTAAGAGACAGACAGAAGGGGATTTCTTAAAACAATGGAAGGAGAGACAGAAAAAAAACGATAAAGAGACGCCCGGAAAAAAAAAAAAAAAAAAAAACGGCTGAAGAAAGACCGAGCCAGAAAAAGAATTCGCACGCGTCAAAAGGACATGTTTTGAAAAAAAAAAAAAAAAAAAAAAAAAAAAAACGTTTGTACCCTTTTGAAAAGAAAAGAAGAGACCCTTTTGACAGTTTTCAACAAGTGTGCGCCGCGAAGCGACGACAGAGAGAGAGAGAGAGAGAGAGAGAGAGAGAGAGAAAGAGAGAGAGAGAGAGAGAGAGAGAGAGAGATAGGAAGAAGAGAACGACACAGGCAGTAAGCGAACCTTTTTTCTTTCTGTTGTCTGCGCAATTTGACCTAGAGAGTCTGAAGGATCATAGAAAAAGAGAGAGAGAGGAGAGGTCGTAAGATAGCGTGATTTGGCTGTCGATGTGACATTAGATAGTCGTGTGTGCTTCCAACCTCATAGCGGTAATAGCAGTGAATTAATGAAAGGAAGGGTGATTTATTTTGCAGGTACAAGCGAAAGTAGTGTTGAAAAAATGGACCAATCGCTGTTGCGTAGATTTTCCTTTCTGGATTGAGTTATATGTACACACATTTTTGTTATTGAATTAAAAGGCTTGAGAGAGAAGAGAAAGCTTGTTTTTAATGCTAAAACAATCGTAGTCTAATTGACGCTTAAACGAGGCTTGTCTTTTTCTTTATTGAATTAAAATCCTGAAAGAAAAAAAAGAGAGAAAGTGGAAAAAGCTTCTATTGCTTTTGCTTTAATTTTTTATTGCTGATTGAATAATCGTTTTTTGTTGTTCTGCTGTTTTTTTTAATTTTTCTCTTGTGAAATAATTGATATTGTAGTCCTATCGCTCCCCGGGAAGGTTACTTGGTTGATGAACGTCTTGGGAATGCAACCAGTTCCACGGAGAATGAACGATATCCAACGATATCTAAACGATAGGCACATGCTGGAAACAACGAAAACGGGTCGAAACTTCGTCGGCTTTTACTGTTTGGTACGGGTCGCATTATGTGTGGTCATTGCAGGCATCTTCTCATCGTCGCTTGTTGCGTGTTCATTGCAGCTTTCTGTCGTCGGATGTAATGGTATGCTGAAATCGAACACTTATATGAAAACAGCGACAAAATACATTTTTATAAAAATATAATTTATTAAACAGTTAACAAGTTAGGAAACACTTAGTTGACCCATCACGTACAGCGAGCAAACCTCAACTGTCTTTACAACAATCAAATTATATTCCATTTATCTCTTTCAATGAAGAAAGAGAGGAATAGATAAAGAGAGAGAGAATGAGAGAGCGATGCGTTTCACGCAATGATTTGTTTTTTTCAATTTATGTCAGCATTGTTTTTACTTTTATTATGTACTGAATTATAAACATGTCAACCTGGCTTAAGTCATCACAGTACATTTTCAAAATCACAAACACCTGTTTTACACAACTGCACCACACAAGTAAGGCACAAGGTTCATTAATGTAGAATCCATTAGCTCCCTTAAAAGGGGCTACATCATTGTGACACAATATTGCGTATATTTGAATATTTTAATATCATGGGGGCGTAAATAAATCCTTGCGAGAATGTCTAGTTGAGACGTAAGAAGGGATTCCGAGATGCAGGCATTATAACAGAAAGGAGGAGTCGCGTCTGGAACAGTGGTGATGGTAACAGAGCTCAGGATGGAATGAATTTTTTTACGATGAAGGAGAGAAAGCCTTAGCAGCCCTCTCGACGATGGTGGGTGATGAAGATATCAAGAGAGAACCCGGCAGCTCAGAGAAATCTCTGGAGGGTCTGAAGACTGACTTCTGGATGGTGTTATCAGGAGTCAACAAAAGGTTCGAATGACCTTGAGTGACATATGGTAAAGATTAAATGAGAATTGAGAGAATAGCTGCCTCTTGGGGAACGGAACATCGGAAATGGGCTTTTATGTGGCCCCATAACCCACCCGATGCGAGATTAGAAGGAAAAATGAGTACCCTACCTCGAGAATAGCTTAATACAAGGATAGCATGTGTTCACTTATTTTAAAGTGACTCTTCGTTGAGTTCTGTTGAGATCGGGTTGGCTCTGATGGTAATGATTTATGACTGTAGTGGCATTACAATTTTAAATTGTGAAGGACTCCGATGATTGAGTTTAGTTGAAGTCAAGTTTTTCGGGTTTAAAAAAAAAAAAAAAAAAAAAAAAAAACGCGAATACTATTTTAAGTAGTTCGCGAACTTTGACGAAACATTTTAGCTGGATATCGGCTGAGTATTAATCTAGCGATGTCCAACGCTGTGTTGAGAATTAAACCGTTCAGAGTTGTGTTTTTTAAGTATTCAAACGAGAAGATTTGGAGAGATTAATTAAATCTTGAGTTGAATTGATTTTTGAAAAGAAAAAAATTTGTACGTCAGTCTGGAAGGATTTCGTAATTAAACTTAAATTTTATTTGAGTTCAGTTGAGATTAATTATAAGCAATCATTTCGGCGATTGAACTGACTTTTGGAGGAATTTGAAGTTTGCCTCAATCAGGAAGGATTTCTTAAATTACGAAATAAGGGTCAAAGAGGCCGCAAGAGTGAATGAAAATAATTGGAAATAATTATTAGCATCACTGAGCGAAGTTTAGTACACTCAATTGTGCGCCAAAATCGATTTATTATTTTTTAGATGGATTTTTCCATGCGAGTAAATCAGGTGCGTGATGCTCGCACCTGGAGATTGAAAAAAAAAAAAAAAAAAAAGATAGAATTTCTCGTGAGATAACTAGGCTGGATCTCCTTGAGGGGCGCGATCTATGAGATCGTTAAATATTACGCAGTATAGTAATTAATTTTGTAGTTAGTTGAAACGAATTACGGATCATTTAAATTGAATTTTCGGAGTAAGTTTGCCGATCTTTGCGTTGCCTCGGGGTGCAATTCTGGATACGGATCTATTCGGACATGCTGCCTGGGAGGACGCTGGGGGCGTGTGGATAACTCCCTGTAGTTTTATTAATCGTCCATAAGGAGACATGCCGAAATTGAGGTCATTGTCTGCACGATAGTGTGTGTGTGTCACACGGAGAAATAGTATTATGAGAACGTGTCTTGAAATATCGTAAGGAATTCAATAAATTAGGGGGCGTATTTGGCTTCCTGTACTTTTGTTTATTATTGTGACTATCCACGCGTGTACGGAGTAATTTTAGCGAAACTGAATTGGTTGTTTAAACAGCCTGAGACAAAAAGCTACTCGACTTTTTGTAAATAATTGTGTACTGACAGACGGAATTTTCCTCGCTTTGTTCCGAGCGTGGGCGTGATCAAGCTGGTGTATCTGTGGAGACAAGGAGAGATGGTATGTTAGCAGAGCAGCGAGCGGTAGCTGGCAGAAGGAGGGAACTGCGTAACGCGACGTGGACAGAATCGCGAATTGTTAACCTTCGGTGGGCCTGAGCACCCCGTTCGCTCTGCTTGTGGTTAGGAGAAAAAAATAGCATTGGTGAGCGCTCCGGCTGGAGGACGGCTGGGGAGATCGATGCCTGTCAGTCGTAGCTGCGTTAATGAATATAAGAGATAATTGTGGGTGGGTGGCGGGGTAGAACAATATACCAGAATATTAAACTCTTGGAGGATATAACAGTGTTTGTGGTTGAATAATCGAAGAGGATTCGATAGAACAAGGCACCCAATATAAGGTTTATCAAGTTGTACTCTAGTCACTGGACACACACCAAGTTAGGGTTGCTAGCCAGTTACAGAGTGGAGTCAGAATAGGAGCTAACTGATGTGCAGAGAAAAATTCATGCTGTTAAATCAATATGCCGAAATAATGGTCTTGGAATTTGCCGGTCACAGAGTCCGTTGTATGTTACTGGAGATCATGAGTTGTGTGTTGGGATTATTTCAAGAGGGCGAGAGAGTGGTAAATAGCGTCTGCAAGGTTGAAATGGCAAGTGAAGGTCTTTTGCCACTGGCTATATGAATAGCTGAAGGCACCTGGTTAGTATCCACGCAACAGAGAATGAAATTAGCTAAGGTATGCTTCAACACGGCTGCTGGGATAATAAAGGTGGGACCACCTTTTACCATGGTAGAACTGGACAGGGGTTGTGAAGCCCGGGGAAAGGGTATATGATTACCTGCATATTATCACGTTGAGGAACGGTATTTGCTAAAAGCAAATGAGGTAGAGTGGGCGAATGACTAATTGACTAACCTCACTGACCTCTGGGATCTCCTGATCCATCCTTCACCGCCACATACCCGACTTAGGCTACCAAAAGCTATGGGAAGAAAATAGACGAATGGACTTCAGTGAATTACGGGCCCAACTAAATGGTTTGGAGAATACAGAAGCTAAGGATAGGCTTCATAAGGTAGTGGTTACAGGAGCAGGAGTGAGCTTGCTAGTAACGATCATTGTGCTGTTGTTGGTGGTTGTATGGTGCGTGAAGAGAGCGAAAATGAGAGGAAGGCAAGGTGATGAGCATCTCGAAGCAATGGCAGGAGAGGGAGAGATCCTGATTCGAGACTGCCTGTTCTGGAAGAGTCAGCTGCTGGTGCTGACGAAAACGAGATGCAACCTGAAGACCTCCCTGATGCTGTAATTCAGAGGAACAGAAGACGACTTAAGATCTTTTCTTTTCTGTTTTATCTAAGATTCTTGCATGGCGCTGAGCTGAGAACCGTCGAAAGAAGGTCCCAACGATACCTTGATTGAGGGGAGAAGTCCTCAGTGAAAGAAAATCTTACAAGCTGCTTATGAAAGAAGACTTGAACTGTAAAATAAAAGGTGAAGGTTCAACCATAACTGCTAAAGGTGAGAAGATTCCCCTAGCTCAATAAAAAGCGGGCCCTTTGAGAACCCTGATTAGGCCTGCATACCCTGTGTTACGAGACTGCTGTTGATAGCAACGAAGTGAAAAAAAATACTCTCTTGAAAATTGTGACCGACTGGAAAAAAATTGAACTATGAATAAATTGATGAAAAGAAATTGGAAAAAGGGGAATAACTCTTATAAAGACTTGAAAAAAAAAAGGGACAAAACTTATGAGATACTTTTTTAGGATTTCGTGGCGAAATCTTATTGGCTGGAGAGAATTACTACCTCAGCCACATACCTTACTATATATACGACTGTCGTGCGTAAATTTACCGGAGTTGAGTCGCAAAGTCAGTGGAGAGTTTCAAAGCAGATTGCTTGTTGAGTCCTAGAAGAGACGTGACCCCTCCCCACCTCATCCATCCTTCTGTCGCTGAAGAGAGTTGAGACTTTGAAAAAAACTTACAAAATCTGAATGAGAATTGTAAAAACATTTCGTGAAAATTAAGCTTTTGTAGATAGACTATCATCTGTCTTTCTGCCTGCGGCTTCGATATTCGTTTTCAGCATAACATTTATGTAACAACCTCCGAGTGGTCTAGACGACACGTGCCGAGAATCCAGAGAAATAAGAGGCCTTAACCACCTCCTTGAGAAAGGCGTTACAGCATGCTATGACATTTTACTCTATTTTTATAAAAAAAGACCTCTCGATCACCAGAAAACTTTTAAAAAATACGTGTCGGTTTTGTGTAGTACGTAAAAGAAAACTGTACTTTAGTTTTCTGGCAAGGATCCTCGGTTAGTGTCTCTTCTGCCTAAGGATCCTATATAATGTGGGGATTTAATTCGTACAGGACCTCCATACAGTGGGCGTACAGGCCTGGTCGAAATCATAAGACCACTTAAGAAAGTAAGCGTTTACGCATAGTATCGAAGTTTTAATCAAACAAATGGTCGAAACCATTGCAAAAGGGAAAATATGATGGAAAAATATGAAAGCTGCTTTATTCGAAACTTTTACCCTGATCTAATAATTATTAGAAAAAAAGCAAAACATTTTCACCAAAATCGGCTAGTTTTGAAAAAATCAATACGAAAAGCTTTTTATATTACTAAAAGCAACCTGTTAGTGGATATAAAACATCTTACTAAAGTATAAATGGCAAAAGGGAAACCATTATCAGTTTGAGAGAGGAAGGATCATTAAGCTTAATAGAGGTGGGCTCTCCCATAGATCCATTGCAAACGAAGTGAATCGTAGCAAAACGGTCATCAAATTTTTGAAGAACTCCAGATCAATACGGGTACAATAGAGTCCAGGTCGACCAAAAAAAAAAAATAAAATAACCTCATCACTGGATCGCCGTATCAGTAAAAGTTTTTAAAACTGCACTATGAGCTCAAGTCGATTGAAATCAGCAGAATATAGTCCTAAAACCATAAGAAGACACCTGGAAATGAAGCGTGTCAATCATTTAAAGCGACTGCAGAAACCACGTCATCTTGAACAGCACAAAACTAACCGACTTGAATATGCCGCCAAATACCAGGCTTGGGATGAAGAGGAGTGGGAAAATGTAATTTTCTCCGATGAGAAAATTTTAATCGAGATGGTTCAGATGGATTTCTACACTATTGCCATATTAAAAATTTGCCCAAAGAGATGTTTTCAACTCTGCATAGTGGGGGAGGGTTTTTAATGATCTGGAGTGCTTTCTCGTCAGCTGGTACCCTAAAGTTGCAAGTAGTGAAAGGCCGACAAACATCAATGAAATACATTTCAATGCTTGAAAATGCTTCTATCAGGACTGAAGGTCCTCGTCTGCGTGGAAGAATTTGGATTTTCATGCAAGACAACGTTGCGATACACACTTCTCGACAAGCACGAGAATACATTTCTTCAAATATAGAATTGTTAAATCATCCAGCATGTTCTCTGGACCTCAATCCCATTGAAAATCTTTGGGGATGGATGCCAAAAGTAGTGTTCAAGGATGGAACCAAGTATGATTCGATAAAGGAACTTTCTGATTCAGTTTTCAGTACATGGGATAAAATTGGTAATAATGGAGGCTATACTAAATACAGAGACCCTTTTTAGTAATTTATAATTGCCTTTGTAGATAAATTATCAGTGGTCTTATCATTTTGACCAGGTGAAAATGTTTTAAAAAATAATTATTAGATTAGGGTTAAGGTTTCAAATGAAGCAGATTTTATTTTTTCTCATCATATTTTACCTTTTGACCATAGTTTCAACCATTTGTTTTATTAAAAATTCGATAATATGCATAAACGCTTATATTCTTTAGTGGTCTTATGATTTTGGGCAGGACTGTATCACAGACTCCTGTAAGTATACTTGAGATAAGCCGCAATAACAATATTCTGAAACTACATTGATCAATGTTTTTGATAAATAATTGTACAGTGTGAAGAAAAGAGCTACAATGGTTGTCATTCACGCTGAACTTTTTAAAAATGACCAGCAGCAATGTATTACATATGAGAGATGTCGCGGGTCTTGTGAGTATTAATAGTAATTACATACGTATGTGTTCAATTTGTTTCATAGCTATATGTCTATTTCTAATCTATATATATAAAAGCCAAAATGTATGTATGTACGCTTTTCCTCGATGTCCACAACAGGCTTCTTTCAGAGAAGCGCTTGCTCGGTTCACAACTTCTTAAAACTTTTTATATCATCTATAAATTGTAATATCTCAGAGTTACCCACGGAGCTCGCCTGTCTATTTAATTATATTGACTTTCAAACGTTAATTATTCGACATTTCCCGCATCGGCACGCGTTACATTCGGTTTTCGGTATGAAAAAAAAGCGAAACTCGACTATAATCACAGGCCGAAAGCCAGTGGTCTCTAGAGAGCTAAGTAACGTTTGTTCAATGTCGACTTCGTCATATAAGACTAGCTTTCATTTCGCTTCTAATAAACAGGGAGCGTTTTTTTTTTAAACAAACAAACCGATTTATTGACCTCATTCAAAATTGTCCCGCACAAAATGCTAACTGCTGAATACCTATCGCAGTCACGTCAATCAAAAACGTGCACCTGTTTTTTTGTTTTTTTTTAACTTTACTATTTTCCAACTGCACGTCGTGAAGGCTTCGTTTTTTTTTCACTGGCACCTGGTTTTTTTTTTTCCACATTTTCGGGGTTTTTTCACATACCCCGAAAAACACCCGGGCAACGCCGGGTACCCCTCGCTAGTATAATATAAAAATCACTGTGTGCGAGTTCTTTCCTCATAGGTTCCAAAACGGCTGAGCATATCTTTTTTAAATTTTACACAAAGGAAATTCTCATGTCTAACAATGTGCTTATGTTTTGTACAGAAATTAATCAGATAAGTATCGAAAAAAATCCGATCCTGAGAGTAGTTTCTTTCTTTTTAGATAAATATGAACTTTTAAAGGGGAGGACAATATCTATGTAAATATTAAAAAAAATATTGAGAGCTGAGTATATATTGTAGTGCTAGAACGTTTGACTACAGATCTAAGGATCCCTCTTTAATCCCGGGTATACCTCTCACTTTTATTGCAATAGTTTCTTGTTAATGAGTTCAATTTACGATAAAAGAAACCGTACCATTTAAAATCGCCTAAAATTCATTTCCTCGTTTGCAGATTTTAAACTTAACATTAATCAAAAGTGATTTTTCCAGAACATTCGTCAAGTTCCAATATCAGCTGACATTTTATTGTAAACAAACAGACCGAATTAGGTAAACGATATTACTTTTTATTTTTAAATTTTTTTCCGACTTATTCACCGGGTAAATTATTCCTCGTAATATAATATTCAATACAGGATTGATTCTATAATTAATATGCAATCTGCATGAATAACAATATAATTGCCAAGCTTATTTTACGCCTAGGCAAAGCCGGGCATCTAAATAGTCTATCTACTATTTAAATCATTCATGATTAATGCTTGTCAATTGTTCGTCATTTCCAAAGTATCAATCGAAGAAACACGGGCCCAACAGCTGACTATGTTGAACAGAATTTGCAAAGTGCACGCCTGCTCAGATGTTTCTGCATGCAATACTCAATGTTTTTTTTTATTATACTTCAACAAAAAATGTAAGAACTCATCAGGTCGGTGCAAGAATTTTGTCGTTTAAAATTTAACCTTCAAAATGAAAAGCTGTACGAGTTTGAACAGCTGTATGCATAACCAACAGCCTTGTGCTCTAAATTGACTCCATCTTCCCAAGATATTAAAAGTGCTTTCATCATAAAATCCATTAGCTTTTCCTGCTCAATCTCATCTAGCAATGTTAACATAAATGCATGTATATGGTTTGGTTATCTTCAAAATAGGTGATAATCTGAGAAAAAAAAAAAAACAAAACACCAGGGAAATGTACAGGGGGCGAAGTCTTAATGAATTATTTAAAACCTTGGTCAGTAATCCTATTTATCACTTTATCTTCGTGCCCCAGTTTTGGTGGTTGTTCATCCACGCCCGCCCCAAGCATGACCAGGGTGTTATTTGGCGGTAAGCGGAAGGATGCACAGAATGCAAGCCCACAATTCTTTTTCTCGCTGTTTTTTTTTTGTCCGGGCAGCCATGAGGTGAGCACCTATTTATGTATCTCCGTAAATGCAATAATGGAGGGGACCGCCGCCTTTCTGCACAAGTTAATGTTCTGGTTTTAATTGTGAAAGTTGAGTATCACTTGCAAATTGTTTTTGTAACAATATTGTAATATTTTCTTGTAAAAATAAAAGTTAATTATATTTCTCATATATCATTGTGTGTGTGTGTGTGTGTGTGTGTGTGTGTGTGTGTGTGTGTGTGTGTGTGTGTGTGTGTGTGTGTGGCTGGCTGGCTGGCTGGCTGGCTGCATTAAATGTCTACATTAATAAACGAAGCGGATGTTGAGAATATTCCAACCATGTCAAACCCTTAAGGAACAAGACGTCATTCCGGGAGAAGACTGCGACAGTTACATCCAACATCCCAGGTATGTTTTGTTTTTTTTTTTTCTCATTATCTAGAAAGAAATGGGTATAGTTGCTAGATCTTCATACGCTAACCGTTTCCAATACATTTAATGTAACACGTGGGTCGGTCACACGCCAATGTGAAAGTGAGGATTATTATAATGTAAGATTACTCCTCTTATACTGACTAAACAAAAATAGGTGTTGTGTACGCATATGTGAAAAAAAATGGCAATGAATACTGATTCAATGTTAAAAACGAAAATTTTATAATCAACTAGCCGTAAGATTACAATTTTGCCTGGAACGCGTATCGCTTGTGACACATTTCTAGATTTATTTTAAAAATAAAAAGCGGAAATATTAGGCATCTTTTTGGCTGAATATAACCGGTGTTGATCAATATCTAACAGAATTCAAATAGAAAAATCAAGTAAGCAAGAATAGAAATTGGACAAAGCGATTCCATTATTTTGTTCTTTTCTTCGCACTTTCCTTGAGTGATGTGTGTCTAAGAGAGAAGACTTGCTGTTTTCTGTCGGAATATACCAATCACATGTTTATCCAAGTCTTGATTTTGACTCCCACATTTTGTATTTTTTTACTTATATTAAGTGACGTCATATAGTGTAGAGCAATGTGCATAAAAAACAACCGTACTATTCCAATTGAATCCATCAATTATAGTTTCACTGTTCGCATTTGCGTAACAATGTAAATTTAATCCGTCAATGTAATTAGAGCCGGAAGAAATTGTGTAACATGTACGTTTCGATATTTGCGCTGTTCCTGTCATACATCATCTCATAAAGGGGACATACACTAAGTAATAAACACTAAAACAAACAAACTCTACGAGAAAAAAGACGGGTTCCAATTAGTCATTCGCTAGCAGGTTTATACGGCGTTGTCTGTAGAGGATAGTACATTACATCATAATCTAACCATGGGACAGAATAATCCCCGAACCGGAGGCAGTCTACCCAATGATGGTTCACAGCCGTTTCTTTATTTTATATACAAGCAGTACACCTATCATCTGTTAATATGCTTTGCAAATAACATCATCTTATCCACAATCCTTAGCAGCAACAAACATTAAATCAGTCATTCAGAACGCTGTCAAATTACTCGGGGGGGATAGAGGATAGTACATTACATCATCATAATCTAACCATTAGCACATCTTAAATTAATCTAACAGATAGTTGAATTATGTCATACTCATCTCACCATAATGTAATTGTATAGTTTAGACCATCATTTTGGATTAATAAAGTTGTTGTCAGAAAATAGCATTGACCTGCTTATTTAGTCTGGAGCCATGAAAGCCACAATGAAAAATACTAAAATGTGTCAATATGCCGTTTACGAAAAGTTCTACGCGTAACCTTTTTCTCTATTCTCTTTAACACCAACTATTATACCGCTCTATCCTAAGAACATTAAGCTAATAATTTTATCTAATATAAAGTTTAAAAGATAACTTGATTCAGTTATCCGATAAATCCATTTTAAATTTGATAATGTAATGTTACAAGAATTGCGTCTGAACAATTCACAGAATACAAGTAAAAGTAATGGGCTTCTTGATTGCGTTTCCCTGTTCCCATTTTGCAATAATATGAAATGCAAAAATATATTTAATGAAAATTGACATAAAAAAATATAATATAATACTGCTTTTAGTTTGTTTGCTTTTTTTTTTACATTCATTGGTCTAAAGTATCTATAACCTGAAAATATTATTATTCTCCGAAACTTACCAAGTTTTAAAAAGCAATTTCATAAGGATTGAATTACTCCCTGACGACGACTAGAAAAATGTTTTGTAATCCTCCAAGTATATTTTCCAAAGGAAAGTGTTCCTATTTGTATGAACGGCTAAAACATTACACCGCTAGGAACACAAGAGTAACATGAAAACTGGCGATAGTTTGTTCTCTAGAATTTATTTTTATACATAGTCAACACTATTCTCATTACACATTATCCAGACTCGTTTTATGCAATGGTCGAAAAAGTTTGAAGCAGGCTTTTACATGCACATCCAACTGAAATCGGCGGATCCATCTCCTCATAGTGCTGACAAATTGCATCTGATTTTTGCCGACAGTGCATGTAATCGGTTCATTGTTTCTGCATATAGGAATCTAATACCGCAACTGATACTGACGCAAGTTTAAAATCAGGAGTTGCTTTTTAGACAGAAATGCAACTTCAGGCCATGTATGTATCTGTTTAATAATTATAACAATGATATTTGAAATTCCGTTTGATCCATTCGGGCGGAATAAAAGATCGAGGGCATTACCTATATTTCGGCGTATAAGACGATCCTTAAATCCATACCTGTTGAAATGTATCCTGTCTTAATTTTGCTAATTTTTGTGTATTCTATATAATTTATTTATCTTTGTTCTCTTATTGCAGTCTTACAAAAACATGAAACTCCTTAACATTACCTATCATGTCTTATTACTCGTGTTTTAAACTTTTTTGTTAAATACGTCTGGTATTATCCTAAACTATTAATTAAAATTTAAAAAAAATAACTTCCACGGATTAATATGGGAGGGGAGACTATCGTCAAATTCTATTCTAAACTGGGAATGGGCAAAGGACTTATACTAAGTAGATATAAATAAGTCCCTCTTGCCATTTTCATTTTTTTTTAATGGAGAGTAGATTATGCAGTGGATGTGTTATCGGCAGCTCAAGTGACTCTCGCTTCTCCTTTTTTGTCCCTCAGTCCTTATTTCTAATGAGTGAGGTTTCTGACAAAGGGTGAAGAAAAAGCTACTTCCCAGTTCGCTAGTACTTCGTGAACAGTAGTCTGAGATGTCGGAAATTTTCTGTCTATGTCTATCCTTGCGGTCATGTCACTAGTAAGGGTGCTGGAGGTAAACGTTGTCATCTGGGCTGACGTTAACCGCCTTATAGTCAGGGGCCCGAACCTTGGAAAAACCACTAAGGAGGCTGTCCTATCAGCAGGTGCGAAGTACTGGGGCTGCTGTATTGCCATTTGGTGAATGGATTCTAGACCATGCAGTAGTCTCTGGTGGGGTCTCTCGATGACATACTAGTGGGTAATTGTTACGGCTTTACCTTATGTGCTACAAAAAATTCTGTCTTTCCTCTCTTACTTGTCCTCTCTGTTCTGCTCACACCAAGTATACTGACCTGTTCCATAAACCCTACAATCCTCAACATGAAATATCTCAAAAAAGAAAACACGAATAAACCTAGAACCCCATCCTCCTCAGTAGACCCATACAAACATATCTCCAACATTAGGGGTCTACATTCTAACCTTCCAGAGGTCGACACCCAATTGCAGGAGACGAAACCTGACATTCTTTCTAATCGAAAATGGAATAGGGCTGACACCCTAGATAAGTTCTTAATTAAAGGATATTCTAACCTAACATCTAAATCTGACCCCCAAGATCGCCAAAGGCATGGAATATGTGCCTACATTAAAGATGGTTTCTCATGTGGCAGGGATATCTCCAGAGAAGACCTTAATCTACCTTATATATGCTTCCGGGTTGCACTTGCTTACACCACCGCATTTATATTTGCGCTCTGCCGCCCCCACAACAGTGGAGTTACTGACTTTAAGAGTATATCAGAAAAAAATTAACCACATCCTGTCTGCTGATCCCTCGGCTAACATTCACATTTGCGGTGACTTCAATGCCCATAATGTGGAATGGCTGACACACTCAAATAAGACTGATGAGGGGGGGGAGGTTCTGTCAGGATTTTGCCATTGCCTATGATCTCACTCAGATTGTCCACGAGCACACCCGTGTGCCCGATAGTACCGGTCAGTTGGCAAGCCTCCTAGACTTTTTCTATCCACTTCCCCTGAGCTATGCTCATGTTCCGATCTAGCTCCTCTGGGATCCTCCGACTACTGCGTCGTAGCAGTTAAGATAAAAATGAAATATAAATCTACAGACGTACCCCTCCACCGTACTGTATACCGATACTCTATGGCAGACTAGGATAGCTTCCGTACACTCATATCTGATCTCCTTCTCCATTCCATGTTTAGTATTAGATATGACCGAATGGCTACTTGTAATCATAGACCAATTCATACCATCCAAAAAAATTCCAACCAAAAACCTAACAGCCAGCCATGGTTCTTTCCCGAATGTTCTGCTGCCATCGCACACAGAAATCACTTTTTCCATAGCTACCAACGTAATAGATGCACCGAAACTAAAACTGCTTTCAGAACCGCGAGCAACCACTGTAAAAGAGTAATAAAAAATGCAAAAGAACTATATGCGCAATCCGTTAAGTCCAAAGTAGCTGAGCAACGGCTTGGTTCCCACCAGTTCTGGCAAATAGCAAATAGGGTCTTGAAAAGAAACGTGCGCTCTATCCCAACCATTATCAATGGATCAGAGGTCATCTCGGCAGCATCCGACAAGGCCAAACTATTTGCCAAAAACTTTGCGGCAAATTCTACCCTGTGTGACGAAGGCCATCAACTCCCCCTATTCCCTCCTACAACAGACAACACGCTATGCAACATACATATATATGTGCGTGAGGTCGCCAAGCTAATCAAGAACATTGACTCCAGTGAATCAACTGGTCTCGACGGTATTCCAATTATAATGTTAAAAAAATTACAACCAGAACTTTCCCCCATACTTTCCAAACTGTTTAAGCGTTGCATTAAGGAGAAGTGCTTTTCAACACCCTGGAAAACTTCATCAGTATGCTCTGTATTTAAGAATTCTGGTGATAAGTCATCCCCCTCTCAGTACAGACCAATAAGTTTCCTGTGTGCCATGAGTAAGTTGCTGGAATCCACAATAAATAGAGAAATAGTCAACCACCTCAGCAGAAATAACCTCAGTGACACGCAATATGGTTTCCGCTCTGCTAGATCTACAGCAGATGTGCTGACTGTTATATCTTATAGAATTAGTTAATCTCTTGACAAAGGCTTCATTTCTAGGGCAATTGCTCTCGACATATCAAAGGCCTTCGATAAGGTTTGGCATAAAGGCCTACTACACAAGATTTCCAGCTACGGCATAACTGGAAATGTTTTCTCTATCATTACGTCATTTCTCTCAGATAGGCTCATAAGACTAGTTCTAGATGGGCAGAAATCAGAGGCCCACAGTATTAATACTGGAGTGCCTCGGGGGTCCAGACTGGACCCAACTCTCTTCCTGATCTTCCTCAATGATCTGCCAAAACACATACTAAAATCTTTCGTTGACATCCATGCTGATGACACGACCATCTATGGCAACACATCAAAGGACGTAAATGATGATGTTCTCTCTGATTCTCTCTCCTCTGATCTTGAGCACGTGGTACAGTGGGGAAAGCGGGGGCTGGTTACCTTTGATGCATCTAAGACCAAGCTCTTATCTCTACATCATAAACGCTCTGATCCTATCAATTGAAATGGATGGCTCTCGTCTAAGGGAGGCCCCAGGATTTGATAAGCTCCTGGGTTTGACCTTAAATGGAGCACATACATCAAGTCTGTGGCCAAGGTCGCTGGGAAAGTGGTGGGATCCTTCTATTACTCCAGAGGATATCTCAATAATGATGCAATTCTCTATCTATATTGACGGAGTACAAAATAGACTCCGTGGCTTGGTGAGGGAAGCCCTTTTCTCTCCCCTGCAACCTCTTTCCCCACAGAACAGACGTAGCGAGCCTGTCATTGTTCTATCTTATTTCCATGGCAGGTGCTCGTCTGAGCTCCATTCTCTGGTCTACCCTCGCCAATCTAAAAAAAAATATACTAGGTTTCGCAATTTCTATCCTAGGCTAAACGAAGATGGTTTCGTGATTTAGCAGTCGATTTATACAACTGATATACGATGAATTTATTAAAATTTATTTCAATTTTGTGCCTCGTCTTATCTGACCGAAATATAGGATTTTTTACTATTATTTTTACCTCGTCTTATATGCCGAAATATAAGGTTTTTTTTTTCATAAAACGTATTTCTTAATATTGCTATATTAGTAAAGAGGCCTCCAGTACTGAATTTTGGAGGTGAGGTAATCCAGCGGTACATGACAGGATGCAGCGCAGTTCATAATCAGTTTTGCTAAGGCCAGACGGTGTGTATTAAACCTGAGACACGAGGGTTACGAGGTAGGTATGTGGTATGGTAATTCTATTACTTTCAAGATACATGCTGAAAGAAGAAACCAGCTGATGCAGTTTCTCTGCTCAACTATGAGAGGCATGTGAATAGCGTACACGCTGTTTACATGCCTCTCAAATCTCGGTGATGCTAGAGATAAAAAAAAAGTACTATTAGCCAACTATGGAAAAATTCCGACCCCGCAGGACACTGACTGTCCCTGAAGGATCTGATAACACTGCTATATATATATATATATATATATATATATATATATATATATATAAAAAATACAAAGGTTTAAAAGCTAAAAGTATGTAAATTTAAAGGAAATGTTAATATTTATATAGCAATACCTACAAAACAAAAACGCTCGCCTTTTTGTTTTCGAAATATTTAACCTCTCCATATAATTCCATCTGAATTTTTAATTCATTTTATTTAATTTCAATTTATTTTTCATTCCTCGTCTCTATTTAATGAGCAATTTGCACTATTTTTTAGATTTAAGACTAGTCTTCATATAATGTTTTTGTTTCAATTAGCGTCAGTAATGGGTTATTCCTAATTTCGATATATTAATTTGCTAATATCTTACCGCTGATGAGACTGCAAGACTTTAAAATTATACGGATTAAGGAAATTTTAATATCTCTGAATTGAGTTTCCGATCCAACAATAAATTCATGTAAAATATAAGTTACAGTTTTAAGTTGTGTTACACACACACGCAGTGTATATATATATATATATATAAATATATATATATATATATATATATATATACACACTGAGTTCGTGTAATTCAGTAAATAAGGTTTATATATATTTACTACACGCATTCTACTTTATTCTCATATTCAATCAAACTCTACACCTGAAATGGTCTTACATCCATGTAGCAATAAAACGATAATCTATAAACATTACTTGCCACTGTAGAGAACTAGGTTATACAAATCCTAATCCCGTTACAAAAGAAAATAATGAAACGGATGGAATGAAGGAAACAAACACTCAATTGCTGGATAAACGTGTCGTTTATTTACTGTTGAAAGAATGAATGTTTTAGATATGACACGTATCCATGTCCTCGTTCGGGTGTAACCATCGTTGTTCCGGGACTGGTGGTGTAGAAAGAAAAGGAAACGTGTTCATCTCACGTTCGGGTCACTATCGTTTGTTCGCGCGTGGGAAGAGAAGTGAGTAACGTAGTGGAAATGGGAATGATAGTCCAGCGTGTAGACAAAGAAAAGGACAGAGGGTTGACATTAGTTAAAGCTGTGGTCCATGTTAGCAGTCAGCTACGTGGTGGTATTCTCGTGGACAAGTATATATATAATGAGAGAAAGAGAGAAATAGTGAGAATGTCAATCCAGTTCATGGAGAAATAAAGCTTATAAAGTGTACGTACTCTTTTTTAGCTTTTTGCCCCACATGGTAGCGAATGGCGTGATGTGCTCGCGCCTGCCGAAACGGCGGCGGCTGTTGCGCCGACCATTCACCTCGGAAGCTGGTCCGAAAAGGGCTTGAAACAGCTTGTCTCTTGCTTTTCTAGTTGTTTCCGGTGGTCTTTTGCGCATGTGTAGATTTCCTTTAAAAGGGAAGTGACGTTGTCCATGTGTGCATGTGACTGTAAGTATGTACGCGAACGTGAATTTATGTACGTGTGTGGACGTGCGCGCGTATGACAAGTAACATGGCTTGAAGTGTGGACGCGTGTTTTTGTGCGAGACTAGAAAAAGCTTGCGCACCACTAATACGAAACTAAAACTAACCGTAACCTCTTTACAAAGTTGTTACGAACATTATATAAATATGGATACTACATTTTAAAAATTATTTTTACAAAAAAAAAAAAAAAAAAAAAAAAAAAAAAAAAAATCAGGAAATAAAGGAAGTTAGGAACACAACAAATGGGATATATTTCTTTTTAATAAACTTTAAATGGCTTAGGGCTCCCCGTAGAAATTTCACAACTTTAATAGGTATACGAAAATTAGGCGATATATTTATATTTAAATGGGGGTTTTCCATAACCACAACCAAGGTCAATGTTTCTCGCATGTTTTCCCGTTAGGGATCTCCACTCTTTCTTTCTATTCAAAAAATGCTACATTGACAAAAGTGTGTTTGTGAAAATTTTCAAACCATAATGCTTTAAATTGTCGACCTAGACATTGAAAAAAATTGTAACATAAAATGAAATACACTTTTCGTTGCCATCAACACCTTGTCTTGAAGTCTTGATTTTGCACACACAGTATATATGTTATGAGTGTGTATATATATGTATATAAATATGTGTGTGCCTATGAATATATATATGTGTGTGTGTGTGTGTGTGAATATGTATGGTTATTGACATTTGTCGGTTGTTTCTAAATTGTTTAGAAGCTCTAGTAAACTGAATCCGAGACTCTTCTGTGTATCGTCTAGATATAATCAGATTTGATACTAAAATAAACAAAGTGGCGTCAGAGTATTCTGCAAAGTCTAAAATAATATATGATAGAACTAATTTGATATGCCTGCGATTTTACTGTATGCGTAATATATCTGTGGGAGATTTTTTTGTACCGTTATAAAGATTATTTTAAAAAGTAATTATAAACTAGCTGCTTAGTCTGACTTTGCTCGGGTCCTATGTATTGTTCATAATATATGCACACACATACGTATATATGTACATATATATATATATATATGTACATACATACACATTCACACACATACATACATACATACATACATTTAAAAAGTTTTACTCATATCAAGATAACCTACATCTGAAATTTCAAGTGTTTAGACCCAAAATTTGCAGAGCAGTTTCGTAGATTTTTCCAAGGAAAACTCATTGAACTTTGATTCCCTTTTGACAGCCTATTTGACAGCCGAATTTCTGGCCAGGAACGAATTCAGAAAGAATTTCCCAAAATCCCAATACCCTTAATGTCAAATCTTGAGCCTGTAGACTGAAAAATTGACAGAATAATTCGGTAGGGAAATGTACACACACAATTCACTTTTATAGATATATTTTCTTGATAGATTTCGGTTAATAATCGTTAGTGTTTTAAATATAATTCATTATGTAGATAGTTCAAAAATCAAAGTTAATTCTGTTTCAGATATTTACTTTTGTTTTTATTTACTGAAATATGAGATAAACCCGTCTTTTCCAAAAAATTATGTAGTGGGTGAACATCAGCCGTATTATTGAATTTCAGATATTTATCTGATATTTAAACCACTCTAAATTCCGTACATCAAACCAATTTTTCTTATATTTTGCCAGTTATGTTTGAGGCAACATCAACACTTTCTACCTTTTTTTTTTTTTTTTTTTGTTTACAAAGGCAACACCACATTATCAAGGCCCAGAGGCCACTCAAGGATAAGGGTTAAAGAGTGTACAGTAGAAGTTGGTCAATATAGTAATCATTAGTAATGAAAATTTGGTAAATTTAATAACTTATATGAAACGGCTCATCAAGAACTTATTTACCTTAGACTTGAACACAACCATATTGTAGTCAGCCGGAAAGCAGGAAAAGGAAGACAATTCCACAGGCGTGCAGTTCTAAGAAAGAAGCTTTGTTCATGGAATCTACGTTTAGGTTTAGGCACAGATAAAGAGTGGGGGAAATTATTGATAGTGTTTACAGCTAGACGAGTGTTTCTTGTGAAAGTTTGGCGAGGGGGGACCATAGATTGAAGCTCAGTTGAACACTTTCCATGAAAATAACGATACATCAGAGACAAACTCGCAACATCTCTTCTGTGAGATAGAGGTTGTAAGGAGGAGAAAAGGGCATCTCCTACGAGGCTACGAAGTCTATTTTGAACTCTATCAAGGCAGGGCAAGTCCTTTCTAGCAGCTCCTGCCCAGATGTGGCAACAGTATTCCATCCTTGGACGTACCTGGCTCTTATATAGATAGAGAATAGCATCAGCAGTGAGATATCTACTGGATTGATAGAAAGATCCCACCATTTTTCCAGCGGCCTTGGCGACAGATTTGATATACGTGTTCCATTTAAGATCAGGAGTAATGGTCAAGCCCGGAAGCTTGTCAAAACTTTAGGCCTCCTGAAGACGAGAGCCATTCATTTCAATTGATGACAAATGTGGATTAAAATGTTGATGATGTAAAGAGAGAAGCTTGGTTTTAGATGCATTAAAAGTAACCAGCCACTCCTTTCCCCATTCTCTCGACATATCTTGTTAACCAACTCAATGTTTATGTATATAAGTATAGACATTGCAGTAACATGTTATAGTGTATAACTTTTCTAAAACATAATATTCTATAGGCTTTCTAGCATGTAAGTATCTGTTCGTATATGCAATGGCTGTCACATAATTCAAAGTTCAGTTTTTGTTTCTGTTTGACATACACAAAAATCTATTTAAGACTTTTTAATATACTCAGTCATTAACATCCGAGCCGCTACATGAAGGTTATCTAATTTCCATATTCCTTTGATAAACAAGGGTGTATTAATTACCTTTTCATTTTTATGTTATCTTATTAGATAATTGGTTTTATGCCACTATTACGCTGAACTCTGTATATGGATAGTTTCTACTCTCCGAGAAATTGAAGAGGGAAACATTCTACGATACACAAATGTAAAAATGTCGGGGTGTGTACGAAAACTCTTCCAGACACTGAATACTATATTCAAACAAAATCATTAACCTAGGCCCTTCCTAAGAGGACTATATCCGTTTTTTTTTCTGAGCATGCGTTAAGAAAATATGTTAACGTTATATATACATATATATATATATATATATATATTGCAGGTTTTGTTTCTCTACGAGTTTAGGTCAAATATTAAAGTTTGTAGAGCTATATGTGTTTAATTTAATTCTAGCTGGTAGCGCACGAATCATTTGTTTTACATTTGAAATTATTACGATAGATTGGTTACAATATAGTAATCGATAGACAATTGGCACTATAATACAAGATTCGAAATTCCCATGAAATAAAATATATTTCAGCATATTTTACGACCAGGCAACGCCGGTCACCCTGCTAGTAATTTAGAAAACTTCGTATGCACTTTTTCCATTTTTACTATAAACTTTAACAAGTTACTAACTACTTCTGGCACAATGATTTATACATAATTCAATAAATTATTAAATATGTATATATAAATAATATAATGTATGTAATAAGGACCGTGGCGACAGAATAGTATTTGCATTCTTTTGACTCAAGTATGTATCCGAGTGTCAATAAACCGAGAACCACATCAGTTTCTATAAAAACGCAAGATATTAACGGATATATACTCAAGAGTCAAAACTGAAAAAAAAATGTCACATCCCTAGGAATAATGCATCCAGCGGTTGTCAAACGGAAATTTGAAAAATCATGCTTCAGTTTGTTTGCCTTCTAACAACGTTGTTAAACAGTCTTTATCCGTAGTTTAAACATTTTTTAAAAAAAATATTTTTGATTTTTCCTTGAAAACAATTTTCTACTTTTTTCCACAACTCGTTTTTTTGTTGATGTGTGCTATTGTTCAGTTCAATTATTATACAGCATATGAGCTAATGTTAACCTATTAGCATGGGCATGGTCCCTACCTTTCCCGATCGTAAAATACGCTTAAGTATATTTTATTCCATGCACATTCCGTGTTATCGCCATGCTAATTGCCTTTTCAATATGTGATTTTACTTAATATAGAGTATTGATTTCAAACGATTCAAAAATAGCTGAAATGATACAAGCTAGACTAAACCAACATATTTAGCGCACCATCTACCTTCCCTACAATTTGATCAATCGACGGATATATATGAAAGATTTAATTACCTCAAATTTTCAAATTATGAATGAACTTGCGCATGCACAAAGGTAATAGAAATATGTTGGCAAGTTGAAATAAACTTTTTGTATTTCCTTAATCGTTATTCATTCATTGAAACAATGATTTATTCGTTATAAATAATCTTGTTTTACGGTTAATAGATTCTTACTTCAGTGTTAGATTAATAGTACTTGAAGAGTTTAAATATTTTCATACAGACACACACCTGTGCATGCATCAATTATTTTAGTTATATATATGACGCTCTCGAACTCAGTATTTTTCATAGGTAATCAGAACACTCATTTAATAGTAGTTTTATATTTAATCCCTCACTTTTGTTGTCCCTTAAAAAAAAAAAAAATAAAAATCTGACATTTAACTTTTTGACGAAAGTAAATTGCAAAGACGAAAATTTAGCAGTAAATTACAAAGAAAAAATTCTTTAGGATTTTAATTTCGCGATTAATTTTGTAAAGAAAAATTACATTATGCAGTTAAACAATTTTATATAAAATTTTAAAGAAAACAGTTTACTAACAATTATTGTATTCCAGCTAATCGTTGGAAAAAAAAGATTTTTGACCTGCATTTCTTCCGGAAAAAATTTGTGAACACTGACATTGAACTACAATAAAAATCATTATTCGTATTTGGAATATACCGACTACTATTCTTATCTTGAGTTTGATTTTCATAACGTTTCGGGCGATGTAACCTCCGACTTTTTCAGCCGTCACATAAAACTCACTAATGTTTCTGGCAAACTCGAGAATTTGGACTGAATTTCGAATTGAAGCCTTGTCGTACTAAACCGAAGCAGCATGCGCTAGGTGAGACTTGAAATTCTCAGTGTGGGCGACCGAAAATACAATGCGAATGTATCTATCCACTTATGGCTTCTGAATAAGAATGAAGTAAATAAAGATGCCGTTCCAAATTCTGTCCAAATTCCCGAGTTCGAGACAAACCTTCGAGTTAGAGAAATGTTTCTGAATTCGATAAGATACACCTGAAGAAGGTCGGTTACCTCGATCGAGACTGTAAATGGCACTCAAGATGAGAGCTGTAATCTGTAGATTCCAAATATAAATAACCAATCCTAATCTCAAGAATTCAAAATGTATTTACAGAACAAAGCTCCCTATCTTAGGTTGAGCATATTGGGAATTAGCATTAGCGTATAAACGATGCTCTTTGTGTAAACAAATTGAGCTTAGGTATGTGGGCAATGTCAAAACATTGTTAATTCATTGCCTGCATAGCAGCAGCCGTAAAGCGCAACGCTTAGAAGCTTCGATTGTAGAAGCAGAAGAAGCAGAAGAAGCAGAAGAAGAAGAAGAAGCAGAAGAAGAAGAAGAAGCAGAAGAAGAAGAAGAAGCAGAAGAAGAAGAAGAAGCAGAAGAAGAAGAAGAAGCAGAAGAAGAAGAAGAAGCAGAAGAAGAAGAAGAAGCAGAAGAAGAAGAAGAAGAAGAAGAAGAAGAAGAAGCAGAAGAAGAAGAAGAAGCAGAAGAAGAAGAAGAAGAAGCAGAAGAAGAAGAAGAAGCAGAAGAAGAAGAAGAAGCAGAAGAAGAAGAAGAAGCAGAAGAAGAAGAAGAAGCAGAAGAAGAAGAAGAAGCAGAAGAAGAAGAAGAAGCAGAAGAAGAAGAAGCAGAAGAAGGAGAAGAAGCAGAAGGAGAAGCAGAAGAAGGAGAAGCAGAAGAAGGAGAAGCAGAAGAAGGAGAAGCAGAAGAAGGAGAAGCAGAAGAAGGAGAAGCAGAAGAAGGAGAAGCAGAAGAAGGAGAAACAGAAGAAGGAGAAACAGAAGAAGGAGAAGCAGAAGAAGGAGAAGCAGAAGAAGGAGAAGCAGAAGAAGGAGAAGCAGAAGAAGGAGAAGCAGAAGAAGGAGAAGAAGAAGAAGGAGAAGAAGAAGAAGAAGAAGAAGGAGAAGAAGAAGAAGCAGAAGCAGAAGAAGAAGCAGAAGAAGAAGCAGAAGAAGAAGAAGAAGAAGAAGCAGAAGAAGAAGAAGAAGCAGAAGAAGAAGCAGAAGAAGAAGAAGAAGAAGAAGAAGAAGCAGAAGAAGAAGAAGCAGAAGAAGAAGAAGCAGAAGAAGAAGCAGAAGAAGAAGCAGAAGAAGAAGAAGAAGAAGAAGAAGAAGAAGAAGAAGAAGAAGCCGAAGCAGAAGAAGCCGAAGCAGAAGAAGCCGAAGCAGAAGAAGCCGAAGCAGAAGAAGCCGAAGCAGAAGAAGCCGAAGCAGAAGAAGCCGAAGCAGAAGCAGAAGAAGCAGAAGCAGAAGAAGCAGAAGCAGAAGAAGCAGAAGCAGAAGAAGCAGAAGCAGAAGAAGCAGAAGCAGAAGAAGCAGAAGAATGGGTTCGAGACTCCTAATAAACGGTTCCCCAGTTCGATACAAAACACCTGATGAAGGCCGGAGGGCAAAACGGCCGAAACGGTGTGACTATAACAACCAAGATGAGGACGTCAGTCCGACAATCTCAATAAAAGGGTTGCTATTTTCTTTCTTATATCAGGCTAAATAGCTCCGTTGTGTGGGTACATAACTTTATGCATTTTAATCACAATGAATGGTACATTACTTATATCCAATTTTTTTTTTCACCAGCTATTTCTGGTTTGCTGTATATTACGAAACGACAATAATATTTTATCTTTTTAAATATCACCACCCTCGCAGTATTTGTATTTAGACACATTTTGGAAGTGGAAGCATTAGTTAAATAGTTCACTGGTAAGTAATAAAACAGAATTTGGTTGACGTGTGTTACTTTTGTAAATTATATCGAGAGAAGTCGAACGTTAAACCTTTTATAAGACCAGACTGGATGTAATTAGGTTTTGAAGCAAGTCTGAACAAAGTTTAGGTCGGTTATGAGATAGTAATTGCAAGTGAACGATTCTCTTATATCCCGTTATCTCTGGTTATTATCAATCTAATTCAAGAGATTTATTGAGCAAAATCGCACACAGATCTTAAGTGGGTTTTGTTGTTTATCAGGATATTGCCTATTTTTGCAGCTTCTTTCAGATCTGGTTACTTAATTTGATTTTTATTTTTTTTATATTTCTGATACACTTTTTTTTAAATATTTCATTATCAACGGTTTACATCTTTCTTGATGTGTACTTCATAGTTTCCTTTTCTTTACTGTATATTTGTTTTTGCCCTGTCCTATACTTTTTAATCTTTTTCGTGGTATTTTTATCGTTTTATTTTTTTACAGCATATCAACACATTTAGTATTATTTAATTTCAAATCAACTTTCAAAGAAAAGTTTTACGCTTCATGTTTTTTTTTAATGTCTTCAATTATTATGCCTGACGTTTTATATGCTCGTTCTGTCGATATTTAAATATTTCTTTTACCAAAAAAAAGCATAAGAGAAATAAGGCTGTCATATTCAATCCCGGAGTTTTGTTTCGTATCCTAATTTGCGGCATATCCAATCATTTAGGATCATTAAATGCCGTATTGATTAATTTTGGGAAAAAATGTTTTACACGTCCGTATTTCTTTATATCTTTTAGTATTATTAGTGTTTGATATCGGTGGGTTTTTTTTTTTTTACGGCATAGCAATGGTTTTAGGTTGTTTAATGCGAATGTAATTGTTGAAAATAATTGTTTTTAAAGGCAGTTTATGTATCAACATATTTAATGATGGCGTTTAATTTGATTATCTTGTTTTACGGCATATCAACCCGTTGCGAAAGTAATTGGGAAAAATTGTTTTATGTTTAAAGCTGTGTGTGTATTCAAATATGCAATCGTAGGGGTTTGTTTGGTTGTTTGTATTACGACATATCCACTTTTTTGGATTCAATCATTTCGGCAAAATTCCCATGATTACTTTGTTTATATTCAGATATGAACACTCGTACTGTTCAGTTTGTTTTTTTAGATAAAAAATTTTGATTCTGGGCTTTGTATTTGCAAAACGGATTAAATTTTCAAGAGTAAAGTGAGAAGAATGTGCTTGCATTTAAGTTTAACACGCACATATCTTCAATTAGCATATATTCTAATATATTAAACATTAATCTTTTATTCTAAACATAACTTATTTTATTAGTAGTATTTTCATTTTATTATTATTTTAATGTTTCTCACTTTATTTTACTCAATTTTTTTAAATGTATGAACTTTATTTGGTTTGTTTTTGTTTTACGGCATATCAACCCTTTTCGGGGTTTTTTTAATGCCGAATCCAAAGATTTAAGAAAAATATTTTTAATAGAATATATTTGTTGTTTTCACGTCGGTTTCTATTTAACCCATACTTGGGACCCTAACAGGTACTACCACTCTGGGTCAGAGTGGACCTGGGAGCAATGGAAATTAAAGGGTGGCTCCACACTGGATATAGTTTAAGGTCATATTCAGGACTTACTTTATTTGGAGTTATTGTGCGTGCGTATTGCTCTTGTATATTCTAGATCGATACGGATGTATATTTTAAATTGTTTTTGTCAGATTTATCTGTTCTTTTTTACTTTTAAATAAATGTGTTTGTTTTCTGGGCATTATTAAAAGCTCCTTTGCTTTAAACATATCTTACTTACACTTTGTTTGACCCTATTTTTTAATACATCTATACACGAGCAGGACCCGCTAAAAAGCGTTGCCCGATAGTAGTATGCCTCTCATTCCCCCGCCCGCGTAAAAATCCAAAATACGGCTGTTGTTGCTTTTGTTGTTAAACACCTTACCTCCTCATCTTAACGGCTTTCAGAATAGACACCCAAAGAACGGCTTTCAGAATGGGCACGCTATTTTTTGAGTGAGGGTGGGATTTTCACAAAATTTGTCGTAAATGTAACTTTGCTAATCGCCGTCAAGAATGCCACGCGCAAATACTATGAACGAACAAGAAAAATTTGCGGTTACGGTGTCGTTTGCAATGCGCAGATTAAGCTGGCAGGGAGGGTATGAATCAGGGTATTTTTAAGAGTATGTTTAGGGTATTGTTCTGGTCATGGTATTTTTGTTGGCAAAACTGGAGTTAAGGTTGCAAAAATCTATCGGACCCTCCATCATTTAAGTATTCTTCCTTGTAAAAAAATACAGTTTTTCAGAAACTGAGGGTTTTAATTTAGCAGAAAAATATAAACAGAACGGGTTCTTTAAATTTTTAACAATTTTTTTTTAATTCGAACAATATATACAGGATTTGTTTCTATTATAAACAATAGAAATAGAATTTAGAGACTGAAACAATTTAAACTTTTTTTAAAATATTAAGTGTTAGACAAAAGAAACAAGAGATGATTTATAAAATTAATGTTGATTATATAGCTGAAATTAAATAAATTAAAGTGAAATAGGGCCTAACAAATTATGTTTACTGAGCTATTTTCGTGTAAATAAACTTAGGGTGAATTAGAAAAAATAATTTATTTTCATTTTGGACCAATTCTCCTGTCTCAAAAACAGAAAAAAAAGTCAATTATGCTCTAAAACCAATGTAAATAGCATCGGTAATCCGTTATAGGAGGAAAAAGCCGCGGAGATCAGGATCGAACGTTGAACTCTAATTGTAAAAATGGGTGCAAAGAAACTAAAACGCGTTAACCTCCAGCTCTACGCCGAACGCACGACGTAATGACGTTTTAAATGACTGCTTTAAAGAAACTGGAAGGATTCATTAACTGAAAAAAAAGAAGAAACTCCGGTGGACACCGCTAAACTTCGTAATATAAACAGATGTAAACAGTCGATGAAACCAAATTAATCTACCAATTTCTATGCCCTTTGGTAGAATGCAACTCCAACACCAATAGTTATATTGCACACACGACTAATATATTGTCCAGACGATTGACCCAACACTATTCCGATAGAAGATTTGCAAACACCTACAACAAACAGGCTGTCAACATTCCCAGTTTCGAAAGGTCTAGTTGAAAACGCAAATAATGTTGAATAATAAACATTGTAAAAAGTTCAGCTATTATCAATATATCTGTGTATTGAATGTTATATAGTTTATATAGTTAAAGTGTAGCAATGGGTTTAGATGAAGATGTTTATAAAAATTAGCTAGGTTAAATATAAACAACCTTGGAGGGGCAGACGTGGAAAGGTCACGTTAGGGATACGTGTGCTGTTTGATTTTTTTTTACATGGTAATCAAGGCCCCGAGGCCACTCGGGGATAATGATTATTGCGTGTACAGTAATCAATGGGATAATATCGTAGTAATCATTAGTATGTGAAATTTTATAAAGTGCATTAATTAAGGGGCGGTTTATCAGGAACTTGTTATAGTTTGACTTGATGACATCCAAGTTTTAGTCAGGTGGGAAACAGGCAAACGGAACAGAGTTCCACAGACATGCACTTCTAAGAAAGAAACTTTGTTCATGGAATCTACGTTTTGATTTATGCACAGATAAAGAGTGGAGGAAATTATTGACAGTAGTTTAAGCTAGACTGGTGTTTTTCGTGAATGTTTGATGAAGGGGAACCAATGATTTGAACTCAGACGTGTACCTGCCATTGAAATAACCATAAAATGACGAGAGACTCGCAGGGGTTCTTCTGTGGGAGAGAGGTTGCAGAGAAGGGAAAAGGGCATCCCCTAATAAATTACGAAGTCCATTTTGTACTCTGTCAAGGTAGGATATGCTGTTTTTAGCAGCTCCTGCCCAGATGTGACAGCAATACTCCTCATTAGACGTACATCGCTTATATATATATATATATATATATATATATATATATATATATATATAATTGCATCAGCAATGAGATCTTCTGGAAAGGTAGAAGGATCACACCATATTTCTAGTGATTTTGGCAACGGGTTTGATGTACGTGTTTCATTTCAGATACGGAGTGAATGTCACACAAAGAAGCTTGTCAAAACCTACAGCCACCCCAACACGAGAGCTATCCATTTCAGTTGATGCCAGATGGGGATCAGAGCATTCATGATGTAAAGATAAGGGCTTGGTTTTAGATGCATTAAAAGTAACCAGCCACCTCTTCCCTCACTGTACCACGCGCTCAAGATCAAAGGAGAGAGAATTGTTATTTAAGGCCTTTGAAGTGTTTCCATAGATGGGCGTGTCATAAGCATAGATATCGACGAATGATTTAAGTATGTGTTTTGGGAGATCATTTGTGTAGATCAGGAAGATAGTTGGGCCCAGGATGGACCCCTGAGGGTCTCCAGTATTAATGCTGTGAGCCGCTGATGTCTTCCCATAAACCACTACTCTTATGAGATTATCAAAGAGTAAGAAATGATTTAATAATTGAGAAAACATTCCTAGTTATACCGTAGCTGGAAATCTTGTGAAGTAGGTCTTTATGCCATACCTTATCAAAGGCATATTATATGTCAAGAGCAATTGCCCAGAAAGAAAGCCTTTGTTGAGAGATCCACTAATACTATGAGATAACCGTTAGCATATCATCTGTAGATTTATCAGAACGGAAACCATATTGCATGTCACTAGCAATGTTATTTCTGCTGAGGTTGTTGACTACTTTAATATAGCTTCCAGCAACTTACTCATAACACACAGGAAACTTATTGGTCTGTACTGAAAGTGAGATGATCTATCACCTGAATTCTTAAATATAGGGCATACTAATAAGGTTTTTAAGGTATTAGAAAGCACTTATTAAAACAACTCTTTAACAGTTTTGTAAGTATGGAGACAATTTCTGGGTAAAGCTTTTTCAACACTATAATTGAATGCCGTCAGGGCCAGTTGCTTCACTGGAATAAAGGTTCTTGATAAGCTTGGTGACCTCACGCACAGATATTTTTATGTTGCATAGCGTGTTGTCTGTTATTGGAGGAAATACGGGGA
>NC_136523.1:9997509-10002509 GCF_053919585.1 Euprymna scolopes | reverse complement strand
CGGATTTTATTCAATGCGTTCACATACCTATTATATTCCTGTTGGCAAAGCTACGCAGCGTTGCTGACGCAGAAGAGCAACACTTTATTATTTTCACTTTGCTCGTTTTCTTGTCACATACAATTTTAAAATCATTTCTGAAAACTCAGCTTTTCTTATTCGCACCTCCATCACTATCAATGGAATACATGCAACATATACTGACAGATAACCCAACTTTATATATTAGACTACTGGTGAAATTAATCGGAATGTTATTTCTAAATTACATTACAGAAAAACGTTTCTTCAGAAGCAACCGGGCTCCGTAAATCATCAGTTATAAAATTATTTATTCAAATCCATGTTGGTTACGAATACGTCAATTTCGTCTTTGCTTATTTTTATGTTTTCGATTTTTACATACAAGATATACATAAATAGGACGCATTTCTAGTGGATTTTTTGAGTATTCGGCACTTACCTTCCAAGTAACTTCGTTGACGCAACTTGACACAGTTGACGTTAGAGAATATATATTTTCTTTCCAAATTTTGGATATTATTCATACAGGCTAACCAGCGTTTACAATATACAAAGTTAATGTTCGTATATTTTGTATTTTATTTTAGTTTCAGATAAAAAAATCATTCACATACAGGTTCTGGAGTTTAGCAGAAAAATACTAATATATCTCAAACGTCTGGTTTGTTCCATATCAATAAACTAGAAATTTACACGCCCGTTTTCCGTGAAATTTTAAAAGAATGACTTTACTGTCTAACTTGTTTTTAAATCTTTAAAAATAAAAGAAAAATATTAACATTAAATAAACTTTGATTCGTTTAGAATACTTTCCGATTTTAGCCGATTCTATCGCTTATTCTTTACTTTACCCCCCCTTACCCCCTTTTTAAAAAGGAGTTTTACGTTTTTTTCTTGGTTTTGCCGATTTACATCGTTTTTTTTTAAATATATATTTACACATTTTCCTTATTCTTTACTTTACATCCCCGCTTTATAAACACCTCAGAACAACCAAGCAACATTCTGCGTGACTATTCGGTTTTATGTTCGGTAGCTTTTTCAGTTCAAACACCACCATTTGACGACCCGTATCGATAAGTGAAAAAAAAATCCTCTATTTTGTATAATTTAAATTTCCCACTTTTTAAATTTAAAACTCGCCAGTGTCATGAGTTGAAACGTAATAGTCAACGAACATTAACAAAACCATCTTTGTCGGCAAAACATAATTGGCAGCACACTTTTTTAGTTGTTTCTATATAAGTGTGAACCTTTTTATTACTAAAACTATAAATTGTTAGGTAAAAGTACAGTTTTTTCCGAAGAAGATTCACGGTACATATGTATTTTGGTAACGTGCTGAAAAAATATATTTACTTTTTATTTGCTTTTGCAGCCCTTCTTACCATGCAGAAAGGGGGGTGTTTTGTAACTCTCCTTTGCTAACGAAAAACAATTTATTATTAAAAATAGACAATTTATTATTTACAATTTATTATTACAAAAAAATGAAATAAATAAAAAGTGTGACCGTTGAATTTAACTTGAGAAAAAAAAACGCGATTACGGTCCGATTACCATTACATTTGATTGTTTCGTGTCTGCTTTTTTACCGGAAATTTTTAGGTTCAAATTTTACTTTAAAAAAATTAAATATATGAGATTGTTTGTTTATTGAAACTATACATTGTTAGGTGAAAGTACACTTTATTTTCCCAGAACTTGTTATGACCTTGTTTAGAAAGTCATTCTTAACATGGGGAGGATGTTTTGTATCTATTCTGTGATTTCACCATACAGAATTTTTAAAAAATACAAAAAAAAACAAAGATAAATTGCAATTAAAGTTTCAAGTTATTACAAAAACAGAAACTAAATTTTCACATTAGGTCCACATCCAACATGTTTAACATGGGTGGGTTGAGGTGTTTATTCCGAAAGCCGTTCTTTACATAGGGAGAATGGTGGTGTTTATTCATGACCGCCAGTGAATATAGTGCATAGTACAGGTCTTTATCTAAAACCACTTGCCGCTGTTAATTTTAAATGAGATTTTCTTATTCAGCGTAGTCGAAAACTTCTAAAAGTCATTTTTTGTATAAAATTGTAGGTGGACCTAATATATAAAAAAAAATACGAAAAAAGAAAAGATATTGTGAAATTAACATTTAACTTTAAAAAAACTATTTTAAAATAGCGCGGTACCAAAAATAAAAATAGACAGAAACATACTCCCTTCGAGTTTGTACTTGGACAAAAATTTGAAAAAAAAAACAATGTCAAAAACAAATATATAACAAGTAAATATTTTCAAAGGAAACGATTTACTTTTCTACCTAACTGGGCCATGTTAAGTGTTTTCATTGGGTTTGTATTATTGTACACAGATGCCAATAAGTTATCAAAAAACAAATGTATAACCAATATTATCAAAGGCAGGATATGTTACTTTCCTACCAACCTCGATATTTTTTTGTGTTTTTGTTTAATATAAAATGTATATTCGGCTCGAAAAACAGCATTTGCCGTTATATTTTAAAATTACAAATGGCTTCAGACTGTTTAACACGTTAAGTTTTGGAAAACGAGTTAAAATTTAAAAAAAAACTACAAATTACTGTTAAATAACAACCGATTATATGTCAGCCTATGTCACGCTAACATATTCAGTGAGTTCCGAACACTATTTTGTATAGTTTTAAATGTTATCGCATTTTCCCAAACTTAATGTGTTTAACAGTCTGTCGCTATTTGTTATTTTTTCAAATATAGTGTAACGCTGCATGTTTTGGAACCGATTACACATTCTACATTACATAAACACTCAAATGTTAGAAAAGAAACTCGTCTTGTATTTGATAATATTTATTTTTTATATATTTATTTTTCGGCAACTTTTTCGGATCAGTTTAGTAATACAAGCCCTTTTTATTTAATGTAAATTTAGGTCGGCTCTAAAAACAGTGTTTATCTGTATATTTGAAAAATATAATTGGTTGCGGACATTCTTGATTGTTAAGTTTGGGAAAATGAGTTAAAAATAAAACACTATACAAAATACTGCCAGAAAACCACCGAATATGTCAGCCTATGTCACGGTAAGATATCCCGTAGGTTTCTGACACTTTATAATTTTAAACTTATTTTCCCAGTCTTTCAAATACATCGATAAACACCGTTTTTCGAGCTGATTAAAATTTTACCCAAAATAAAGACACTTCAAAATCATTTAAGTAGATAAAAACAATTTACCTCATCTTTGCTTTCATTTTTTTTAACAACTTTTTCGGATCTGTATTTTAACGCGCCCCATTTACCCAAATACTAATTAAAAACTTTTTTTTTTCGATAGAAAAAGCAAAATAAATTTGATTTAGTGTTTCAACATTTTAGCAATGTTCGGCTTAATCCACTGATTGCTCATCGAGTCCAAGCCATGATTGACGGAAACTCCCGAGGATCTGGATCCAATTCTGCAAGAGTACTTTTTTATATTTTCGCCTTTTTCGCTTTTTGGAATGGTTTGTTTTACAAAGAACATGACATGCATTTTCTTTTTTTATTAGATTTTTGCCTATTATACAACATTGAGCCACAGCAACGCGCGGCAGGGTACAGCTAGTATATATGAGAGAGTTGAAAAATGAACAAACCGAGTTATGCTCAACAACGTTTCGTCTTTATTGTAAAACTTGTTCTGGATTAATAAATTTAGGAAATAAATGCCAATATGATATTTTAACATATTCGTTGCGAACAGGTGAATTTGTTCCATTAAAATAAAATAAAACTCTTTGAACTATCTGAGATTAGACTTATGAAAAGGGTGATTAATCTATTTCAGAACTACCAAGGCCGTTGGAAATTTTAAAAAGATATGTATATATATATATATATATATATATATATATATATATATATATATATATACACAGATGTATATAACTGTATATATATATGTGGGTGTGTGTGTCTCGGTCGGTACTAACCTCTTTTGGGTTTAACTGATTTCCTCCAAAGCACGAAGTTTCCTGGAGTATAAAATTCACAAGCGGTCCCCAGTCGCATGCATATATACCCGTTGAAGGGCGCCTGGAATTACTAAATTTTTCACCATTTTACTAATGACCAAGCTTAACGTTGCTTAACTTAGGTTATTCGAGGGGATCCGGTGTGTCAACCTGATTTTGGCGTGTACGCACACACACACACACATATATATAAGGCAAAATGTGTGTGACAATTTCATATATGTCTCACGAAGGCTTTTTTTTCGCCGACGGTCCCGGGGTCGTTACTATCGCTTAGAACTGTTTACGTACCCCCCTTTATAATAATATCTAGGATTTGGAAACGCGTGTAGCGTCTAGATTTACTTACGATTTCTACAAAATTATTGCTATTTTGGTTTCTCACGTGTTGATTGGGCTTTTTTCGTATAAAAAGCGAAACTATCAGTTTTGATCAATGTGGGACTCCTTATATCAAACAATTGCTAATTCCCGTTTCATTTGGAGAGTCGCCCCCCACCATCATCTTGGGGAAGCGAAAAGTCATTGAAACAAAGTAAAGAAACACCAAAAAGCTGTCCCGCATAAATGAAATACTGCTACGTCATCTAATGCTCCCGCGATGAACTCATTTAGCGACTATCCGTCAATCAACCCTCTACCACTCGCTTTATAAGCCTTTTTTTAACACAAACCAATTCCTCTTTCTCCTGGCTTAGACGCTTAAGTGGTTGGCGTCTGTTTCACATCCGCAACCAGTCTTCCGGGTTCAATCCCGCCTCCCGAACAAAACTATTTTTTCTTTCACATCTTTTAACACCCGGGCAATTTTATTTTTTTATTTTTTTTACTTCGCTTTTTTTTTTTTAGTTTACCCTCTCCCCCATACACCGTTTTTTCTGGTCTTCCGATTTTTTAACAGTTTCAGCGTTATTACTTACCCCTCCCCATACACACACACACCTACAAACCCCCGGGCATCAC
>NC_136523.1:9967509-9992509 GCF_053919585.1 Euprymna scolopes | reverse complement strand
GTATAATTTTAGATGGAAGGGCTACTTGAATGGTTTATTTGATTAGTAACTATCAGATGGATGTAGGAAAGGGGGATAACTTGATGCCAAATATTAGTTTCTGTTATAGGAGAATTGCGTGCAAGCTCAGTAATTGTGCATGAATATATAACATCTCTATAATTGAGTGGGCTACGATGTTTTTATTTCCATTGCAGTTAGTTTGGGGTTTAATTGGGAAAGGGATTTTTTTTGGCTGATTTAAATTTTCGGTATTAGATGTTAAGATTCTTTGTGCTAAATTCAGCATAGTTGAATAGGACATTCTTATTAACTTTTATTGAAAATAGAACTATATCTGGGTATTTGAAAGAGTTTTGTACATTATTGAATTCATTAGGTCGATTGACTTTGGAATTTACGCTAAATGGAGGACTAAACCACATATTTTTCTTTCTCCTGATGCGTCTGGGTGGTTTACATGTATTACGATTAGTATGGTGGTTTGGCCTATATATGTAGAATGGTTCATTGCTACTGATAGCGGCAGTTCTTATGTGAACTGGTTTCTTACGAATCATTGTGTGATTACAGATTTAAGGCGGCCAGCAGGAAGTGCCTAATAGATGTATTTTATCTTTTCATTTAATCCTGAATTCTGTCAGGCATTATTGGAGAAAGTAGTATTTTGACTAAAGGTGTTTTTTTCGGCAGAAAGTAGACATTTTTCTAGATACGGATGGTACTATATATTTAATAATTGAGTCTGGGTGGTAAGATGTATGGACGTTTAAAAGCGTAAGGTTTGGTATATGATAGGAGCTGTAAGTCTCGGTAATGAGATTAAGTGTAATGTCTGGAACCTTTGAAGTTTTTTTTTGTTCGACTCGATAAATCTAGAAAGGCTAAAGTTGTTAAAAAGTGATGAATTTTTTAAATTATTTTATTGTATTCTATTGGCCTGGCTGTTGTAAAAAGCGAATCGTCTATAAAGCCCCTCTTGGATATGTTTAAAATGGCATTTACGATCTTTCAGTAAGAAGAGCCCCACTAACTCCGTAACTTCTGCAGATTCAGAAGCATCCATCAAGATGTAAAAATTATTAGAGGTGTCTTTTCTAGTCCAAAACTTTTTAAATTGTATAACGGACTTTCTGGCTAGTAGAATTAATTTAATTTCAAATGAGTTAAGTCAGAATTTATTTAAGCAGGACGAGCCTTATTTAAAAAAGATCGGAGAGCTTGATTGATAATAATTTTGATGTCAAAGGTTATGAACTTAAGGTGTTTAGTTTTAAGGGAGACAAACCAATTAATTACGGAATCTGAATTTAGCCAAAGAGGGAAACTAACTTTCTTTAATAGAGGGGATGATTCTATCTAAGATGTTTTTGCGTATAGCACCTAGTCAGAGCTAGATGGGCAGATCAATCTGATGGAGGGGGTGTCCTGAAAATTAGGCTTATGATCTTTGAGGGTGAATCTAGGAGTGCCCGGAGAAATTATCCGAGAAAATATGAATATTCATAGAATTAGAAAATGTTTAGCCTCAGAAGTAATAGAATCTAAAGTCCTATGAGGGACTATTTTATAAGATTTGTTAAGCTCTTTACACAATAGTATCGTAATCTTTAATCTTATCAGGGTAAAATATGTTTATTCTTTTTAACTTTCTCGGCAAAAGTATTTATTTTTCAAGTAACCGGATTATAATAGCGTTTTTGTTTCTAAAATCTATTTTTTGACTTAACCTAACATGGAATTCTCGAAATCTTCAAGGTAAGGGTTGTATTAGGTGTAGGGGCAATGGTTTTTAATCCGCAACATTTGGCAAACATTTCAATTTTCTTTTCTCTTTGAGAGTTGATAGAAATCTTAATGAGCTCCCTGAAGGAGGTTGGTCTTCAGATTATATATATATATATATATATATATATATATATAACATCGAAATCTATTAGTAAAAATCAGTGACAACGTATCTAAAGAAAATCGTCGATGACCATAAAAACTTTTATAATAAAGCCCTTTAATATAGTGGATACTAAAACAATCATATAGAGCATAAATAAACGTAATCAAATAAAAAGAAAAAGAAAATAATCTGGTTTATTCCTTCTATAACCTCAAGGTTTAAACACAAATTCTTTATCTTATCAAATTACATTTTTCACCATAGAACATCATACATTTTTTACAGAAACACTCTAAGTTATAGATATATCGATAACCTTTAAATACATATTAACACACTGGTAGGATATTAAAAATCAACCAAGAGCTAAATTGCTTAAACAATCCTAAATGTCCACTTAAACGCAATTGATGAAGCAAATCAGTGGTATAGAAAGTAATTACTACTTTTGAAGATCTTAGTGCAAGTAAATTCTATATTGGCATCGCTGGTAACACCTTCAAAAGAAGGGTTCAATGGTTATAAATGTGCGTTTTATAATGCAAAATATAAAAAAACATATCACTAGCCCCATAATATGGGCATTTGAAACAGCAACATCTAACACCAGTGGTTAAATAAGACATTCTTAGGAAAATAAGCACATGTAAATCTGAACTTTTCTAGCTACCTTTTCATTGGCGAAAACCGTTTATTCCAGATTCAAGACGAGCTATAAGCTCCTAAATAAAAGCGCCGGACAATAAATCCCACCTGAGACACTTCAATGTAGTTTCGTTATTTTGTGCTATCTTTAGCTTTATAGTTACCTTCATTTTTTTTTATTCTTGCACTATTATGAACTACAAAATACGCAAAATTGTGTTTTAATTTCTTGCCATTTTTCAATGTGGGTTTTGTTGCATCCCTTGTCCTTCCTCTTATTACCTTTGAATATAATGACGTATCTTAACCTCCAAAATATATACCCCTCCCAATTCTTCGTTTAGAAATCTTATCTTTTATACCCTCTCTTATCTGGAACTTTTGTCTTCCTTAGTTGTTTGTTTTTAACGTTCACACCCCCAAATAGATAAATGTTCTTAAATGTAATACGCTTAATAATCAATGATTCCGCCACCATCATTCCTTACTATATTTTATACGAATATTTGATCCTTTAAGCAAATGTTTAATGTTATCGTGCTTATAATTTTTAAAATGTTTAATTTACTTTTTAATCTATGTGTTTATTATTTACTTCCACATTTCTGATTGCATTATGCTTTGACTCGTACTTATTTATCTTTCATTATCGTCCATTACATTTCAATAATTATTACAGTACTTTAAATGCTATTTCCTGTTCTGTCATTTTAATCATTGTTTATTATTTATATTTATTTTCATCCGTCATTCTAGTTTTTCTACTTGTATTTTATTACTTCGTAAATATTGTTTATATTTATTTTACGTATTTTTATTACTTCCTAAATATTTATAATTTTATATTGTTTATCTTAATTTTTATAGGCTATTACAATAGTTCTAAACTTTTCAACTAAATACATACTGATTATTTTCTGTATATTATTAATATTATGTATGTATGTATTTACTTATATTTGCTTTTTCTTTATTGATCATGTTTTTCAAATTCATACTTCGTTTCGAGTATAATGTATATTTTATTAACCATTTAATTATAATCATGTTTACTATTATTATTTTATTATTTAATATATTGTTTTATACTTTTCTACATATTTGGTTTTTCATATAATTCTCTTTATATTTTTTACTTAGATTTTTTTTTTATTACTGGATATTTATTTTAAAATTACAATGTAAAATGTCTCCGTGGTAAATCTGACTTGATTAAGGAAATGTAAATTAATTATCTTTTTTCACAAGGTTTTTCAGGTTTTATTAAATTAGATACATTCTCATGTTTACAGAAACACACACATATACATAATCACATGTGTGTGTGCGCGCACGTTCGGGTTAGTTACTCATAAGTGTATGTACGTGTATGTGTCTGTATGCCTGTCTGAAAACCCTATGTGCTAATGCATTTGTATCGACCACCCTATCTCAAGCAGAGTTCCTTCTTTCTTAGTGCTTTCTCTACAGTAGACAATACTCATGTTTTTGACACTCTACCCCGGCATTTATTGTTAGCTAATTTCAATGAAAATTCACACTAAATCTTTTTCTTCTGTTTACTTTTTTTTCGTTTCTTTTTTCATTGCTATTCCTTTTTCCTCATTTTTATTCTGTAATGTCTGGACATGCTTTTTCCTCCAATCACTTTATGTTTGGAGTCTAAAATGTCATTAAACTTTTAAATTAAACATTATCTTTTAATTGAAAAAATATATTTAATTTCTGCCATTTCAGAATCAGACGTCTTCAATGCATGTAGCTTTATTTCGTCGGCTACCGAGCACTTTTGGTTGTCAACCAATTGTCCTAAACATAAGCATGTTCAGTAAAGCGATTATGTAATATTTTTCTCTATAAATAAAAATATTATATTTTGTTTTTTTGAGCATTTTGATAATTTCACTTTTCTCCACGAGATTTCCTTTATATAATATATATATATATAATATATATATATATATATATATATATATAGTGTGCGTGTGTGCGCGCGCGTGTGTGTGTAATTAAAAGCGCTTGAGATGGGCAATACAAATGTAATTAAACTAGCCTACACTATTTACTAGCGGGACTAGAAAAAATAACAATTCGTAATATACGAGCACTTGCTTATGTATTTTCTTGAGTCGAATTTCAGAATTTTTATACGTGATCCGTAAATCAAAATCAGTCAATTCCTTATCAGGGGTCGATAAACATTGAGAATTGCAAAAATCATTACCATATTTATCCACTTTAGAACCTTCGTTTAATATCATAGGCAGTCTGGTTGTGCCAAAGTTGTTAGTATATTGGAAGCTAGCTAAGTTAAAAAGTCAGTATTGGCAAATATTTGCCATAAACATTTTTACTGACCCCTTCAATCTTTATCATTAATCATGTCGTAAACGTGTGTCAGTTATATTTGCGACGCCATCGTTCGTGGTTAGAATCGCATAAACCAACATACAAATAAGTTTAAGAGGCAGCCATTCAACTCATGCGGGAAGCGATGAAAAAAATGCATCTCTATAAAACAGGTCGTGACAGACATGCAGTGATATTTCTAAATAATATAATGCACTACTGGGACCTGTGGAAATTTCAGTGTACTCATCTGTTTTATATAAAAAAATGAACTCATTTTTTCCCGTCTGATTTTGACATTAATAGGATTAAAAATCAAGATATTTCATGCAAATATAATATGCACAAACGGAAGATAAATATCTGAGGTGTGTTATAGGCTTATAATTTATCAAATTCCTCGATAATCTTAGATTTCTATACTTTTTCTGTTGAGAAGTCACGGCCAAAATCGGTTAAGATCAATGGAAGTGGTAAAATATTTTCTCTCTAATAAATTCCTCGTCCCCCTGCCACCACTTAACACCGTTTGGGGATCGTTCACAAGGAACAGTTGAGAAGAGAACACCTGTTTGGCTTCGTAGTTCTTTCATGTGAAGTTATTTAAAATCACTTAACTAAGCTGCAGTGCTGTGGCGTAGTGGTTAGCGTGCTGGACAATTCGCATATTTTCACGTTCGCGCCGACCTACCGTAGTCGTTTTTTTTTGTTCTTTTTTCCTAAACAACTGGAATGGACTTTTCTTGGTGGCCGAACTGTTAACGTTGCAGATGTTTTTTTTTTCACACTTTATTTTCCTACTTTTACTCATGACTCCGGGTTTTATCCTTCCTACCATAACATTTTTTAAACCCCCCCCGTCCCGGAAACAAACACTCGGGCAACGCCGGGTACCCCCGCTAGTTATATAATATATTGATGTTGGAATTCTGTGGACGTTCCACTTTAGAGACGTGCGGATATTATTTCAGCTCTTGTTAAAACTGCAAAAGTATTTATCTAAGATAACAGTGACGCTCGGCGTAGCCCAGTCGTAAAATACGCTTAAAATATAAAATTTTAATTCATGCAGATTTCGAATATATTATAGAGTGTATTTTCTATCGATTATTTTATATTATAATGTTGTGATTTCAGAAATGTAAATATGTATATTTTATGACTTGGGTACATAAGATTGAATTGAAACTGAAACCGAAACCTATGAAGAAAATTAGAGGTATATATATATATATATATATATATATATATATATATACTTGTGTTCCTTTCAGTTATAACCGAAACCAAAATTTATGAATTCTTGGAATAATGAGTTATTACAAGAAATGGAATTTCATAAACGATAATCACTCAAAAGAAAAAAGATGTACGCGTGACACAGAATTAATATATAGGTGATACTTGCTTTGCATCATTTACATTGTTCCGCAACGATTCTATTATCATTAGTTCTATTTACAATGTTAACCAAGTTTACTTTCGCCTTAGGTAAATATTTTTGGACGTATAGACCTTTATTTTGAACTTGATAGCCAATACTACGGCGATCGTTGCATCGACCAGTAGCGCATCGGATAAGGACTGAGTAGCAATCTGTTTTAATTGACAATTATCTAGTCCTTGGATGTTACATGTTTTCTAGAAACGATAATAACGAATTATAGTAATCGTTCTGATAACTGATTATAATAATTATAATAGATTTGAAAACATGGAATCAAGAAAACTGAAACTAATCGTAACTTCCACCTTAAAAAATGCAGCTGTCATAAACTAGTCGGCAATGTGTTAACGTGAATGAACAGATCGATAAAAGAAAGCAGAAGTATATGTGTATTGGATTAATGCGATAAAAACGGGAAATTTGTGAGGTTTACTGTCACATAGTTCTATTAAACCTAATGCCCATTGTCTTTGTGAAATCAAGAGTAAGCGGATGTCTCAATGCACAGTGCATTAGCAAAGATTATTGCAAAAGGTGGAGAGCGCAGCAAATCTGGGGAAGCGTGTTGACACTAAGACTCCAGGAAACTTCATCTACTTTTGGCGGTAAGCCATCTCCGATGATCTGCGTGAAAAGTAGTCAGTCCTACTACAAATAATTTCGCTTTCGTATTTGAAGGACTTCGTCCAGAGAAATAGGATTTATCAAAGTGGATAGCCTTCAATCACGACTCCTTACCAGGAGCTCCACGAATCGAGGATTTTCCTAATGATATAGGTTGTATCAAAAATAACAGGGCTCTGAAGACCGCTGACCACATCAATAACTTAATATCTTGACGGACCAATTGATTCCACACACGCAACGCACCGAGTAACAAAGGCTACCTGAGTTTAACTGAATGAATATCGCTTTATTTCTAAGAGCATTAGTCACGCTCATTTGTCAATTTTGATTAAAGGCACTGAAAATTCTATGAATTTTGAACGCTTTCCAACCTTATCAATAGCTCTATATTTACTATTTTATAAAAGTCATTTTGTAAGTGTGTATATATATATATAGATATATATATATATATATATATATATATATATATAAATTGGAAAAGATGGGGAGAGTCAGAGAAAGATACATTTGCACACTTATGTGCACATATTTTCTTCATGTAGGTGTCTTATTTACTTTTTTTTGTAATCCAAAAATGTGTTTACGGTGATTCTCAAATCTCCAGTCATGTATATTGTTTTACATAATTCGATTCCTTTCTGGTGTATCCGATGGAAACGCGTTTTGTTTTATTCTTACCAATCTAAACGACATTTCTTTCTTATAATTCGAAAAAATGGTCGCTCATAATCTTGTTCACATTGCTATGTCTAACATCCATCTAAAAGCGAAAACCTCATCAAAATTACCAAGACAATTTACACTGAGAAAATATATTTTACATAATATTCTAGCAAGCATGCTCGGCGTTGCCCCAAAATGAGTAAGAACCTATTCATAGAATCGAATCAACGTTTACTGTTATGTTGAAATATTTTATTGAATTACATAAACAGCAACGTTCTATTGTGTTCGTTAATGTAAAATCTGAACGCTAACATCGCTTAAAATATTGTAAAAATATAATATACTACGAAACTAGCAGAGTGACCCGACGCTGTCGTGGATTTAATGCCGATTAACGTATATTTCACACTTCTTTATTTTTATTGTTATCAACATCGACAAAATAGGCCATCTTTCAATAAAATCGATTGATTGCCTGTTCTAATTCGGGTCCCATTGAAGTTTACCTTGAGCAAGGTTCGAATACTACTTGCAGTGACTACGTTTACAATATATTGTAGTCTATATTGCATTAGAGAAGGTATTTTTGATTTTATTAAATTTATTTTTATATATAATAGATCGTATTAAAGTTTAAAATGTAAAACCTAATTATCGTGCTTGAATTGTCATCTAAACAAGACCTCATTTCGAACGCGCGCCGGTCATATCAAAGAACCTACTATTGATTGTATATGCCTGAAATAACACGATATGCGCTAATAATGTTTTTAATTTAAGTTTAAAATGAAACCGTCAAGTATCATTGTGAAACTGTCCTTCGAACAGAAACATTCATTTCGATCGAGTCCCTGCCATACCAAAGAACTTACGGTTGATTTTTATGTTGACCAATTTGGCTTGTGTGGTAATGGAACATCTCAAAGACACTTATGTTAGTTCAAATCGCCTGTTCTTTATTCGTATTAGTTCTATTATCGATACTTATCGACGACATTTCGACACAAAACATAACATAACACTGCAAAGCCTATAAAGTACCCTCGTGTGAAATTTCATAAAAATCGCACCAGTCGTTTTAGAGTTCATATGGAACAAACTCATGTATTTGTTTAAAACATTACTTACCAAACTCCGTCAATTTCTGGTCTACAGACATTACACTTACTATATAGAGTATTCAAACCCATGCAAATCTTTATATTTGGGTTTTATCCGGTGAAAATCAGTGCAAAAGTAAAAATTAAATAGAATTTGCCAGGTGAAGGTCGAACGACGTCATTACGAATATGCATGCAAAACGTAATAGCTATTAGTCCATGTTTTACTTTTTAGCTTTGCAGCAAACGTCTTTATAGCTCAGGCATTAATATCAGGAAAATTTAATTTTAAGCTAAACGTTTTGATTTCGATTTATGGTCATGACAAACGTCATTATTGTAAACTTTTAAATCACTATATTGGGTACAAATAATCTAAAAGGTTCACCTCCGTTTAAATGTATGTATGTATGTCCGTGTGTGTCTGCCTAACACTTCCGACTGAGGCGACGGATTTTTCACGGGATCGATACCGTTTTGAAGCTCGACTCTTCGGACGACATATATCTAGAATTGGCCAAAAACATTACATCCTGAACTGGGCATATTTTTACAAACCGGGTTGCCCTTTTTTATTCCGCCGATGTTTTCGAAAGTCATCCCTTTTAGATGACTCGCCTTAATTTAAAACTTCGCCACTTCCAGTTTGTCAATGGAAGCAACGACAAAGACGTCACATTGTTTTACGTCATTTTCTTCTTTCGCGGTACGGGTTCGAGCTTGCCTGTTTACTACCACGTATTTTTTGCTGAACCCACATTTTCAAACACCTGTAAAACGACGGCCACCCAGGCACGTAAGATAAATACGAAATCAAGATTTGATATTTAAACGGATTTTACGACCGGTTTATGCCGGGCAGTGGGTAGTCAATAGAAGAATCTTAAATCTAAGCGAGCGGTACTGAACATTACATAAGAGACCAAGATTTTCCAACACATAAACAAGCTTATTATCTAATACAGATATAGAAAGGTTTACATAATACATATCAGGATTATCTGGCAGCATATTGAAACCTCAGCAGCAGCTGGTCTGATTGAAGGGTGGAAAAGCTGAAGGAATTTTACCTTTTGGCAAAACGCGTTGGAAATTTAGGTGTCAAGTCATATGACAAGAGAATTACGTCACCTCTTCAGGGAATAGACCAGAGTTTCGAGTTCTTAGGAGCCAGGAAGCAAGGCGCGTGACATATATCCAACAATGTAGAAGGACATTTTAGTGAACGTTGCAGAGACTTTGACCTTGCGTCTTCCATTCTCCATAACGTTACGAAAGACGTCATACCAATTTGTTAGTTGTCTCTTGCTAGAATTAACCGTTCTCTAAATTAAACACCTGAAACCTAACATCTCATGAGTGGATTCGTTTTCAGTTAAACAGAAGCTAAAAAAAACATGACGACGGAGCCTCTGCTTGAAAAAAAAAAAACGATTGAAAAATGGCAAGCGACCACGCATGTATGTAAAAACAAGGTCTACACAGTTGTTTGCTACTTTCCAAATGCTACATATATTAGATGCTGTGAGATGTTAGACTTTCTAAGGATGTCGCTTTATACATATGTGAGTGTTTATGCAGACTAGGACATGTAATAAATAATACAATCTGTTAGATGTATGGAATTACATTGTTCAACAGTGTCTAAATGCTGATATCCAAAATGCACAACATTGTCGCTAAGAAAGAGGAGGGTGTGTCGACTAGGATGTCTTGAGAATTTCAAGAGGGCAGTCGCGAAACTTGTCATATCCAAGTCGATCAATATCGCTGAGATAGTAAAGCACCCTGCCAAAAAATCTTCTACACCGGCCTACACAAAGACCAACCATAGGATTTGAAAATAGAGGGAAAAAAAGCACACACAGACACACAGACCTTAGATTATATATATGAATCTCTAGCAACCGTGCTTATGTTCTTGCTTGCATCTTGTCTTCGAAAGTAAGGAGAGTCCATCTTTCACCAAAGGGATGTGAGCAGAATGTATATACAGGGTGACCCCCCAAAAACATTCAATTGTTTTTCTGAGCCTTTTACAGTCACAGGAGCAAAAAGGCCAAAGATCCTAGTGTTTTGAATATAATAAACTAGTATGACGAAAGTTTCATTTCATTCAGACAAACCACTAAGAAACGGAGCCTAATTAGAGTTGGACCTGTTTTTTTTTGTTTTTTTTTTTTTTTGCTCTTACTACTGTATATTAGAATTAATATAATACGTAACATGCCATTATTAATCCCTTATATTTAAGCGTAACTTACGAACGAGCAAATATATATATATATATATATATATATATATATATATATATATATATATATATATATATAAGTTACAGCGATGTAACTTCCCTAATGGACATCAATGAGACTGCTATTTCTAAAATATGCCACATGACAATTGGAGGCAAATTATAGTGTATTTATTTAACACACATTAGTAGCTACGTATATACACACCTGTTTTGTTGCAAGTGTTTGAAAAGACCAGTATTATCATGTCATGATATTCTAAATAATTACATATTTATACTTATATAATAACGGAAGATTTTTCATGAGAAATTGAATATTTAGGATGAAGTTTCACTGTAGATATATGACCAAGGCCGGTGTGTTCTCTTAAAACCATTGAGGAAATGTGTATGCACATATCTAGACAAAATTATTTTTATCAAAATTCAATATATATTTGTACGCACACACACACGTGTGTGCGTGTGTGCGTGTGCGCGTGTAAACGAAGGTCGTTCCCAAATAAAGTATCTTTACAATGATGTCTAATAAAGTTGTCCTTCCGGATCAAGCCTTTAATTGTTATTAGTCGTTGTTGGAAGCTATATTTTATAACTGGAATCCCCATCGTTACTCAAAATTAGCAGATAAAAAAAGAACCAGATTACTGGTAATAAGTTCGTTGCGAACATGATATTGATAAAGACACTGTCTTTAATTACATCTGCGAGGGAACAGAAGACAAACAGACATCAAATATAAATATCGTATATTTGTACTGGGCGCGCTTCCCGTGGATTCTCTATTCCCCTGTATACTAATTTTTCTAGAACAGAAATATCAGTAATAATTTTATTTAAAATATGCCGTCGTTGTTTTAGATTATATTCGTATCTCAAGAGTGCAGACTAATTAGTTCTGTTTCCAAATTATTACCGCAATACTAACATCTTTTTTGTATACTTTTAGAACAAGAATACAATACTCCAAAAATCTAAATATTTTATTTAAATATTACTGGCTTACCCTATGTGCAAAGGAATATGAGGAATATAAAGTTATAAAACTTTTTTTTTATATCATCAAAACAGTAAGGAAAAGTTAAGGAGAAAATTTGAAAACGTATAGCATTTCAAGCTAAATGCTTATCAATATAGGAGAACTGCCGGAATTATACAAATACAAATATAAAAACGGAATAAAAGTATTTAAATATTTAATGAGATTAAAAGAACAAAAAAGTAGTAATTAAATATACGTATAATATATAAGGCAAATGTTTGAAAAAGGATATATATAACATTTGTTTATTATTTTTTAAAACATTATACTACTGTTTTAAATTTAAAAAAAACATTAGCTTAATGGTTTTAAAATAAAAAAAAATGTTATATACGTCAAAACAAATTATGGGCGACTTTCTAAGCAAATAAAAAAATGAGCTTCAAGGCGAAGCCACTCTTAACCATATTTTTGTTTGAAAAAAAAAATAAAAACCACCACAATAAATAAATTACATATATATATATATATATCCCAATAGAAATATTAACGTTGACAGGATCGGTAGCCACAAAGTCTTGCATTCCCGTTTCGATGATCCCAAACTATCTTTAAATTGACACTTTAATTCACAGGATTGCACCGGTGTTGTAAGGATTTTCGTATAAAATACTTTCTGGTTTGTGAGAATTGAACAGAAATTGATGCTCCACAATTTTTACCCTGTTGGGTTTGTAGATATTTGACACATTCTGCGCTTATCGGATTCCTAAAATTAAGAACTGAGGCGGATATCATTTTATTTTTGGTTTTATTCTATTTTATATTTATATTTTGTTTTTAACTTGTTTTGAACATTTTTAATCCCATCTTTTAACTTTTTCATATATATGTATATCTATAATATGAAGCTGAATGTATGTGCGTGTGTGGTCACGAATAGGCTCCTATATGGTTGACTATTATAGAAAACTGATTACATATGCTAGATGTATCGAGACACAGGAATGGGTATGTTTGATCTGGCAGACCAGTGGTTCATAAAAATTGTGGGGTCTGGTCCACAAAGTATGGAAATAAAAAATAAATTAAAAAAAACGTTTACAAGTGTTTCTGATATAGATGTACCTAATACTTTCATAAGTATGTTTTAACTTAAATAGGGATGGTATAAAATTGTGGGGTCTGCGTTCGCGCCTGGCCTCCATAGAATGGAAGTAGGAGCAAACTTTAACAAAGGCTTTTCATATATCTGTAAGTATACTTTGATAATTATGTTTCCGTTTAAAAAAAAAACATGGTATAAAATTATGGGGTGTTCGTTCGCACCTTACCTCCATAGAATGAAAATATGTGAAAATTTAACAAGGTTTTTAATATAGATCCACAGAATATTGTGTTAAGTGTTTCAGTGTGAACAGGTATGGTATAAATTATGGGGTTTATCTATTTTATTTTTACTTTCATTTTATTTTGCTTTGGTTGTGATACTCCCAAATTGAACCCAAATTTACAACCCTACCTTTTTATTACCTAGCATACTTTCAGAAATCAGTCAATTTTCGGTAGGCTGTTTTTGAACCCAGTCAATGCGGGTACATTTGATTATATATACTTGAAAAAACAACAATAACAAAATCTAAATTTATAAGCGATAAAAATAAATAGTATAATTAATCTAGAGATTATGGCCTAACGGTTAAGGCACCGGACTGTGGTAAATATGGTCTGAGGTTCGATCCCTAGAAACAGTTGAACTACGCTGACGAGGTAGTGACCTCGAAACACGCGTGTACGTAGATTCGTGTTTTAAAAATAAATAAAAATGTTATATACGTCCAAACAAATTAAAAGGACGACTTTCTAAGTAAATAAAAAATAAGCTTCGAGGCGGAGCCAATGTTAACCGTATGTATCGCTTGAAAAAACAACAACATACACACACACATTATATATATATATATATATATATATATATATATATATATATATATATATTAGTCCTCGCGCAAAAGCGCAGGACAAAATGTTTTAAATAATAATATAATACCAAAGTCTTTCGCTAGCGAGGACTACTATTGAGCGTAACCAGTTATACACTCCTTTTGAAATATTCATCTATTTTTTTCGTAATCTACTGAATATTTTTGATGAAACCTATATGAAATATGTTCCTTATTAAATTGTAAAGCTTTTCTATTCTGAAAATGTTTAAGAAATTTAATCTAAAAAGTTATTTTTAAAGTTTTTGTTTAAAAAAATCAGGTTTTCTCATTCAGACATGTATGCCAAAGAGGGACTTGCAAAAAAGAGTTGTGGAGTGAGAAGAATTGCAAACTGAAACAGAATATTCAGACCTGTAATAATACAAAGAGGGGGGTTCAAAAATGAGTTGTGGTGTGAGGAGAAATACAATCTGAAATACAGTAGGAGAGTTTTTATAAATACATACAAAATCACCTTCATCTTTTTTACATCCAAATTAAATTAAATACAATATAATCTTAAAAAAGATATGATACAAGTTAGAAAAGCCTTTCATCCAAGGCATGAAAATTGTTAAAAATGTTTTTACTATAGGCTTTAAAAATAAAGGTACAAGATCCAATTTGAAATTTATCTTCAAAGTGCACTTTTATACATTTTACAAAGTAAGGTATTAAATTTGCATACATTACTTTGTAAAATTTATACAAATACACTATGAAGATAAAATTTCAAATTGAATCGTGTATCTTTGCTTTTAAAGCCTATAGTAAAAACATTTGTTTAACAATTTTCATGCCTTGGATTAAATGCTTTTCTTATATATATATATATATATATATATATATATATTCTTTCTTTCTAGTTACTGTTTCTACCTCTTCACTCTTTACGTACTGTTCTATTTATTTTTTGCTTGTAATATTTCCTCTTTAAATGATCCACATTAATTCATATTTACTCGTTTACTTTTACCTACAGACATATCCTTCTTTACCCTTACATGTTGTACATAATTGTAATTACTATTTGTCTTTTTCTTACATACTCATTTAATATATAAATGCCATTTGGCTATTTATTTGCATTTTCCTTAATTCTGGCATTACTTAACTGCTGATGAGAAGCATTTGGCTTCGAAATGCCATGACCTTTAAAATATTCTTAACTATTCCGTTAACGGTTTTTTTCGTTTGATATGTTATATCCCATTTTTTTTTCTAATTAAATGTTTAGTTTTTGTTTATCTTGATATGATTTGCTTTGATAAGGATTTACTTTTTAAGAACATTTTATATATGTAATTATTTATTCATACATAGTGAAACTATTGTTTTACGATTACGAAATCATCAATGTAGGAGGTGACAATTCGTGCCGGTCTGTAGATTCTGACTCAGTAACAAAGCCACATTTGACTCAATTTTCTAAGCCAGTATATTCGGACCATCAAACAATTCTTACGAGAATAAAAAGGAATTAGTATTAATTGCACAATTCAAGCACCTGCATAGACAAACGAGATTGTTCGAAAGATGGAAGTCGTTAACATTGCATTACGCTAGCTGACTGTGTCTTTGTTTATACTGTTTTTTTTTTATAATTCTACTAAAAGCTTAAAACATTGAAATGCTTCGAAGACGGAAGTGCTACATTAAATTGAGCGACGATATGTCATCCAGAATGTATTTTCTACTTACTCATTACCATTATTTATGCAGTTATTAGATTGGTGCAAAAGAATTTCGTTATTCGACGTCCAACTTCATGTAAAAAAAAAAAAAAAAAAAAAAAAAAAAAAACGACATTGGTTTTGCAATAATAATAATTAGCCGGACCTATGGAAATTCCACAGGGGACTCATTCTCATAATATATTGATGTTGGCATTCTGTAGATGTTCAGTATAAATGAAGATGCTCTGATAGTGTAGCTTTTATTTAACAGTGCAAAAGTATTTACCCAAAGTAGCACGAACGCTCGTTAAAGTTGGGTCGTAAAGAACGCATACATATATTTTAATTCTTGCAAATTTCGTAAATATTATGATAGAGTTGAGGTTTTATCGATGTTTATGTTATAAAGTTGCGATGTAATATGTAATATATATATATATATATATATATATATATATATATATATATATATATCCGTACGACGTTGGTTCATTTGCTGGAATCGAAACGAATAAAAACTTGTGAAAAAATATATAACTTATACGTCTCTTTCTCTCTCTCTCTCTATATATATATATATATATATATATATATATATATATATAACTTGAGTACCTTCAGCCATAATCGAAACCAAAACTTAATTCTTGATAAAATTATTTATAAAAAAAAAAAGATTATTTAAGTGCCGTCAACTATATTCGAAACCGAAACCAAAACTTATGACAAATTTTTGGTAAAACTATTACAAGAAATAGAACATAACTAAACGGCCCGAGTGTTAGCGGTATACACAAGACACACGCTATCCTAATAATATATAGATAATAAAAAACGATGAGCGCACTTAGTGACTGACATCACTGTCGCGTCTGAAATCGACGAACTCATCGTGTGACGGTGTTGCTATGAAAATATTCTTTATACTAGTTAAACAATAGGGCGACAATATTTGATAGATGTATGCAGAGAAAAATGGATCTATTTCAATGACGTATCTGCTTCTGACCCACGTCTATTACAGGTTGCTTTCTAAGCCTTTCACAACGTTAAGATATTTACGTTGTGAAATATCTACAACGGACAGAAAAATTTCAGGTAATCAATCCATGAGATTAGTTATCTTATCAATGTAAGTTGCTATCTCCTCCTCTTGTTTTGGTTAAAATAAAATATTAGGAGGCAATACTTTTAGAATTCGCTTTGTTTTAGGTTAGAAGAAAATGATTTTTTTCTTTCATCACTTTACACCCCCTCCCCTTGTACATAATTCTAGATTTTTGATGAATTGATATCTTGCTTTGCTTTTTAGGTTAGTAATTAACATACAAATATCATTGTAACCGTCTCAGCCGTCAAAAATGGATATTAGTGAGAAACATTCGACAGATTTCATGCTCTATGAACTTAAAAAAAAAAAAAAAAATACGTCAGATGGGCGAGGTTTGAAAGGCTAACTTCATTGCTGAAGACGCCATTAAAGACGCTGTGAAATCCAATCCAATTTAACCAGCAAATGATTCCCTCAATAATTCAATACAAAAAAATACCATAATCATTTTATGCTTAACGAGTTTGAAAATTGTCAAAACTTAGACATTGTTTTCCCAGCAATTTAACAGAAAGTAAGCAAATTCAAAAGTCGAGTTTGCGTATACGAGATATCTTCAATAAGTTATTACTTTTTTTTTTACATGGGAACTTTAAGAGTACACACAGAAAACTACATCCCTGCGAAGTAATCTCTTCCGGGCGCAACGCACTTTTATCGTTTCAAAACCTTAAAGGCCCCATGGAATACTTTTTGTGGGAGCGTGTCGATCTTCATCCCAGCCTCTTATCAAATCAATGGTCTCATAACGACAGTCTAATGTTTTCATTGAGCATAAGGAATAACCAAGAATAGGGAGCAATGATATGGACTGTGGGGAGGGTGAGGTACTGTCTTGGTGGCCATCTTGTTTAAATAGTTTTATCTTCTGGGCACTACTGGGACAAACTTCGCAGGAGTCTTCTGTATCTTCAGTCTCTCGCAAATAATTTTGAAAGCAGTTCCCACACTGCCTCAGCACTTATCTGTATATAAACACGACGATCCTTACCCATGAATTTATTTGGCCAATGAACTCCGGTGTCCGGACTTAGTTACTCCAACAACTCATCATCCCTCACAAAATCCCTACTTTCCTTGAATCTCTTATACTCTCTATAAAGCTGGTGGTTGATTCTTGCAATCAAGTCAAAAGGGAGTTTGACGCATTCCATACGTTACTGTTGTATTTTTTTTCCAAGTTTGAAACAGAATTTTATTACATGCCTTTCTTCTGTGCCCTCACATCAAGATTGAATTTCTTTTAATTCACAAGTTGTGAGAATCAGGCTTTCTGCTGTAACTGTTCATTAAAACTTTAAATCTTCAAAAATGGTCAGCCATCTCGATTTACTGAATTGTCATGGTTTACCCCACAAATTAGGCATTTCGTATGTATACTTATAGTCGAGAGACTATTTTTGCATACAATTGTGACTGGAGATGAAAAACTTGATTTTTGAAAAAAAAACAAAAAAAGAAACACTATACCACAACCAAATCCACAGCCTATCTTAAAAGTAACATAACGCCTAAAGTTTACGGTACCTTTATGATGAGACATGAAAGAACTTCTATATTATGAGTTACTAGAGTGTAATTAAATAAGAACAGCAGTAAAATACTATTCGCAGTTTGGTGGTCTAAGAATTTCTTCATCGCACAAAGAAAAAAAAACGATAAAAATGGTGCAATGCTTCTAAATGGTAACTCAGTGATTCACGAAAAATAATTACAAGTTAATATTGAAAAGATTAACCTCCTCTGAAGTATTCAGATTATATTGCTCCATACGTCTTGGATGGTACACAGGTCCTATTTTTACGAACATTAAAAGTCATTATACATTTGATAATAAAATATAGCGAATGGGATCTATAATATTAAATAAGAAATTTCCGACCATTAACATTATATGTATGTGTACTTTGCAAACGGGTAACGCCGAGCGATCCGTACGTGCACACACACAAATATATAAGTAAAAATAATTGTGTGTGTATATATATATATATATATATATATATCATTTATACGAACACACATGTAAACACATATATACACTCATGCGTACACACGCACACACACACATATATATATATGACAAAAAAGCAAAATGATACAGACAGGAAAAATAGATAAGTTGCATATATTTTAAGCGATATCATTGAATAAATATTTAAACGTTCTTTTTATATCAATGTCTTTAAAGGTCAAGTATGTTCTACTTGATTTAGGGTCGGCTTTATGTGTTGAATACGAAAATAGTATTTCTTTGTATTGGACAGAAATGATTTACGAGGTCTGCTCAATATTCTTTTTCAGAACGTTTTCGTTTTCAAAATCGCACAAAAACGGATTCGTTTCGACTCTGTTTTTGACACAGTAAGAGATGAGTCACTAGAGTTTTCGTATGTATTTACACTTTTTACTTCTGTTTACGGCTACCTGGCGTTGCCCGATGGCGATGGGTGTCTTTGAAATAGTTCTCCTGAATCATCTCTAAAGCGACATATCTAATTAAAAGATCAATAGTTTAACGAAATCCATGAGTGTTACACTTATCAAGAATGTGCAACTAAATCTTGTTGTTCATCAACTTCTCAAACACTGTTCCTAAAAGAGACGAGAGATATCGAAAGATCCAGGTGAGGCTTATCACGAGTATTATTATAATTTGAACAGACGACATTTTGAACAGGAGACGACACTTTGAACAGGAGAATATGAACTGTACACATAATGGAGAATATTCAGGAGGAGGAATTGGAAAGGATCAAGCGCTTTATATCGTCAGTATTTGAAGAAATTTAGCGTTTATCTGTGGTATAAAAATGTAAAAAACTGAACTAGTTTTCTAATGAAAATCAGGAAAAACTGCAGCAGAATCAGTAATATTAATAATAAAGGGTAATATTAATTTTGCACATTAAATTCATCAGAAGAATAAACATTTGTAGGAATCATGTTTTTCTAGAAGAATCTGATTAATAAAAATTTAACATACAAATAGCATTAAAACTAGCATTATCTTTCCTTAAGAAAGTATTCAACTAATGAACACTTTAGAAAAGTGTCATACTCATTTATGAACTGCAAAAGACTGTAGAAAAGTCCAGGGGAACATTTGATAGGATATGAAGCCTTAGATCGCCAGTATTTGAAAAAGAAACGATCATTTGTAGAATAAAAGCTTGGGAAACGGAATTAGAGCTGTTCCTGAATGTGATTAGAAAACTACCAGAATAATCAAGTAAACAATTCTAAGCGACAAGATCCAAAAACGAAGTAGATAATTTACAATACGTTAAAGCACACACTAATATAAAACTAATAACATAATATTTTTAAAAAAATCACAAAGCACACGTTGAAATTAGAGTCAAGTAATTTGGATATAAATACACATAATCTATGTTCCCATTTTGCAGATATGGGTAAATCTTCTGTAGTATTTTTGTATAAGTACTTCCTTAAAGTACTCTCAAAGTATGATATTTAATCATTTAGAAAACTACTCCAAAAATATCGCATATCCCTTTTGTTCGTATTATTGATTCAATCATTCTTAAATATAGGTTATAGTACACTAGCGCATATTATACAACCGAGGTGTGTGTCCTAAAAATATGCAAATAAATTAAATATGTATGCAATTAAGAGTTTTAAAATCAGGTTATTGGAATAACTAATACGGATTCAATCACAATTATGGATTGAAAAATATAAAAACATATCTTATATTTAGCACCCAAAAAATATTGCGTGATTTTGACAACGTTTCATAGATAATTGGTAGAATACTTACATCCAGTGTTCTCCCCATTCGATCTGGTTTATTTGTTGATGACGGGTTAAACCCAAACAACGTGCCCACGAATAAAATGTTATGGACGTAATATATATATATATATATATGAATAAAATAAAGCAAAATATAAATGATGCTTTAGACGTTATGTGAATAAAAAGGAAAAACCTAAAAGAGTAAAAACAATCCACGTTTCGTCCCTATTTCAGGGGGCTGTAAAGTTTGCGTTAAGCAAGCTGGTTTTCCAATCCGACAGCGTGTCGCCGTGACTGAGTGTAAACACATAATGGCGATTCCTGTTCTTTTATAAGGGGGATAACTCCACTTATGCAAAGTCTGAGCGAAAGGGCGATAACTCCTTTCTGGCCTCTACATGACCCTCCCCCTCGTGACCACAAAAGCAAGTTGTTGTGGTCATCCTTTATGTGGAGAAATACCCGTGCGACGTCCCCCGCATTTGCGGGGACAACCCCCTTGGGACTCTCGTCCTCCGACTTGACGGTTCCCTAAACGGAGGAGGACTGTATTTTTGGGTATCTCCTCCCGTGGTATCTTCCACTTCCATTTTTTCCTCATGTTCGCTTGGGGATTCCGTGTCGGCGTGTTGTTCCACCTCCATTGCCTCCTCCGGAGGTTGTTCCTGTGGGGTCTCCACATTTCTAGGTGGGTTCGGGATTTCTTGTCTGATGTTACGAGGGCCATCCACTACCGGGTGTATTCTGCGGAGAAACCGACGGTTGCGCAATGTCACTCGATTGCTTCCATCGACCCGGACTTGGTACTGTCGGTACCCCTGGGTCTCCACGATTCTCCCTGTCTTTGTCCATCGACGTGGATGGTTCCCGTCCTGGTTCTGGACGTAATCTCCTACCTGGAGTTCCCGGAGTGGGCGACTATGTTGGTTGTAATACTGCTCGTTCCTCATGTGTCTTTTGGCCATTGCCACTTCCCTTAGTTTGCCTATTTCTGTCCACTGTTTTCGAACCTGGTATTTGTCCCGCAGGACAGGAAGGTGGTCTTTAATGACCCGACCTTACAGCATCATGGCCGGGGACATGTCCAGATCCTGGACAGGCGTGTTCCTATGGGCCAGTAGTGCTCGGGCTGCCCGATCATGGCACAGGCGTCCATAACTGTCCGTATTGTCCGCCAGTATACGTTTCGCGGTTTTGACGGCTAACTCTGCGCGGCCATTGCCTTGGGCATAATGTGCTGATGAGGTACGTTTTCGTATGCCCCAATTGCTCAAAAAGGAGTCGTATTCCTGGGATTCAAATGGTGGTCAACCATCCGATGAAATCTCTTCCGGTACGCCGTAGGTACAGAACCAAGTCCTCAAGGTATCGCACACCGTCTTGGTTCTTCCCGACGTCATTAGAGCCACTTCAACCCATCCCGTATACCTGTCTGCGTATACCATAAAGTGTCTACCCTGCATCTGGACGAAGTCAACCACCACTTGTTGGAATGGAAATTCCGGGTCTGCTGGGGACATCAAGGGTTCTCTGGGCTGAGACGGTGCGATTTCATTGCACGTGCGGCACTGGGCTCTTGTTTGCCTGATGTTAGCATCCAACCCTGGCCAGAATAGTCGTTGTCTCGCATTCGCTAGCATTCCGTTCACACCCTGATGAGCGGAATGAAGAGATTCCAATACCTCTTCGCGGAGTTGTCGAGGTATTAGGATTTTGTTCCCCTTGATGAGCACTCCTTCCAGGCAATATAACTCCTCACGCATAGGCCAGAAGACTCGAATTACGGTTGGGATATTGTTACGTGACTGAGGGGAGCCACTTTGAATCAGTTCTTTTAAAGTCCTGCATTCTTCGTCTGTGGCTGTCGCAGCGACAATCCTTCCCCATGTGATAGCTCTTAACGTAGTATCATTCTCGTACATCGATGTTTGGGCGGCTTTGACTGCGGTGTCAATGGATTGGTCTTGGTCTCTTGGTGGGGTGCCTGCTGGGTACCGAGATGCACAGTCAGGGACCAAGTGGAGTTTCCCCGGTCGATGTTTTATCTTGAATTTATACAAGGGTGACTTTTCCTTGAAGTTTAACAGGCGTGGGTTTTTTATATTCTCCAGGGCTCGGTCTGAAAATATATTAACGAGCGGTAAGTGATCCACTGTAATCACCAAGTCTGGGCATCCGAGTATGAACATGCGGCATAATTCCAACCCATAGATAAGAGCCAACGCTTCACCTTCCACTGGTGCATATCGTGATTCCGCGTCGTTGGTAAAACGGGATCCCGCCAGGATGAGTTTCCAATGGCCATCCCCACAACTCATGTTTAATTCCCCCTCACATCTGCAATGCTTTTGAAACAGAAAATACGATATCCCTGTTTTGCTGTAGTATGTCGCGAGTCCTGTTGCTCTGTTCACTTCGAACGTTTGGATGACTTTTTCAATTCTTTCCACTATTATTTTTTTTCGACTATTGGAATACCTATTCCAGTGTCTCATCCCAATAAAATTTCCTGTCCTTTGGTTTCACCAACTCTCGGAATGGGGCCATAACTTCGGCTTGTGAGAATGCATAGGAGACTTGGTTTACGAGTCCGAACCAAGACCTAACCCCAGTAATATTTGTCGAGGTGGGGAAGCTCAGGATGGCTTCAGTCATTCTTCTTGTGGGTTTGACCCCGTTCGCTGTTACTTGAAACCCTGCGAACTCCACTTCCATGTAAGCAAAGTGAAACTTGTCTGGGTTAAACACAATCCCCCTATCGACGCAGTGGTTTATATATTCAATTGTGTGCCAGAATGAGGATTCCATTGAGTTGTCCCACAGGAGACTGTCATCTATACACCGAGTTTTTCGAGCCATGTCCATGGTGATATCATCAAATCGACGGGTGTAGCCATCTCCTGATCCATGGAATCCTTGAGGGGCTCGACAGTACCTGTATCGACCCCATTCAGTGATGAACGTGGTGGCGTTTCGTGCAGCTGGAGACAGCGGTAAACTGTGGTAACCGTTCCACGCATTCGAGTACAGTCTTCCTGGTATGTGCAGGTATTACCGAGACCTGATTGAATGGGGACGAAGTGTGGTGCGTCTCCCTCATGGTCGCCTCGTTCAACTTTTGTAAGTCCACCGTCCGCCTTGGGGATCCATCCTTTTTTGGTGTGACACCCATTCTCGAGCACCAAGTAGTTGGTGTGCCTACCGGTACGGGTTCGATTATCCCCAGTGCCACGTCACGGTCTATATCTTGTTTCACCTTTTCCTTCCAATGATGGGGGACATGTATTGGTGTGTGGATTGCTGTCGGTGTCGCATCTGGGAGGAATTTTATTTCTAAGGGTTTACCCTTCATTACTTGGAGTGGTTGGTGTGGACAGGTATTGAATGCTTGACCTTGAAATGTTCCTTTAGCAATTGCTCCAATTTTTCTCTGTTAATGTCGGTTGGCTCCAATGGGATTGCTGCTGGTTTCTTCGGAGCCGGTGCTCTGCGCGGAAACCCGCAAGGGGCCGTCTCTTCTGTTTCCGCTGAGCTGCTTTGCGAAAATGACGTAGGAAAATTGGATGACAATAATTTCAGCTCCTTAAGTGCCGTTTGTGATAAGTAGAGCCCGGATGTGTTGTCAGACACATACATTGCCTGTCGTGTTTCTCTTGATCCCACCTTAATATGTAAAAACAGGACCCCCCTTGTTGTGTAACTGGCTATTTGTTATACCCCTTATCCGATGGGTAGTTGGAACCAAGTACCCATTTGGGTACCCGAGGAGTCCTTGAATCTCGGGTCCAACAGAGCAAGTTTGGGCTCCTGTGTCCGCGAAGGCTTGGTGGCGTGGGTGCTCACTTTCATCGGCTTCTTTGGCACCCTTCCAAAGGTCGCATGGCACTTGTTCATTACAGTTACCTCTGCTGTAACTGAGGGGGGCGGTTCTGGGGCGCCCACCTGGAACTGTTTCCCATTCCACTCAAGGTGAGGAATGTTTGCCGGTTGTCTCTCATTGTGTCTGTGAGTAGGGGCTTTATCCGTGGTGCAAACATGAACGACTCCCCGCTTTTTATAGCATCCGTTTTCCATCTATTAATTTTCCGGCACACCTTTTTAATGTGCCCTACTATTCCACAAAAGTGGCACTTGAGTCCTACTGCTGGGCAATCTTTCCGGTTCATCGATCCACCTCGGTGTGATGTTTTTTCCGCAACCGTTGCAAGGTTTGGTGTCCCGTGGGGTCGACAGGGCCTTTGCCTCATGCATTTGTTGTACTTGATTCGACGTTTGTACCCCAGATATCGTGAGAGGTTGTGTGGTATCGGAAAAGTGTGGAGTTGGTTCGTCTGTTGCCTCCAGGCAAACCAACCGTGAAAACTTTAGATCCAAGGTAGGAAGTGTAGCTGCCTCTGCCAGTACCCTTCTCTGGTGTTCGATATTTCTTAACCCTGCCATCATTTGCCCGGTAACCATATCGTCTGAGTAATTAACCTGCTGCCGGCAAGTGG
>NC_136523.1:9910009-9965009 GCF_053919585.1 Euprymna scolopes | reverse complement strand
GTGTGTGAATATTTAATGTTGAAAATATATATATATATACCGCTTCAAATTCACATTTTAGTTAAAATGCAGTTTCGTAAAATGAATTTATTCAACACATCAATAAAAAACAAAACAAATAACATCAGAATCTGTTTTGATATTTTGTTTTTTGATTATTATTTTCTATATAATAGGGGTTAAATTGTAGAAGCCGTATCTTGGCGTAATAGTATTGTGTAATATTAGTGCCGACTCTAAAAGGGGTTTAGCTCTATCAAGTATTTTATAATTTTCGCATGATCTAAATTAAATGAATGATCCTGTTCGGCACAATGGCAAAGATTGTATCTAGGGCGTTACCATTCCTTATATCTCTTCTGTGTTCGTAAAGTCATAATTTCAATTCACGCTGTGTCCCACCTATGTATTCTTATTGACAATTTTTACATGGGATGGAATATATATCGGCGTCGGATGTGAGGGTTTTGGGAGAGTGTTTGGTAGTTTTTAATGGGTTTTATTGTGGTGGAAGGTGTTTGTATCAAGTGAAAACCAAGTCTATTAAGAGTGTCATAGATTTCTGTATTTTTGTGTGGGCGAAAATGAAAAGATGTCTGTTCAATAGTGAGGTATTTGTTTTATTTTTCTGCCTGTTTATATTATAGTGTATTTTCCTAGTTTTTTTCTTTGCGTAAGAAAAAAATAGGATGCGTCCTGTTTTTTTTTTAAACCACTCATGATGTACTGAATTTCATTAAGATATTGGGGGCTGCATATTCTAAATATATATATGATGATTGCAACGTCTTGTCAGATGAGAGCCACTCCCTCAGTCACTAAAGGTCCATGTGCCCGAATATGGCTTTTTAGCCCTGCCAGCGACTTGCACACCCTCAAGCAGACATGCCACTGAAAACGCTCACTGATCTGTATGAGACTAACAGCAGTGGAACCTGTATTATCGTGGGCTTTCATGTGATTAACAAAACCTGCCTTCGACAACAGAGCCCGATCACACACCTTACAGATCCAGAGATCTCGATGGTTGGGCGGCAAGGTTTGGCATTTCCTACATGCTCTCTTAAGCTTCTCTCGGTCTAGTTTGGCTGCTTCATAGTGTTCTGCACCCCTGTATATCAGTGTCCTCCACTGCTTGCGATCATACGCTAGGGACTCCCAACTGTCAACAGGAATATTAAAGCTCACCAGACTATCCTTGATGCTATCACGAAAACGTTTTTTGGGTTTGTGCTGGGGTCTTTTTCCAAGAAAGAGCTCACCATAGAAAAGTTGTTTTGGGAGACGATAGCCTTCAAACCGGATGAGATGACACGCCCAACGCAAATGGTTCTTAATAACAATGGTAGCAATACTGGTTGTTTTGGCCTTTTTTAAGAGATATGTATCAGGGACAAAGCTATACCACTTTAAACCCAGAATGTGTCTAAGGCAGTGCTGATGGAACCTCTCGAGCAATTCTATATGTGTCCGGTACAAGGTCCAAGTTTCAGATGCGTAGAGTAGGGATGGTACTACACATGCTTGATATACTGAAATTTTAGTTGTCAGAGTCAGATCACCGTCAGACCAGACTATCTTGAAGCCTTCCAAAGCATTAGATGCCTTGCTGATTCTCTGTCTTATTTCCGCATTAAGAGTGCCATCATTTGATAAGGCACTCCCAAGGTAGACAAATTTTTACGACTTCAAGGCGCTTTCAACAGACGAATATATCAGGTTCCACATACAAATCATTGGGAGCGGGAGTGTACATGGACTTTAGTTTTCTTAATGCTAACTGTCAGTCCGAAGCAGGTACAAGCATTTGTAAAGAGATCCATCACTAGTTGCATATCTACTGGGGAGTGTGTTACCAGGTCAGCATCATCAGCATACAACAGTTCCCGAACAAGTCCATCACTAACAAGTGTTTTGGCTTGGAATCTTTCGAGGTTGAACACCTTTCCAGTCGTTCGGAATCTAATATAAACCCCCGTATCACAATCGTGGAAACCATACCTGAGCACAGCAGTCAAATAGAGCGAAAACAATGTTGGTGCACATATATCACCCCGATTCACACTATTATCAATGGGGAATTCTTCCGAAAGCTGACCATTGAAGTTGACGCGACCTTTCATACTATGATGATGTTGCTTGAACTTGTCTGTAAAAGCAGGTGTACAGCCAAATTTTTCCAGCACTTTCCAAAGAGCCTCACGCTTGACTGTGTCAAACGCCTTGGTTAAGTCCACAAACACATGGCAAAGAGGCATACGCTGTTCAATACATTTTTTCCAAGAGCTGTCTAGCAGAAAACACCATATCCACAGTTCCTCGCCCACCTATAAAACCAGACTGGGATTCCGGAAGGATATTAGGACATACTTTTCCAATCGGTTTAGCAAGGGCCGTGCAAATACCTTTCCAACCGCACTCAGCAGCGAGATACCTCGATAATTTCCACAATCAGATCTTGTACCCTTTTCTTTGTACAACATAACCAAGATGGCATCTACCCAATCTTGGGCAACCAGGTAACCCTGCCATACTGACAGTATCAAAGAGGGGACCACACAATGTACATTGACACCATGTATCAGCAGCTCAACAGGGATGCCATCCAGCCCAAGGGCTTTGTTCGAGTTTATCTGTTTTATGCAGTCAACTGTTTCCACAAGAGTCGGTTCAACATCAAGTTCCAGACAAAAGGAACATTGAGGGATACTTTCTATCGCAGCAACATCAACATTTGATGGGTTATGAAAAAGATCATGAAAGTGTTCATGCCATCGATGCTTAATTTCATCTGAGGTTTTCAGCAAGGTTTTCCCCTCCTTCGCCAGGAGTGGTGTAGTTGAAGAGGATTTCGGACCATAAGCCTGATGAAGCAAAGTGTAGAATGTATTGACATCTCTATGATCGTAGGCAGTCTGTATCTCCCTGGAGAGGTTAGACCACCATTTCTTTTTTATTTGGCGCACACAACACTGAACCTCACTCCTAACCGAAGAAAAGTGGGCAGCGAGCGCTGGCTCGTTCAGAGGTGAAGAGTTGAGAAGTTTCAAATAAGCTTTCCGCTTTCTATCAATTTGAGGCTTAATTTGATCGAAATTATCAGCAAACCAATCTCTGTCTGGGAACCTTCAATCCGAGAACTTCAACACCTTTTTGGTATATTGTATCTCTTACTGTCTCCCAGTCACAATCTGAGAAATCCACCTGGTTGAAAGCAGATTTCAAGGAACTTCGTACGACTGGATCCCTCAATTTGGAAACATCAATACGTTTAGGCACTTTGACACCATTGAAATATATATATATATATATATATATATTATATATATATATATAAATCAGATCACCTTTTATTTATGTCTTACAATTAGCTTAATGTTTTTTTTATACAGATCTCTATTATAGAGCTCATGTTTTGATTGTTATAGGGCATGCAATGTGTAGTTGTGATTTCAATACAAAAATGAATGACTTCTGTGCCATCAGCTGAAATCGAAACACAAACATTTACTGGTTCAGCATTCGTCGTTACTATATGAGCCATCTTCAAGCATAAAAAAGTTAAAGTTGAACTTCAACGTATAAATATATATTTCCCATTAGTATAATGTCTGTTTCAGGTCATAACTTTCCAAAATTAACTGGTTGTTTATTTTTCAGTTGTTCCACTCAAGCAGCTATTTTCATCTGAATTTTTCAGACAAAAAATACGATCCACAAAAAAGCACTTATTTAATTCACCTCACACCGATCTTCAATTTTGCTGGCCGGAGGAGATACACAAAAAAAATGCAGGGAGACAAAAAGCTTGTTTTCTAAATTTGTATATATGCACGCATTTGGGCAAATTATATTAAATAAAGACATCAATACTATGGTAAAAAAAAAAAAATCCAAACACAGATGGGCAAGAAACGTAGCAAGACAGATTGTCCATCAGCACAACGGTATGGACATAAGATGCCAACGGGAAGACTAAGAACAAGAGGGGATAACCTAGTAAAATAGGTGGGTCACAGAGCGCAGTGGACAGCTCCGGAAAGAGTTTGATCGTTACAGTTTAGAGTGATAATCCTTTGAGTTATTTACTGAATAAGACTTTGAATATACACCATTACAGTAAGTACGATAGAAAATGTGCCAATAAAACTTTTATGTTTCTGAATATTTGAGATGACGATCCTTTTTATTAATTGGATTAACTAGGATAGTGTTCTCACCTTGAATTTTGTTTTCCAGGATTCTCAACTTTTGCTCTATCATGACTAGGGCTATGACAACAGAATTTTATTTTCATATTGACTCCTGAGTATACTCTCATACTATTAAGATGGTCCATTAGTCGCTGAGGGGAGGGCAATAGATAGGAAGTGTCGTACAAATTTCTGAAGAAATAGAAAGTAGCAAAGAATGAATATGTAGGTATTTTTAGATAGAGTTGATTTGACAATGACAATAGACAACTACAGAACAGATAACCCAGGAAAAGCCATCTTCCGGGTGCGACTTCAGATACCGTCGCAAAGAAGAGTTAATTGACATTGATCTGCCGGTTGCGGCGGATGGGACTGATAGCGGAAACGGCTGGGTTGTTTTTAGAGTTGACTGCGATACAGAAATAGAGACGAATTGCGAGTGACAGACGAAGGTAACATACATCGAACGGGAAGGAGACACTCTTAAATCCAACCATTAAATATATGTGAAACATTGGTGTCTGTTTTTCCTGTTTGTTTTACTCTGTTCTTTTACTCTGTGGACCAACGTGTGTTCCATCGACAGTCACCAGCTGGAAAATGACGATCCGGCCATAAGAATAGTTGAATGAAAAATCCACGATACACGACGTTGAAAGTCGGCGATCTGTTTGAGGCCACGCGCCCCTGTGCACAATACACCCGGCACAATTAGACATACTTAATCAACCGAGAACCACATCAATGTATATAAAAGCATCAGATATCAACGGATACACACTCGAGTCAAAACAATAAGAGTATGTTGTTGTCCTTGCCCAAAACTTTACTGATGGGACAAAAGTATGCTATTCCGTCGATTAAATAAAAGTTAATGTTCAAACTTCTGTTTTAATTCCCGTGTTCGACAGAGGGATTTCCGGAGTCGGCAAAATAACTTGGAAGTAGAATGGAATTACTTGTGCAAGAATATTTTGAAAATACATTCCAATGTGTATAAGAGAGGGTCTATATTTATTCCACGTTCATCAGATTATTAAATTATTATTATTATTATGAGTATTACTTGAATTTGTAGTCAGAGGCAAACGAGAAGTTGAAAAACATTTTAAACTATTTTAATTCACATTTCAGACACAAATCTAGCAAATGCTATTCATTTTTAATTAATTAGCTATCGGCGACTTTTCTTACAATCTTAATATTAAAATTTCACGTGTGTATTTCGTTATTCATTAAGGAATTAAATTAAACGTGCGGAATTTTGATCTTAGCTGAAGGGTCTTCACCACACGGCCGTTCTCACGATGGACAAAAACATGAAAGTTCGCGATCAATTTTAAGAGTTATCAAAGAATTGATTAACTATTTTATAAAAAATGTATTTAGTCTAATAATGTTGGCAAATTGACTTTTTACATTGAGAATAGAACTGCCTTTGTCTTTGAAGGAGATATTTTCTAGGAAGTTGTTAACAAGACGTTGAAAATTATAAAGAATTGCTTGTAAACTCCGCTCTAGAATGAGGAAAATACGATGATTATACCTTTTTATTTTTTAACCAGGATTTTATTTACCGCCTCTCTCTATAGGAGAGCAGAGTTCGTTAAAAAAAAAAAATCTGCGTTTTATATTAAGAACAATGCGTTGACATTTGTCAATGAATGTTGTATAAAGCCCAACGGCAGAGTTAAAAACAGTATCCTGTACGAAGCACAAGCCTTTCATGCTAAGTAAAAATAAACATTTCTATTACGTAACGATCAAATACTCGTATAATTTTGGAAAGCAGATTTCATAGCTTACTATGAAAAACACTTGAATGTCTGGAACGAGAAAATAGTCACTCTAAAAAATAAAACACTACAACTTCATTTTAAAATGGTTTATTGAACAAATCCAAGTAAATTGTGTATGTAGTAGGGCTCATTATTTAATGTAGCCGCCATAAGACTCAATATGGCTCCCGAACTGGGAGCATGCCTTTCTACAAAGTTTGGGAGAGCAGCAAATACTCTGAAGCTGGTGGTCATCATGCTGGCTTTGGTGTTGTAGGAGGTTATGTTGGTGATGTTCTCGACATAACCAAACGGTCGTAGTCTTCCTTCTAACACCATACCAAGATATGGGTATGTGGAGCAACGCCGAGCCTTCTGCCACACCTATCGTCTGCTAGCGGCCACCTAATTGCACGAATAGATCACCATACTACTCAGCACATTCAGATACACTTTGGTGTTGATTTTCAAGCCGACGTCCATTTGATGTGGCCGTCACTTGAAACCACACCAAATATCATAATGATTGGAAATTGTCATCGAACTAGACTCGTCCCTGTAATTCGTGGCAATCCAGCATTTTGCGGGTGTTTGCAGTAGTCATAACTTGGATCGGTTGGGAGCATGAATTGTACACTGGCGCATCTCCGATCTCACTCGTTAAGGATTGTTTCACCTTCACACGTGATAGGAAGCTACTATCGCTGTTCGAGATTTTCATACGTGACCAACTTCTAGACGGTGTGCACCAAAACTGAAAACAGCTATTAATCAATTGGAAATTGAATTATATCGTCCTTTTGAGACGACAATTTTATCGTTCCAAAGTAGTCTATCATAAGAGTAATGCTCAAAAGAATAAAGTATGAGAAATGTGTTCTGCCATATTGTCCGAGAGAAACACAAGCGCCTATTTTCACTTGTCGAGCAGAATAAGCCTTGCTAAAGAGAATGACACCTTTTGTTGATGTGGTTAACCAGACACGCTTTTCTGAACTGCGATCCTTCTCCAACCTAAGATTTCACGCCCCTTTGGATACGTTAACAGTTTATGGTTTCAGCTTATTTTCTGGAACTACCAGTCTTTTTACCGTCCTAAGCTTGTTAACATAAAACAGGTTTTTATATACGCGAAATTAAAGTTTTACCTTGGGAATATATGTTGACAGTATATGCCGAGTTAAGTGCAACAATACCGCGTGGGCCCAAAAAGCAGAAAACCGTCCCTCTTTCCTCCAATGCACATTATATAACCTAGGATCTAATCTGAAATATCTGCACTATATAGAAGTGGCTGAGGGGAGGGGTAGGTGTACCTTAGATATGGGACAGGGTGCGGGAGAAATATCACATTTTGACATGCGATCTTTCCAGTCACGCTCATGCAGTTTCTAGCCAATCATGAATTTTTGTGGATGGAGCTACATATCAGTGTGTAAAACTGACTGTTCGATCAGACAATTCCAAAGCCAAAGCATATTTGTGAGCTCAATATGTAGCAGAGTAACAGAAAGTCTCACAGCCCGAATACTGTCTGGATTTCGAGCGCTTCGAGGCAGCTTTCTTATAAGTGCCCAACGTGTAGTTCTGAAATTTGCAACTCATAACTGTATTGGTTTTCTACCTGGAAAAGAATCATGTCGTCCTAATTTGTAATGAATTGGGATAGTTATTTGTTGCAAGTACAGATTCATTATTTTTAAAACCAATTTCTATCGTAAAAAGCACGATGTGCACCAGTCTAAAACATTGGTTGATGAGGGTACTTGAAAAATGCAAGTAGTTAAATGAAAACATCACTCGTCTAGCTGTACACACAATCAATAATTCCCCCCCACTCTTTATCAGTGCCTAAACCTAAACGTAGATTCACTGAAAAAAGCTTCTTTCTTAGAACTGCACGCCTATGTAATTCTCTTCCGTTTTCCTGCTTTCTTGCTTACTACAATATGGTTGTCTTCAAGTGTAGCGTAAATAAGTTCTTGATGAGCCGTTCTATATAAGTTATCAAATTTACCAAATTTTCATTACTAATGATTACTATATTGTGCAATGTCTACTGTACACTCTTTAGCCCTTATCCTTGAGTGACCTCTTGGCCTTGATAAGTGGCGATGCCTATGTAAAAAAAAAAAAAAAAAAAAAAAAAAAAAAAAAAAGAGTTTATATAAAAACGATTATGTATTCATTAGAAAGATTCCTATGCGGATCGATCAACGATTGGGTCTCTTGTGAAATGGTCGACGTTGAAACATTTTTCTTTTCTGATGGTTGTATACGTGTAATTGTATGCACTAACCTACACGCATATATGTGAAAAAAATATTTTTTAAATATAATAAAAACTAACTATTTTTTTTTTTAAATCTGAATAATTAAAGCTTCACAGCTCACATTTTTTAGTAAAAATATGTTACAAAATTACTGGTGTTCAAAAGTTCTCAAAATTTGTTATAAATGGAGTGACCATTTTTTTCTGATTGGCTGTTGAATCATAGTAACCAAATCTGTTACGCTGCCTCAAACAGCTTAGAATGGCGAAGATGACGTAACAGGATATAAAATTAGTAAAGTTTCGCCAGGTCTGTAGCAATGTGCTAACGTAGGAAAAATAGGGATACCCAATTCTAAAACAACAATAATCTACATAATTATACAAGTCAATTGACCTTGTAACGATTGATATAACCCACTTTCCGGTTTACGACATCCGGTTGCGCATGCGCGCATAAACATTAGCCCATAACAACGTAAACACAAACACAAATCTTTTTTGCAGATTTTGACCTGCGCACTGAAATATTAACCTTATTATTTCGAAATTATTTAACATGGGAAGAGTGGGGGTGTTTTGCAACTATTCTTTATTACAACTAAACAACTTTAATCCTTTACAAACATAAGAGCAATTGTAGTAAAGCTGCCTACTACTACCACTACTCTATCCTTCCCTTTTCCTTCATTCCTTTTTTATCTTATGTTTACATTTCTAGATACAAAATAATTGTGAGAACGGTGAATTTGTTGACCCATTTACTAATCTGTTTCAATATTAGTTCTATTTTATTTTGGTTTCATTTTTTTTACTTCAGGTTTTATTAATTATTTTTTTTTAATTTTAAGTTTCTATAACTTGGTTGAAGGATTCCAATATGGGGTTTTCATTCTTACATTTCTCATCGGTAGGTTTATGTGTGTTTTTGCTGCTAAGTAACTTTCGTCGGCGTTGATTCGTAGGAAGATCATGTTTAATTTTCGATTTTGAGCGATTATTCGGAAAAATAGGTAACTTTAAAGGAATCGGGAGGTTTTTTTTTTTTAAGTTTGAGTGATCCGTCCGTGATTTTTCATTTGAATATACTTTCATAGAAATGTTTCTGTTATGTACAAAAAGAAAAAAACTATTTTCTTTACGTCACAAGTCTCACATTCATACATGAGTTCCATAGCTATAACGGATCACGGGTAGTCTAGTATACAATATTTGTGTATTGTATCTTATGTTGCCCCCCTTACAATGCTTTCATTTTTTTTCCTTTTCCGCGCTGTACTCTGTCGCTAATAATTCACCGATGTTCCGATCTGTCGTTCAACTGTACTGTCGATAATAATTCACTGCCGCTGTTCTCAGTCGCTAACCGATTTTACTCCCGGCTTAAACTGACTTCTGACTATATATTTACTTTATTACATCTATTTGATATCTTTTTTATTTAATCACTTGAATATCTAATATTTTCATGGGTTGTTGGCAAAGCTAAGTTTTGAAAAATCATGGATTACATAGAAAAACGCGAGCATGAAAATATGGTTAAGATTAAACTTGGACTAATTGTAAAAACTAGAAAAGAAACAGCAAGATCTTGTGGAAAAAGTATACATTTATAAAATTTAAAATATTACAGCATTAAGAAGGGTTTATATAATGTTATGTGATTTTTATATTTGGGCGACTTAAAAAACTGTTAACTCAAATAATCCTCACCATCTAGAGATCATAAAAGGAGAACATTACCAACGCTATTAGGAGAATCGTCAGAGAAGATCTACAGGCAGTATTTTCAAACGTTAAATGTGACCAGAAATGCATAGATGTTTACGGGGAACACTGCTACCATCTTTTATAAGGCAATTTAAACAATAAATGGGGTTCCTCTTAAATTTTATGGGCTACTTTTCAGTGGGTCACCTATATATAATATATATATAATGTAATGGAATGACCTAACATCCCTTCATAGATGAAATTAACTAAAGCCTCTCACGTGACAGAATAAAAAAAAATAAACAAGATGTCGAGTAACCCTTATGCCACCTGTATTCCCTTGTAAATAAACCCCTTGTCTTTCACAAATAACGCCGTGTTTCTTGCTGTATTATTTAAAGTAAGTATGTAACAAATGGCGACAGGATTGGAACTGTAAGCCAAAGATATTGGAAAACAAAGAATATACGGCACGGATAAAGTAACTAATGATAAAAAAAAGCTAAGACAAAAATAAAATTAAATTTTCTTAAATTAAGTCTGTTACGGTCCTACTGAAAGAGAAATTGACATTTTACGAAGCATTGAAAGTAATAATTTTTTAAAGTGTCCATTTTAAACTTCTTGTTTCATGAGAAAAAAATACAGCGGAAAAAACGTTTAGGATGCGTTTTATTTTCAATTTCATGTGTTGCAAAAACCTTGTCTATAGAAGTAGATTTTTTTGTGTGGTTTAAAAAAATATTCAATGAATTTATTTAATGATTTGTGCAGGTACTGTTGAGCTTTTGTTTTATTTGTGTTTAAAAAAAATCTTCAACATGGAACAATTAGCAGAGTTTACAACAACGATACAATTAGCATTGGCAGCGCAACAAAGTCAGATGGAATGTTTACAAAAATAGCAGTTAAAACAAAGTGACGTATTAAAACTTAATAAAACATGAAAGAAAAAAAAAAGGATTGGTTCACTCCGAAAGGAATTGCAAATTCGCTGACAGAATTTTAATATGCACCAACAAATGGCTTAACGTTTCCAGCATATTATTGAAACCCGAATATATTTCTTTTAAAGAGACTATAGAAATTTTATCGAACATTTTCGGGGAACGGGATAGCTAATTTTTATACTCGTTATAGATGTTTAAATATTTTGAAACATTAAGACTATCGCCTATGCTGGGAGAGTAAATGCCCAATGCGAGTTATTTAAGTTGAAAGATCTAACAGAACATGGTTAAATGCTTGATATTTGTGCAAGTGTTACCATCCTCGAAGGATAAAGAGATCCGTTCTAGGATATTATCCATTATGAACCAAGACATAGAAATATCCTTACAGAAAGTTACTGAAGAATGCCAGAAACTTTAATTTAAAACAGAATACTAGTATCGAAGAGATAAATGCTGACAAAATGCAAATGCAAGGTGACCACTATGTAAAAAAAAATGTAAGACGTGTGGAGGAAAGAATCACTTCACAAGCAAAATATGCTATAAGTGCTGGCGAAAAGGACACAAGTCAACAGTATGCAAATATGAGAAATACTATAAGCCTGAAATAAAGACCATTGGTTCTAAAAAAAAAAAAAAAAAAAAAAGTCTGTGTATGGTAAAAAAAGGAAATATAAAATTAAAATCAATGGCCAGAAAGTACACTGTCTTTTGGATACTTGAAGTGACATATCCTTAATTGATGAAACATGGAAGAAAATTGGTTCCCCAAAGCTGCAAAACAAAAAAAAAATTGTCAGAGGAAGGTCTGGAAATAGATCAAAATTTAAAGGTGACCTTTATACTAAAGTGACCCTGAATGAAAAGACGTTAAAAAACAAAAATATGTGATACCTGGAAAAAATTATAATCTATTCGGTATAGATTTGTTGAAACTTTAATTCAAGGGAGACACCAATAAACTCATTTTGCAAAAGAGTAAATGTGACAGGATCTGAAAGTCCCAAACTGCCAGGAAGATTTGATTTGTTGTGGATTTGAAGAAGGATTGTAAAAATGTATTTTCTGAAGGTATTGGTTGCCGCATTAAAACGGAAGTGAAAATTGAACTGAAAAATGTAGTGAAACCGGTGTTTAACCCCCAAAATAAGGTTCCGTATTCGGCATTATAAATAATCGAGAAATAATTAGACTCGAAGAAATCGGAGTAATAAAAAAGTGGACTACTCTGAATGGGCATCGCGCACAGTTTATGTTAAAAAGAAAAAGATTTTTCGACGGGACTTAATGATTCCTTAAAGGATCATAACTATCCACTCCCTACCCCTGAGAAATATTTTCTAAGTTAAATGTGGGACGAATGTTCACAAAAATTGACTTCTCAGAAGCATATTTGCAGGTCAAAGTCCACGAAGATTTTTCTAAATACCTGACAATGGATACTCATAAATGATTATTTTCTCTAAAATGATTGCCGTTTGGGTTGAAAGTAACACCAAATTTATTTCAACAAATTATAGATGTCATGCTAGCAGGCTTGGATTTTGCAGTGGCTTATTTAGACATTTAGATAAGCAAAAATGTTCAACAAAAACCATATTCTGAAGGTATTCAAGAAAATAAAAAAACTACAGATTTAAAGTGGCTCTCGAAAAATGTAATTTTGGTATGGACAAGATTGAATATTTGGGGCAAATTATTGATTGGGAAGGTAGAAGACCTAACCAAAATAGGACAGAAGCAATTAGAGGCATGCCTAGACCAGATAATGTAGTGAAGTTAGTCATTCTTGGATCTAGCAAACTATAATTTTTATATCCCAAAATATGCATAAACTAAGAGCACTATTAAATGAATTATTTAATAAGCAAAAAACATGGCTCTGCACAAAGGAAAATTAAAAGATGGTTTTTATCGGATCATAACGATCCGAAAAAGGGTCTAAATGTAGCGGCAGATTCGAGCGAATACTGATTAGGAGCGGTGCTTTTACACTGAATGGGAGATCTACTAAACCAATTTCTCACGCGTCGAGGGTTTTATTACCCGATGAAAGTACAGTCAGATCGAAAAAGAGGGTTTGGCAATTGTGTATGTCGTGAGAATTTTTCATAGATTCATTCATGGAAGATCTTTCGTCCTGGAAACGGACCATAAGCCATTATTATCGATTTTTGGTTAAAATATTTCTAATCATACGGCAAATAGATTAGAGATGGAGTATTATTTTTGCTCAATTACGATTTCAAAATGAACCACCTAGCATCTAGTAAAATTGCACATGCAGATTAGTTTGTCGAGAGATCCTTAGTAAAACGGAATTTGAAGAAACGTCTAGTAGCACTAAAAAGAAAATGAACTAACATATATTAATAAAGGAAATAAAGAAAGCAGCGAAAACCGATAAATATATTAAGATAAAAAAATGGGACAAGGCTAAAAGAATAGGAAAAGTTTAAAGGTGTTTCAATTTTCTGTGTGATGAACTGATGTATGCAGACAGAGTGGTAATACCGACAGTACTACAAAAAATGCAAGAGGAATTCCGCATGGGACATCCTGAAATCTCCAGAATGAAGGCCTTATGAGGATTCACATACTGACCTGGAATGGATCAGGATATTAAGGAAATGATGAAATTATGTAGAGGTTGCCAACTAGCCGCAAGATCTCCCCCCCCATGCGGACGCAACCCTGGCCTAAAACAGACAAGCATCCATATCGATTATGCAGAACCTCTGAAGGGGTATTATTAACGAGTAATCGTAGATAGGTCAAATGGCCAGAAATGTTTAAATACAAACACCCTACAGAGGCAAACACAAAAGCGCTGGGCGAGGTATTTAGTCGGTTCGGAGTTCCGAAAACAATTGTTAATGGGACTGTTTACTGGTCAAGAATTCAAGCAATACTGTGAGGAATTGGCCATTGAACATATTACAACACTAACTTAACCCTCGATCAAATGGACAAGCGGAAAAATTTGTCGATACTTTTAAACGAGCTTTAAAAAAGAACATCGGCACGGAAGAAAAAAAACGTTAAACAATTCTTAATATATAGGATAACGCCAAATCCAAATTCTAAATCATCCCCAGCTGAAATTTTGTTTGCCAGTACGGTGTTCCACCGGTTAATCACAAGAGAAAAAGTGAAAAAAAAAGTATCAAGGATGATGTAAGGTACAAGACTTACAATGACGGGGATAAAGTTTTCTTCAAAATTATCGGGCAGGGAAATGTTTTTGGGAAGGATATAATCAAGAAAATTTGAAGGAATGGTTTACATTAGAAAAGGGCAGACTTTTTTTCCACAAAAACATTAACCAACTGAGACCCCGATACATAGAAACAATCATAAACCAAGAGTTACCAATGGAAGTGCTATATGACACTTTCCATATACAACACCCAAACAAGGAAGTACCAGTAACTCAGAAATCCAGTCACTCTCCAAAAGTAAAAAATCGGCAAACACAAAAGGTGAGAAGTGAAAGAAAAAGGACCGATTTTTTTTCTCAAAGTCTAAAAAGAAAAAAAAATGGTAGGAGCAAAATTCCATGGAATAATTTAGCTTGGGAGGAAGGTGATACAATGGCATAACCTAACATCCCTTCATAAATGAAATGAACTATACCCTCTTCTGTGACAGAAGAAAAAAAGACGGGAAGAGAATAAGACAAGATGCCGAGTAACTCTTATGTCACCTATATTCTCTTCTAAATAAACCCCTTTGTCTTTCACCCATAACCCCGTGTGTCGTGCTGTATCATTTTAAGTAAGGATATAAAAATATATATTTATGTATGTGCGTTTGTTTTATTTATATAGATAAATATTACATAGTTGGTACATTAGACATGCTAATGTTCCGGGGGATTGGTTAGCAAGAACTAAAAGTCCTAGATGTTATAATGCTGATGTGTAAATAAAGGCGTCCGATTCTACAATAGAAGAAATTAAATATTTTTTTTATTTATAAAAAATTGTTAAAATGCTAAAACTGAACGAGAGGGCCGGTTAGTTCAGGGACATTTTAGATTCTAAACAATGTGAAAGCGATAGGTAAGAAGAGAGCGTGAAGACTTAATAGGATAAAATGGGGAATAAAAAGGAAACACGAAAACGAAAAAGAAAAAATCTGTCCTTATTTCTTTCCTTCTTTTTCCTCAATATATTTCCTCTATTATAGACAATATTCATGTTTTTGACTGGTTAACTCCCAACCCTGTATCAAAGGGTATTTAAAATTTTTTAACCCCCACCCATTCTTTTGTGGAAGTGTAACCATGCTGTTTTTTCACTTTTAATTTTCCATTTGAAAATGCTCAGTGTAGCGACTATGTTATTTTTGTCTAAAAAATATATTTTGCTCTTTTTTATTGAGCACTCTTAATAACCTCGCTTTAATAAGTTTTCCCCCCATCAATACTCTGAACGTGTAATATGTATATATGTGCGTGTGTATAAGTATTTTCATGGCAAAGGATACACATTAATCACCTTAAGCGCACGTGTTTATATTTTGTTCATCTTTACACCTCGTATATCATTCCATCGTATTTTGTTTTCCCTTTTTCAATCTAATACTTCACATGCTTCATACTTGCCCACTTTCTGTAACACAAATATTGCATACGTAATATATATATCATTTGCAAAATGATAGTCTTGTGATTTAAGTCTCCAATATGTAGTGAACTGTATGAAACACGCGATCTTATCACAGCCAAATTATATTCCTTTATTTTTTCATAAGCTGTTATATTTTTTACAATACATTATTTTTCCTTGACATTTTAATAAAAATATTATGTGTCAGAATATTATCTCCTCTCGAAGGAACCTATAGTTCGAAAACAAATGCCGTTTTTTGCACCCCCTGTGTAATATTTACTCAATTTGCTAATCTCTTACCATGTTTTTGTCAATTACTTCTACGCTTACTCAATACGTATTATTTTATCAACCCGCTTTTAGCTATTACTAGCAAGACCCGTTAACCGGAGTTGCCCAGTGAAACCTTTCCTTAGCAAAAATGTAAACTACGGTTGTTGGTAGCTATTGCCGTTCCTGAACACATTCGGGCATTTGCGATCGTGACCGCGTTGAAATAATCTGGCTTTCACTGGCGAGTAATGATGGTTTGTGTAGGTACCATGTAGGTACTATTTTAATGTAACGAAAGCAATTAATGGAATGCGTAAATATGTATGAATTAACAAGAGTACGAAAATGGTCCATTAGAATTATAAATAGAAAGTATAAATAGAAAGTATAAATAGAAGTTTTAAAAGTTAGGGATTCTCACTGTATAAAGGGATCGAACTCAACGGAAGCAGTCAAAGCTGAGATCGTTTGTTATTTAAGTCTGATTCTTTTTAACTCTTCCACCAATTGAAGTTAATTAAATGCCAGTTTTCTGCCGTCTTTTTTACGTTTTAAAGAAAACATTTACTATGTTTTCACCGCAGTAATTCACTGAGTATTGTCATGTTAATAACGGTGTTTAAAAGAGATCCCAAACTCCCATATTATAAACGGCTTTCAAAATAGACACCAGCAACCTCGCAATCTTAAGTCCGATGTTCGGAATGGGAACCCTTAAGTCTTCTGTCTAAAAAACGGTATTTGTAGTAGATAGCACCCTTTTTGTGGGAAGGAGAAAAAATTTCCAAATGTAACCGTGAAAATCGTCAGCATAGCCATCTGCAAATGCTGTATAAACAGAGGGGGATCGGTAGGAGAGAAGTAGATTTCTTTATCGCGCATGCATACACATCTGGAAACTAGTGAATAACAGTACATTATACAGGTAGTTATATCTCCAAGTGCTTTTCCTCGCCAAATATGAGACTTTCTTAATCAGCATTGTTGGACCCATACAAGGCGTCAATCTAAAGAAAATTGTGGATGTGGACTTAATGTACAAATTAACCCGCCACCATAAAAAGTTAAACGCGTGCAATTGCGTAATTTCAAAATTCGTCAGTAAAAGAAATAAAAATCAAAGACTCAACCGAATTCGGTTTCCAATTAATTACATCTCCGATAGAAATGGTAATGGCTATATAACTTATAATATAAGTTATAATATAAAGACATAAATCGTTAAGACTTACTTTCAAACACGCCAGTTCCTCTGTCAATTGAAGTACATAAGCACCACTTGAGAATTATCTAAACAAGAAATTCGATGAAAAAAAATTATATAGACGCAAACAGTTTACGTATTTTTATATTTTTGATATAAGGGGGTTGCAACAAAAAGTAAACCTAAAATGTAGTTAACTATAAAAATGTTTTCTAGTTTAATAGTTTTCACATGTGGAAATTTCGCACACACACAAACACACACACGTGTTAGCAAAGTTAGTGTACGTGCGGGATGGCGTGTTTGTTTTCGTGTTCGTTTTTGTCTATGGGTTTTTGTGTGTGGGTGTTTGCGTGCGTACGCGTTTGTATGTATATGTACGTGTCTTTGATGTGGCTGAATGCGTGCATGTGTTTTGTGTGGGTGGGTGCGTGCGTCTGTGTTTTTGTGTGTGTGCGTGGGCGTGTGTTTGCAGAAACGGAAGATGTATATTGTATGTTCGCACGCACGGTGGAGCGAATAAAAGAATGGAAGTTTATGTTGTAGATATGAATATGCTACCGTTTTTTTTTCAGTAGTTTTGTGAAATTTTTATAAACAGTCAATATTACTTGTCTTTGTAGCAATAGATCTAACAAAAGATACTGCGTTTTTTTGTCTCAGGCTAATCGGCGGGCAAGTAATATTTCTTAGAGGCGCAATTGAGCTCCACTCTTTAAAAGGAAATCATGCCTTTATTCCGAATCAGTGTTATCTATGGATCTATCAGAGAAACTCCTAAAACCTCATCAGCGAGAAGCTTTGGGTGCTAGTTATTTAGTTGTATAATATACTAGCATGGGTGGCCAGCCTTACCTGGGTGTTTATAGGTATGTTTTTAGCAAAATAAAGTGTAGCATGCAGGCAGGCTCGAACCCGTGACGCGAAGACAGAAAAGAAAGTGGAGATGTGTGTACGGGTGTGGGTTAAGAAAAAAAAAGGAAAATTGCAAGCGCAACAAAAAAACAAACAAAAAGTGATAGTAGGCAGGTAGGCTCGAACCCGTACTGCTATAAAAAGTAACGAAAGTGAGTAAAGAAAAAACCTGACGCGGTTACTGTTGCACCCATCGCCAAACCGGAATATGCGTAGGTTTAAATTAAGGCTAGACAATCGAAAAGAGGCGACAACATCCAAAAATATCGCCGAAGAAAGCGACACCTCCCTGCAGAAACTTGCCCGCTTTAGAGGGAAAGAATTATTGTTTATTTCTAATTTATCGATATTTTTGTCCGAATGGGTTGGCTTCAAAATGATACAAATCTCAGGAAAATCCGTCGCTCCCTGTCGATTTTTTTTGGCAGGAAATACAACCATACACATACATACACTCACTCACACATCACAACACTCAGGTGAAATTTATATTATAGGGGTGCATTCAGACTTTATAGAAACAATAGTTAATCTTAATTTTCAGTTATTTTATCGCATTTCTAATCGAACTGTTAAATGTTAAAGTTCATTATTTTCAATCAGATCAATACGAAAATACAGACTATGAAAGGTTACTTAATCTTTGGACTATTTAATCCCATTCGTCTGTGAGATTAACTTTTTATGGGATTTTTATTTTACATTACTGCTTCTAATTTCCTAATTTTATTGCACAAGTCGTCGCCATCCAACAATAAGCGAACGCTCTCATCATTCTCTTAATATTGTAATGGTGGAACCTCATAAAGCAATTTATTTTAACTTACAGTGTGTCCCATACATATAGAAATAAACACTTACTGTACCAATAAAATTATGAGAAAACTTCATGTTTCTGCGTGTATATTTATGTGTGTTAGCGTTGATTCTCTGAATACATGTTGAAATATCATTTTTGGCGTAAAATTGCTCATCATATCGAAGGAGTCTGAACATTCTATTGTAAGTATGTATTACTGTTCTTGGTCAGATTTTTTTTCCTAGAACGACATTGGAGAATTACAAAAGAGACCACGTAGTGTTGCCAACATCCACTTCTCTATCTATATAAGAGCAAGGTATGCCCGAGTATGGAGTACTGTTGCCACACCTGGGCATGGGCTTCTAGAAAGGTCTTATCCTGCCTAGACTTCGTAGCCTCGTAGGTGTCCTTTTCTCTTCCCTGCAGTCTCTTCCTCACAGAAAAGATATTGCGAGTTTGTGACTGTCTTATCGTTATTTTCATTGCAAGTGCTCGTCTGAGCTTCAATCTATGCGCCCCGCTTGACAGACGAGAAACACTCGTCTAGCTGTAAACACTATCAATAATCCCCCCACTATCTAACTTAATCTGATTGTCGATTCCATGAAACAAAGCTTCTTTCTTAGAACTGCACACCTGTGGAACTGTCCTCCGACTGCCTACTTTCCAGTTGACTACAATATGGTTGTCTTTAATTTCAAGTAAACAAGTTCTTGAGCCGAATAACTTAAATTTACCGAATTTCCCTCACTAAGGATTACTATATTGTCCAATTGACTACTGTAAACTCTTTAACCCTTATCGAGTTGCCGCTGGGCCTTGATAAGTGGTGATGCCTACGTAAAAAAAAATATCTACAACGAAATCGTTCATGGAATAAACTGAAGTAGTTAAGTTCTCTGTATGTCGTTAACCATTAACTACAGTCACATTTCTAGTCAGTCATTCGAATATTAGTGTGAGGCCAAACTGTAACATAGCAAGTAATAAATGGTAAATGACTGTTACGATAATGCAAATTAAGTTGCAAAGTTATCTAAAGAGGTGGAAAGTACTGAAAATCTGGGGAGACTTGTCACTCAGACTCCAGGGAACACCACAGGTTGTTCTCGATGAGAAATCTTTGATGATAGCCTGTGTGAAAACTCCTAGTGAGTAAATCATGATAATATAGAAGTAAAGAGACTTAATATAAATAAATGTGAGAGCACGTTCGAGAAAACTATCATGTTAGCGGTAACGAGAGAATTAGAAAATAAATATTTTGTACATCAAAAAAGGCGAGTTAAAATTCATTTTTAAGTTTAGTCTGCTTCGCGACTAAGGCCTCAATGAATTGGTTCAAGGTCACTCTTACAAAACCGTTCGTAGCCTAAAGTATAATCTCATTTGATATAAACTATTCATTTACTTACGAACTTAAACCCTCAACAACACATGAGCGCTACTAGATTTAGTTAAAATAATTATGTATTGTTTTGTAAACCTTTTTAAAAGCAACATGAACGAATTACTTTTATGATTCTATTACAAATTTTCGGCGTGTGTGACGCGGTTTGTCTCAGCCTACAGGCAACCCAGGCAAGTTAGATACCAAAATAAAGCTAGCTTATGACCCAGTGGATGTTTTAGTGATATTTATATCACTGTTCAGTGTATGGAAATGCAAAAAAAAATTCAAAAAGTAACGATTTATTAAACAACGTTTTATTTGCAGGATATTTTCCGGTACAGGACCAAAGTTTGCCCATCTGGGTAAACTTGGGTTCTTGTCTTTAAAATTTAAGAATGAAATATTGTATATGCTAAATAGTAATGAACTTTTAAAATTCTTATATAAAAATAGGTTAGTTTGGAAGTGTTCATTTATATATATAAGAAATTCGATTTTGGCATTTATATTTACAGAATATAACCTTATAACAAAAAACCTTTATATGCTAATCTGTTTTGCCACCAAACAATTAACTTTCGATATAAATTATGCACTTTTCTTACTTTTCAATATTTATTAAGTGATTTCCGATTACCCCTTTCGATCAGATAAACTTTATAAAAACGTGGTTGCCATTTTGTCTCATTAATACATCGTCCTCATTGGAAACAGTGTGTCCTAATTTTTCGAGACGAAATAACATTTACAAGGTTTCCGTGTGATATTTTATGTACGTATTCTTCTGTTCGCTGATGCAATGTTTTATAAAAACTGCCACACTAACGTTACGTTAGCATCCGTTTTTTTAAGTCTCCCCACTTTACATCTACCATAATAGCAAGCTTCTGTCTCGTGAGGCATCTAGTCTGGTGCACTGCAGCTTTTGCTGTGATTATACGGTCCAAGCTGGACTTGCGTCTAAAAATACAATCCTAGCCGGGTGATGAAGAGACGCTCGCCCAGTAAGAAGGGTCCTTCCTTTGATATTGCAGACAAAGTCCGACGGAAATGCGAGCAATATTGTCGAAGTCAGCGTAGTTGCAGGATTTGCCGGAATGTGTTACAGCGCTTCATCCAATTATCTGGAATCCTAACAAGATTTTTTTTAGGGGGCTTACTCCTTTAGCATTTTCCATTTACCAAGGCGTAAACAAGTCAGTATAGCTATACCCCATAAGTGGTTGGAATATGTAAATATTTTCAATATTGATTAAATAAAACAAGTTAGCCGCATAAGCGATAATTCACAAAAAGTCAGTGCTAACGATTCTCAAAACTAAAATAACGGTTTAATTTTCATCATTTGTAATTCATTGATACAGATTAGACTTTATTGCTTTGAGATTTTCTCTGAAAAAAAAAAGTGTACTACTTTAATAGCTTCGGGGGGGGAAAGGGTAGCATTACGCTATTAAAACTTTTAGTAAATAACAGATCATAACCGGTTTCTAATTAAAAATATATTTCAATGCTTGAAAATTACGTACACCTGCACGTATACTGTATCTTTAAAGACCCAGACCAACCTTTTACATAGCGTAGTCTTGTCACATCTAGCTGATGCAGTTGCCACTATTATCTACCGGTTAAACAAAGTTAACAAAAGAATCACCGGAATATATTTCTTAAAACAAACACGTTTATTTTATAAAAAAAAAAAAAATCGTGTCGCAGTTATTTGGCTTCAAACTTGTTTAATACGTATCTTATTTAAATTTCAAATTGCACTCAACGCTTCTAATGGATATAACAACAACAACAAAAAAGCTGTCCAGATTTTCAAACCGCGATCACGCATTACTATCCGACTGCATAAAAGCCCCGCAGCTAACATAATGTGTCCTTAATACATTGAACATTCTTCCGCTCGACATCATGGCGAAGAAAGAAAATATATAGATTGACAAACAAGTATATTTCCTAAATATATATTTAAAAAAAAAATAAATAAACACTCGTTTATTTTATAAAAAAAATTCGCGTTGCAGTTATTTGGCTTCATGCGTGTTCATACGTATTTTATTTTTATTTTCGAAAGAATCGCCGATCTATAAACCTCGATGCGCTTTTCTTGGCCTTTTGGCCAAGATCAAAGTGTAGTATCTGTTCCGGCAGATGCTGCACTTGAGATGATTTGTACCAGTCGATGGAGGGGAAGCCCTCTATACTGGGACAATTATTTTTGGTAACCAGAGTGACCCCTTTTAGGGGAGCTGATTTTTACCTCACATTAAAAACGGCCTTGTGCCTAATTTGCTCAGTGGGGGAGCAAATAAATACCATCTATAAACCTCCATGCGCATACCCAGTAAAGAGTGCCGCATCCCTGTGAATTTTAAAGGTAATTTATGTACTATTGACGAACACGTATCGGTTTTTCCCTTTCGACGTGAATACACCTGAGTAACGCGACACACTGCAAAATACTATCCTTCCACTATAGATTATTTTATCTGATAATTTCTAGACCTTAAATGGTCCTACTTTATCCTACTTATTTAACTAGTTAGATGCAGGATTTTTTTTTTTTTATTTAATGTGAACCAGCATCTTTTTGCTGAGGCTATTATAGTTTCACTGTAGGTATACAAAAGAGTAGTCCCTCTAAATTCATGTGGTACACCGCTTATTTGGGGTGAATCATTATTTAGAAGAAAAAAAATCTTAACTCTTAACACCAAATACGAGGATGTATTAAGCATAAAGATAATATACTGATCATAAATATTTGCACACCGCAAATTCGTGCTGTTGTCGAGCTAGGGACTTCCTCCTTTTCCAAACCCCAGAACCGAATCATGATGTAACAATTAGTGCATCATGTGACCACCTCATTTTATCACGCCCAGAGTAACGGCAAAGTCGAAAGTTTCAACAGAACAATGCATGGCGTCCTAGCAACGAAAATAGGGGACAACAGACAGTTGTGGGACATATACATAAATCAAATGTTAGCGGCTGTCATGTTCCATGTAAGCGAAACGAAATTTTCACCCTAAAATAGAGATGTTGTCCTGCCGTAGGGCAATATTCTAAGATCTCGGAGAGTATACTATGGGAATGAGAATCACGAAGTCGCTCTACATGAAATGCATCGAACTTAACTTTAGTAAGGAATAATGTAAAGAATGCCAAGAAAAGTCATAGATTTAAAACAAAAGCCGTCGAATTTAAGGTTGGTTTTGTGTATTATAAAAACCACCAAAAGCGAGGAAAGCTAGATGTACGATAAAAACCGTACTACGTAGTGATCGAAAAGACTGGCCCAGGATCAATTAACGGGCTCTGTTACAAAGGCGCATGCAGAATAACATCTCAGGGCAGCGTCTATCGAGGAGTGGGTGATTTCCACTACAAAGAGGCTGTTAAGAAAAGTTGCATTGCCTGTTCCAAAGGAATCTACTGATTCAGACTACGACTTAGCCACATTCGAAGCTGATTATCCAATGCAGAAGAGTCATCAATGGGAGGGGTCGGAGGAGGAATCTGACGAACCGGTGATGGAACGAAAAATCGTGACACGGAGCATGATGGCGGGACGTGCAACCAATATAGACGAAATCAGCCGTCCGTATACGTCGTATGCAGTGCAGTTCGAATAGGGAACAGGGTAAGTAGAGTTAGAGGTTTTGTAGCGGGGAAGATTAACAGGAGAGGGAATTGTTTAGCATGATCGAGAAAACTACTGTATTGAGGGCAATTAAGTAAACTGCGAACACCGTCCTATTTAATAAGAAATATACCCCTTATCTCCATGGTTCAAGCAACTGACGTATTAGGAAAAGATAGAGCTGCTTCCCGTTTCAACAAATTGGCATAGTAAAGAAAAAAAATTAGACAGCTTGAGCAATGTTATTTGAAAAAAGAAACAAACATACATTGAGAGACCCTGAGAAATGAAATAAAGCGTGTGTGTGTGTGTGTGTGTGTGTGTGTGTGTGTGTGTGTGTGTGTGTGTGTGTGTGTGTGTGAAAATGGATTTGTGTTAATATAAAAATATAAATATAAAATCATGTCCACGGAAAATAAATAGAAAAATAAACTAAAATGCATTAACAGTAGTCAGCAAGAAAAAGTCAAAATGACTTATTGAAAGGAAAACACATCTTTGAAAAAAAAAAACAAATTAAAAAAAGAAACATGCATGGATTCTATAATTATTAAAAAGATTATATGTATATCTGATATCTTTTGGGGCTAGGGGAGAAGTGTTAAGGTGTGCTGGGGAAATGTGTTCAGGCAAGCAGGGAAATAAACAATGTAAATGCTAGCCAATCAAAGAACGATCGGTCCCAGGAAAAGGTGGACTAAGCTACATATAGGCAAATTAAAATAAATGGAATCCCTGAACTTGTAGCAACCTGGATCAATGACGACAAACGGGCATGGGGCAGATCAAAAACAAGCTGGTGAGGAAATAGGTTAACAGGTCGAAGAGATATCAATAAAAAGAGACAAACAAAGCCACAGGAGAGAGACGGACAGATGCGAGACACAAATTGAGAGTTTCCGATCACCCCATACCAGGAACCCCCCACCGCCGTCGTTGTGTTGAATTGTGTATATTGAATACATCGTAAAATAAACGAAGTCTTTTTTTTATAAACAAAGGGTCTCGTATTCATAGATAAATGAAATAACTGCTGCCCATTTTAATAGCTAGATGATCACCAGCAGATATATAAGTAATAATACAAAGTCTATTTTGAACTGTCAAGGCAGTATAATCTGCTTTTAGCAGCTCCTGCACAGATGTGGCAACATTAATCCCTCGTTGGCCGCACCCGATATATATATATATATATATATATATATATATATATATACACACACAAATTACTTCAAAATTTTTGAAAACTCATGGTCTTCTTATTTTATTATAATAGTATATGTAACATCCGTGTCGTAAGCAATATTCAACAAACGGTAAAATCTTGATCCCTGTATATTTTACAGTAACAAATATTAGACAAAGAATTGTTTGAAGAGTTTGCTTCATTCAAAAATGCAGTGGTAACTTTTTTACCGTTTATTGAGGATTGATAGAAAGCAACTCTTCAATCTCAACTCTCATGAGAAAATATGAGTACATGCGCTTTCACAAAATGTAAATTGAACTTAAAATCAACAGTTTATGCTCCGAATATCATTGAGCATCACTCAAATGTATATTTAATATAGTACTATTTATATTATTTTTATTGTATATCCTGCTATAGCTGAACAAAACTTTACTCTTGGAATATTTACAAGAACATTATATATATATATATATATAATCTGAATGTATGTGTGTGTATCTGGTCAGGAATAGGTTCCTGCATGGTTGACTATTATAGAAAAATGATCACATACTAATAGAAACTGTATCGAGACACAGGAATGGGTATGTTTGATCTCTGCCATAGTGATGACTCATTAAAATTGTGGAGTTGCGTACGAGCCTGTTCAACAAAGTATGGAAATAAAATTAAAAAGTTTACAAGTGTTTTTGATATAGATGTACATAATACTTTGATGAGTATGTTTTTAACTTAAATAGGGATGGTATAATAAAATTGTGGGGGCGGCGTTCGCGCCTGACCTCCATAGAATGGAAATAGACACAAACTTTAATAAAGACTTTTCATATCTATCTGCGTAAGTATACTTTGATAAATATGTTTTAGTTTGAAGAAATGGCATAATAAAATTATGGGCTGTTCGTTGGCGCATGGCCTCCATAGAATGGACATGTCACAAAGTATAACAAGGTTTTTTTTTTAATATAGGTCCACAGAATATTGTGAAAAGTGTTTAATTGTGAACAGGTATGGTATAAGAAATTAGGTTTATCTATTTTATGTGTATTTTCATCATATTTTGCTTTGGTTTTGATACCCCCAAATTCGAAGCTATCTCTTTACAGCCCTTCATTTCATAACCTATTATACTTTCATAAATCAGAGGAAATTTCTATCTCTAAGAGCGGCGCCTAGACTTCCGAAATGTAGACTTCTAGTTGCCTATTTTCAGAATTCTAGCGAGAGCCATTGCGTTACCATGATTATATATATTATTCAAACGGATATATGCCTTTCCGTCTGTCTCCAAATTTTAAAATTATCTTTGAACCGATTTGATCTCTTATAGAACGTTCGTTGATGGACCTTTAGCGGGTTAAGTTTTTAATGCGTCAAACTTGATAAAAATCGTTATACATTTTGTACATTCATCTTGGGCTTGTTTTGTTGAATTTTTAGACAGTTCATATGCGACTCTCGTACGTACAGTAGAAACGTAACCAGCTTTTAATGCTACGGTTTTAGTTTCGATTCTGGCTTATGACACCCATAAACTTTTATTTACTTTTGAAATCACGACTATAATAATAGCTCTAAATTAAGGTGGCACTGTCTTGCCGAGTTGAAACTGCAATATAAAATATATACGAAATCTTGACAGTAAACTATTATATTCAAATGTCTCTTATGCCCGGGCAACGCCGGGAGCTTCATCCGTTATATATATATATATATATATGTATGTATGTAAGTGTGCGTGCGTAACTTTTCTGCTTCCGTATTCAGTCTGATACGGATTGACTTGCCATCTTCGAAGAATCTGACAAAGGATAAGAGAAAAGCAAATATTGAACAACAGATAAGATGCAAAACGTAATTGATTCTTTGCCATCAATTTTATTTCCTCCGCGATATAATTTCCGCCGGCCAATGATCAGCAAAGACGGTTACACAAAATATAATCATTACTTACGGAAGACTGGTCAATTTTCCGTTGTAATCAATTTTGATAAGTAGGCACGCCTACCACGAAACTGGACGACGGCGACTCATGTTGGTTTGTATATTTTATTTACTGCGATTGAAAATGTAAACTGCATGTATTATGTACGCTACACGCATTGCATTGTTTTTAATTCATCCGTATCAATTTATCAAGAAAAAAACCATGGATATTACAATCAAATTAGCATCACAAACAAACTTGAAAAACATAATATAAATGTCAGCCCCAGGACAGTGTTATTCAATTCCTAATGGAAATCCATCGACGCATTCGCGAAGCCACTTGATGTAAAAGTACACAAGCGCAAATGATAAATATCGTAAGAGAAAACTTTACTTAGTCTTGAAAAGTCCACGGCTGTGTTTATGTGAGAAAACATTTAGCAGGAAGAGTTCTGCAACAATTCCGTTTTGAGAAAGTGTTACTGGGATACGCTGTATTAATATAATCTATCCAACAACGATTAATGGAGATTAATAGATTAGCATATCCAAAGAGTTTGAACAAAATCAGGGGATAAATCCGAACATATGCTAAGTATTTATAAAACAAAACCAAGACTAGCACATTATGTCCGAGTGAAAGAGTGAGATAGAGATAAATATGTAGATTAAAGAACTTCGCTTCTAATATGGCTTGGTGTTTAGCCGGTGCGACGCCGATGAAGCGGATATGTACAGACATACACATACCAGTCAGATTTTAGATGTAAATTCAGGTGTCTCATGAAAATTACCGGAATTTTAATTATCACCGAAAACAAACAAAAAGGTTGGAAATTAGAACAGTACAACGCAAAATAAATAAGTAAATATTTTAATTGTTAAATTTAAGGAATGTAAATTGATCTCGATATAAATCAGTTAGCATAAGCACCCGAGAAAGAGACAAAGGGGAAGATATGAACGTTGCTTAGACGTCGGTTGTCACACACGCAGCTAAACGCAGTTGTCGTTAGTCTCTTTATCCATCGATGGCCAAAAGTTAATTATAAACAAACATGTTTACCAAATACGTCACTAAATTTTTATAACAGCATTTCAGGTGGATATTAATGTTTAGCTAGCATTTAAAAGTGCATGATAGAAAATTATATATACATTCAATAATGCAACTATATCAAATCTGAAAAGTAATGCATTACGTCTTTATTTTATTCATCTACACGCGGGAGTACCCGGCGTTTCCCGGGTGTTTGGCTGCGTGTGTGTAAGAGGGGGGGGGTAAAGTAAAGAATGAGCGAAGTAATAACCCTGATTAAATATTTAAAACAAAAAAATGTAAAATTTCAAAAAATCGGAGCAAAAACAAACGCAAAAATAAGGAGAAAAATGAAAAAAAGTAAAGAGAAAAGCGAGAAAAAATGACAAATAACGCTTCCATTCGGTTAAGTCCATGTTGCGTTTCACCCAGTAGAAAAATTTGAACGAAAAAGGGTCGTTAAAATTACATTCCAGTTTTTCAAGCAACTACAAAACGAAATCAAAAATGGCGGAAATAACTCTTCGATTCGGTTAAGTCTATGGTGCGTTTCACCCAGTAGAAAGCATAGAATCCCATTAGAGTTGTTTTAAGGAACTACGAAGTAAAGAACACAGAAACCGGTGTTCCTTCGTTACTGTCCCCTGTGAGAGAACCCGGAAACGGTGTAAGCTGTGGCGGGGGAAGGAGGAATTAGAGAGAAATATGTTACAACTTCCATTGATTTCAACCGATCGTAGCAGTTAACTCAGAAATATAGGAATCTACGATTATCGAGTAAGTGGAGAGGTAATATGCCTATAACACCTCATATTTTGCTGCAGTTTTTGCATATCAAATTCGCATGACATATCTTGATATTTAATCATAATAAGGTAAAAATCAGGGGAAAAATGAGTTCAATATATATATATATATATATTTATATATTATATGAATATTAATGTGTTCATGTTACTACTTCTAAATAAAAAAAACACATTTAAAGGATTGCTTTAAAAGTTTGCGATAACATTTTAATCGTATATACGCGCGTTTTAATATACTGAATAAAAAATATTACAATATTTATTTTTAATCGATGTTTCTACAGAACAGCCGATCTAAAACACCGCGATATTATTTCGGTCACAGTTTCTTAAACAATCTGATCATGCCGAGCATTACCGATATACACTTCGTTCACAATATACATGAGTATTATTTTAAAATATATATGTTCAGAAAAATGAGTATTATAAATATTTTATATCAACATCCATAAAAATTAAATCAATGTAAAAGCTTACCTGTACAATGTGCATATTCCTTATAATTTCATTTTCCTCTCAATTTTTAACCTACAGAAAAAAAGCGAAAAAAAAAATAATTCTAATTATTTCCTTCTTCGCTCGCACAGAACATATCTTTTCTCAGACTTATTTTTATTTCATGGGCGTTGGGTAGTTTATGCACCGCACTAGAATAACAACCTTTGTAAAAAGGAGACATAACCGTTCCATACTTTCACCTAACGATTTAATGATAATAAAAAGAAAAAGAAAAGACACTTTTCTAACTGTTACGGACTTTCACCTAACAGTTGATTGAAAAAGATAAGATATCCCAGAATCTGTTAATTTGGAAGCCTGTCCAAAACATAATTATTTTCATGCATTATTTCCTTTTGTTTAATTATGTTTTCTCCTTTTAACTATTTGTTTTGTTTTTGTTTCAGATTTTTTACCTAATTAATAAAACGTTTTCAACGTACCAGTTGTTTTCGTAATGTTGATTTGAGTTTATCTGTCTGATCAACGCACGCTTTCTAAAGTTGACTGCTATACGGTATTGTAGGTACCTGAAAGCAAGATTCTGAGGAATAACTGCCGCGAGTTCCAGAACAGTAAAATTGTTTTCATATACATGTATTTAGACGTATATCTTTATGTAACAAATTTTTTCCTTCCAAACTCCTAGAGTTTTTGGTCTACGGACATGAAACTTCATATATAATAAAAAAAGCGAAAAAATAATTTAAGGGTGCTCAGTTTCTAATGAAATCGTCTGGTAAATCAATCCCTCATTTTGGAACCACTCGAGCGATAAACAAAATCGATTTATTGAAGATAATCTTTAATCGTTTGTCATTGTTTCAGACCAATTTTATTAATTACGCTTTATTTTATTTTAGTAAAACAAATTAATTTGGTGAAATGATTCTTTTTTGGAATTTAAATCCGAATAATTATTTTATTTAAAAAACTAGCATTAAGACAAACAATTTAATGTGGAAAGCATACTAACAAAATGCTCGCAATACAGAAATAAATATTACGCAGCAAAGAGAATCCATGGTTTATTTTATAAGGTGGCACTACACTTGATTATGGAGTATTAAAAACACTTTAAATTACTTTAAACAATACTGATAAAACGTTGAAAGCAATCGCATCTGAAAATAATTAAAAAAATTGTGCAACGCAAAAGTTAAAAATGATATCCCAACTCATTAAATGGCTTCGCATTAAATGAGCAACAGTGGTTGATATGCCACAAAATACAAATAAACCAAAGTAAAAAGTAAAACTTTATTTATATTACCTTTTTGTCATGGCTTCCTGCATATTTCTATTATTGAATTTATTCACGGTTTTAGCCATTCTTTCTCATATATTCTGTTGCTGTCTATTGTTTCGTTCAGTAAAATATGACTGAAGAGTTTACAACACGGACTGACAGTCTGAATGTTCTAAGTGAACCCAGATTTATCTACAGGATCATTTTTACTTCAGAATGTTAACAGCATTCACGTTGTAAAAATCGGTCGCTTAACATGGAGAATTCTAACTGAAATGAAATTGGTGAAACAAATACAAAAAATAATCATCCGATTTATACAAAATTCATTAATGATGCTCATCACATCACGCAGTGGAAGGCAAGAAGCAATATAAATACGCAGAACTCGTCGATATCTATACAATACGACCATATTATCAAGCAGAGCAATCCGCTGCGTTGCACGTGCCTTGATCAACCAGCGTTGTCCATTAGTAAAACTACACACTTCGGACATCCTAAATTGCTTTCCATACGAAAGTTTTCCTTTTGCATTTAGTCAGGGTAACGGCGTCTGCATGCTCTAGCCGGAAAACCATTCGAAATATTAAAAAAAACACGAACTAATAGACGGTATATCTAGAAACCTTAAGTAATGTTTAGTCCAAATGCCGAACGTCCAAGGCTTAAATATTAAGTAAAACTTACAGAATTTCTTAATTGGTGTCTAAAGCCTATGGCAGTAAGTTTAATGCAAATCTGATATATTTCAATACTCAAGAAAGTTTGTCTCTGTATTTCGCCTCCTTTACCCTCCTGTATCCACGGAAGCCTAATAAGAACTGAAATTTGGTGATTATTAACTGGTGTCTAGTAATTGTTTCTAATTTAATTCTGGTAAGATTAAGCTGTTCTCCTTTAACAATTACAAGACGCCCCTCACACAATTAATATCCACGACAAATAACACCTACCTACGAATTTCTTTCAAACTATTGGCCACATATTCGCGGGAAATATGAACTGAAACAAATAGATTGAGGATAATGTGAAAGCTAGTGCACAAAAGGTGTTCCATTCAGCTAGAAGACTACTCACACCGGAGTATTCTGTACATGTTCAAGGCAAACATTCGCCCATGCATAAAATATTGTCGCTACATAAGAGCTGGTGCATATAACAAGAGCCTCCTCCTCATGAATAGATTTTAAAAAACGTGTTCAATCTAATAATTTCTTTGCCAACTAAGTTCACACCCCTGTCCGATCATCGCAATCTTGCATCTAAGTGCCTGTTTTACAAATGTTTTAATGGTATGTGCTCTGATGAACGCGTTGCGCTTTTATCCCCTCGACATATCTCCGACAAATCCACTTAGCAACGAAGTCTTATTCCTTCACTTGATGTCCCTTAATATCAAAAAGCTGCCTACTCTAATATATCCTACCATCGAACTGCAAAACTCCCTGCTTCCTTGACTGTACTAGTATGCAGAAGTTTAAATGTAACGTAAACAAACATTGTAAATCTTTCTATGCCTGGTCTCAAATAGTGTGTCCTTGCCTCCATGTGGCCATAGTCTTATTAGGGGTTAATACGAGGGGCGTGAAATAAGCAATGACCCTGACCCCTTTCCCATAGCAGTAGAGCGACGAAACTTGGCACAGTTATTAGTCTTTCTCTACATAGGAACCACTCAGAGTTATGCATTTCTCCCATCATTTGAAGCAGCTCTGGAGACCGTTTTTGTAGAACACCCCAGGTTGGTCCTCCAACCACGACGTGACTTCAGAAATCAAGTCTGCATCATTTGGGAAACGCTTCCCTTTTAAAAACAACTTCATGGCTGGGAAGAGGTGAAAGTCAGATGGTGCAAGGTCAGGAGCGTAGGGAGGATGAGAAAGGATTTCATAACCACGCGCCCGTGCTTCTGATCTGGAAATATGCGAGTTGTGGACCGGAGCGTTGTCCTGCAGGAGGAGGGTACCTTTGATCCTGCCCTGCCTCTTGATTTTGATAGCTTCCATTGATTTCCTCCAAAAGTGAAGCATAATAGGCTCCTGTAATTGTGGTACCCTTTGCCAGGAAATCTCATCACTGCTCCGTCCTGGTCCCAGAAGACTGAGCATGACCTTGTCAGCGGAGGGCTACACCCTTGCCTTCTTTGGAGGTTGCAAGTCTAAGTGCTTCCACTGCATTGACTGGGCTTTGTATCTCTGGATCATAGTGAATGACCCAGATTTCATCCTGTGTAATCAGTCTTTATAAAAACTGGTTCGACTTTCAGCAGGCTCCATTACACACCAGACTCAGTTCAAATATGTAAAACAGAAACCACAATCATTTCAGAGCTGTAATTTGCCACATAACCCTTAGAGATATAAACCATAACACATACAAAATCTCAGCTAAATCAGACAACTGGAAGGGAGTCAGGTGAATTACTTATTGCACGCCCCTTGTATGCGCAAAACAAAACATTGGCAAATATCGGAGGTATCTAAATTATCTAGATTGCTTCTACCCATTCTAATTTAACTTGTAAAATCTAAATTAAACGTATATATATATATATATATATATATATATATATATATCGATAAAAGTCTAGTATACGGGGTGACAACAAAAAAAAAGCTAAATGGAGGCCATTTAGAACATATGCCGTAGAACGGAGGAACAAAAAGGCCAAAGACCCTAGTGTTTTGATGTGATGTTTTGAATATAATAAACTAGTTATGACCAAAGTTTCATTTCATTCGCCCCAAATACTAAGGAACGGGGCCTCATTAGATTTGGGGGCCGTTTTTAGGGTCACCCTGTAATATATATATATATATATATATATATATATATTACACACTCCTATCAATTTGTTTTTTGTGTGTGTGTATTGATATCCATATTAAAAATCCAATTTTCTTTTTATTTAAAAAGAAATAAAAATTTCGTATATATGGTTTGTGGAATTGCATTCACTAGCAAAAGATCTAATTTGCATATTCTTTTAAACATTCATTTGAATTAATTCCTATTAGTTGCTTCGGTTATCTAATGGGATAATAATCTTAAACTATTACGTGTAATAGTATTGATGCGGATATTCTACACGATTCATACTTGCATAATTTTCGCGTAAAACGTTTGTAGTAAACACAAAATTCTTTTCATATACATTTATTTATACGTATATCTTTATGTAAAAAATGTTGCCTTCCAAACTCCTAGAGTTTTTGGTCTACAGACATATAACTTCATATATAAGGTATTTGAATCCATGCAAAACCTTATATTTTAACCCGACAAACCTGTGCAAAAGTTAAAATTAAAAAAAAAATGAATAGGTGAAGGTCGAACGCCGGTAGTACGAATGCATAACGTAATAGCTATTAATTCATGTTTTAATTTTCAGCCTTGCTGTAAACATTTTTTATAGCCCAGTCATTGACAGCAGAGGCAAAATAAATCGGGAGCTGAACGTTTTAGTTCTGATTCTCAGTGGTGGCGCAAGAGTCTTTTTATAAGTTTAAAACCATTACTATATATTGCATCCAACCTATCTATCTATAAAAGTGAAAGTGTTTGTTTTTTCTCTATGGTAGTTAAGGAAGTCTATTATACAGAATAGCGTTGCTGTACATATTCACTTTTTATGCACATAAGCTTATGAACAGTACCTAGGGCGCGTGCAAAGCCGGGTGGAACTGCTAGTATATATATGTATATATATATATGTGTGTGTGCGTGCGTGCGGTTGTGTGTCTACGTATGTATATAAAATGAACTATACACATCCAATCGCTTCAAACACCGTTACTGTTTTACACCGTTTTCATCTCATCTGCCGCTCCGATTATATCCGATCGCAAATATTCAGTATTGTCCGAATAAATAAGCCTCGTTTCGTCACAATAATTGGACATCCGTTCTCTTAGAAACACGACGCCATCGCAGAAATAGAAGAAAAAAAAGACAAATCTTTCTATTCATCTTTTCTGATCCAAGTTTTCCGCACCCTTTGTATTTCATCTTTTTCTCCACCAATCCCATCTCAAATCGTGTTATTTTAACGGCATTAATGACCAAAGCCAATCTGTCTGTTTTCGTAAATATGATCGCAAATGTTTACTAGTTGATCAACAGTGTATAAACTAAAAAGCAACATAAGAACAAATATCTATATATTTATGAAAGTAAAATAGTCTATGTGTGTATAATTCCCGACCAAACTACTATCATTTTTCAGTCTACAGACTCGAGATTCGACATATGGGGTATTGAGATTTGGGAAATATTTTAAATCGGTTTTCAGCAAGAAATTCGGCTGTCAAGGGGGTCAAAGTTCAAGATGATTACCTTTTAAAACTCAACTCTTCCGCTAATTTGAGGCCTAAACCTTTCAAATTTTCGATGTAAATTAGCTGAAAATGAGTAAAACATTTTATATGGGGGTCACCGATTGTCAAAGCCCAGAGGTCACTCGAGCATATATACGTATATGTAGACAAATGTAAATTTAAAATAACCAATAACTCCAGATCCGACGAACAGATAATTCTATAACGGTAAAGAGACCGAATTTAATACCACTAGATTAAATACGATAAACCCTCCCACCCCACCCCACTGACAATTAGTGCTGTCCGGTATATACTCGGTAATAACGACTTGATATTTGTTGAGTGTACTTATTCCGAAGTACATGTTTATCCAAATTACTTATAAATAAATGAGATAGCTTTAAGAAAAAAAATTATCTGCAGATAAATCAGTTTAATAACTAATGTATTAAGTCAAAAAGATCAAATACAACCACTAGACATTATTAGATTTAATATAAATTAACACAAAACTTGAAAATAATAACTATTTTATTTATTTATTTCTTTATGCGCGCATGAAAGTACTTTTGTGTACGGAATGAACAAAAGTATATATTAACCGAAACTATATACGTTCTATGGAATTGGGGGCGACTAATAATGCAATTTTCTGCATCTTAATTAAGAAGTGAAATATTAGTGAGCAAAATTACAACGACCGCTATAATCACCAATAAAATTAATTACATAAAAATATATAATATTAACTACATAAGACTCAATTTTTTGAATTCATAGTAATATATTACAAATACAATATAGAAAATTTAAATGTATTATAAGATAATATTTATTTCTAACTGATTTTAACATGATAAAATACAGATAGTTTTAAAACTTTGTATATAAACTGCTTTTATTTATCTTTTAATAGACTTATTTTCCATGACTCAATTAACTATGACGCGCGTATAATCTTCATTTTCTTTCCCAGAAATTCTAGACTAATTAAACCATATGACAGGCAGCGGATGGCAACTTTTCTTTCTACTTCTTTCCCTTATGCGTAGTTTATTTCCTTCTCTCTATATCCGTATATTTATCCCTCTTCCTAGGTTAGTAAACGCGTGTCAAGGTCTTTACGTGTAAGAACTTGCATATTCAGGGGGGGGGGTGTATGTGCGTGGTGCGTGTGTGTGCCTGTTACGTCGGGCTTCCGGACAGCCGTTATAAGTGTCATAATGTGCTTGTTTTTTTTTTTAATCCCTCCCACCCTCTCTATAAAATGTATTAAGTGGATTGCTACTACGACCCCCTCTGGTTTTTGACGGTCAGGGCCCGATTCTTTTTCTTTCAGTATCAAAAATGTAATTGTCAAGTTTAGATGCTTGAAAATACCATAAGGTTGAAATAAATTATTGCATCGACAATTATGTAATTTCCGTGCTATCTATCTATCTATCTACAGGGTGTTCCAAAACCCGAGATATATTTTGACCTATAATATCTCGAGAACTATTTAGGATAAAAAACACGTTTGGTATAATCAGAAAGCTTGTAAAGTCCAGATTTTCCTGGAATGTTAAAAAATATATCCAATCTGAGAACGGATGGTTACACGACACACGTAATGCCGATAGTTCAATCCTTACCAAACGCGTCCTAGCATAGCGTTTTTAACGGTTTCAACATCTGCTATTGGGGCACTGTACTTTACCTACGTCTCTTTGCATGGAATGCTCATAGACCAATCCTTTTACAAAAAATGGCCAGAATAGGAGGCCGTAACCATTTTGCCACGATTTCCCAATACATGTCTGGCAGTGTTGTGTTCAGATACTGTCTAACCATGAGGCCCCAGTGTTGTGGAGTGCAATCCTATTAGAGAATGAAAAGTCTTTCTCACTCAAGGAAATATGGAGACCTGAAATATGGTGTATATATATATATATATATATATATATATATATATATATATACACACACTAATAATTACATGTCATAATTATCAATAATTGTCAATTATTATGTGATAATTATTATAAATGATTATTATGGTAATTATAATATGATTAATATATATGATAATATAATAAATTAGATGTACTTGATATAAGATATATTAGCCAGATTGAGAAAAAAAAACCTGACAAATCGCCTGAAAAATAAATATCTAGGAAAATAAAGAGGAAACGATAATGACATGTGAATTTAAACTGACAGGTTAATTCATATAAATACATGAAAAAGATATAGAAATCAGACCGAAAGAATTAGAGTGATACAAAAATTTACGATTTATTATCGTATGAATACGAATAAAAGAAACATTTAAAAACATGAGACTGAAGAGAGAGTGACGCATTAATGATAGAATATTGATCAGAAATGAAAACTTGAAGGTATTTACTTGATGCGGCAATTATATGTAAGTGTGTGCAGAGCGTTTGGGTGTAATTTGTCAGCGGAAAAAGATGTCTGGATAACATTTTAATTTTGAATAGAAATTGTTGAATACGTCAGAAAATTCAAAATTTATTTATCTCGATAGATGTACATCGTGCAGTAATTGAAACAAATTACGTATATATATATATATATATATATATATATATATATAGTGTGTGTGTTTATTTTAGCCGTGGGAGTATTTGCTTAAATCATTCATTACAAGAGTGTTTTTTTTATAGAGAGATAAAAATTATCCAGCCAATGTCATCAGAAAATTTAAGCCAAAATAATTATAAGAAAAAAATTTGATTACATATGCATATTAAAAACCAAGAGTTAGACTAATGTACAGAAGGGGGAGAGAGAGAGATAGAACGAGAGGGGAGAAGTGGTGGTGGAGGAGAGGAAAAGTATATTTAAATATATTAACATTTGAATTAGAATTAAACAAGTTCTGGGATGGCAAGAGGTTTATTATCCTTTCTAACTCTTTGTTTATGATATCCACATGCAATCCAAAATGTTCTCAATTATTATGGTTTAAATTTCCTGATGACACGGTCTGGATAATTTGTTTATATCGTCTATAGAAACAATCTTACAATGATTAAAACATATTCCCGAGGATAAAATAAAATATATTTTGTTCTACCACTTTTTTCTCGCTGTTTGTTTTAACCAAATAAATAAATATAAATATATATATATATATATATATATATATATATATATATATATATATATATTTGTGCGAGTTATTCAAAAAGAAATGTTTTCTATTTTTATTCCGTCCAAATGAATAAGACAGGAAAGTTTCAGACTCACGAAAACTACAGTGATGCATTTATGACTTGAAATGTCATCTTTCCTAAATCGACAATAACAGGTTCAGACTATACAAAGTCAACTCCTGTCACGCATGTAATTTGAATGAGAGCTGCGCTAGGAATTTCCTCCAAAGCTGATGCAGTTGAAGTCAATGTTAGCTAGAAGATGCGTTTGTCGATTTCTGAGCAGCGACGGATGTGAGTGACAAGGAGTGTTCCTGACAAGACATGTTTAATCGCTGGCAGATTGTCATTGACAATGCTGGTGAATATTTAGAAAAATAATTCTGGTGTTTATGGTTCCAGCCGAGTTCGTTACTCTTAATGCATTAATTTTTTAGTAAAAAATAATAGCCCTTATATTTTAAAGGACCCTCATATATATATATATATATATATATATATATATATACTAGCAAAAGTACCCGTCGTTGACAGGGTTTAAAACAGCCTGCAGAAAATGGACTGATTTATGAAAGTTAGATTATGAAAAGGGTTGTAAAGAGCTTAAAATTTGGGGGTATCAAAACCAAAGCTAAGTATGGTGAAATTAAAAATAGAATAGATAACCCCCATAATTTATTATACTATACCTGTTCACACTGAAACACTTATCACAATATTCTGTAGATCTATATATATTAAAAAAAAAAAAAAAAAAAAAAAAAAACTTGTTAAAGTTTGTGACATATTTCCATTCTATGGAGGTCAGGTGCGAACAAACACCCCATAATTTTATTATACCATATTTCTTCAAACTGAAACATAATTATCCAAGTATACTTACGCAGATATGAAAAGTCTTTCTTAAAGTTTGTGCCAATTTCCATTCTATGGTGGCCAGACGCGAACGCAGACCTCACAATTTTATTATACTATCCCATTTAAGTTAAGAATACTTTGGTAAGTATGTTTTGTGTACATCTATACCAAAAACACTTGTAAACGTTTTTTTTATTTTTTCATTCCCATACTTTGGACCAGGCGCGAACGCAGACCTCACAATTTTAATGAACCACCGTTCTGCCGGATCAAACATACCCGTCCTGTGTCTCGATACATCTATCATTATGTAATCAGTTTTTTTTTTTTTTAAATAGTAAACTATATAGGAGCCTATTCCTGACCAGGCACAAACATTCAGGTTATTATATATATATTAAATTGGTATTTTGACAGCATTTTTCATTCAAACAAAAATGCAACGAAATATTTTGCTTTATGATTCTAGTTTTGTAATTTTTCGATTTTCCGTATCAAAATCAAAAATATTAGAAGTGCCGTAGGTGTTGCTGTCACGAGAGCTATCGATTAGTCCACGAATCATCAGGTGTTAAAGTAAAAGTCCGAAGTAGCGAAAATGAGAATTAAAACTGAAGCATACAGTAAACGGAAATAAATTAAATATATAGAGTCGACTAAAAGTCGATTAAGAATAGAGATCGATTAAAAATTCGAGGATAAATCAGCAGGTTCCTGGATGCCGCTTTCAAAGTCGGTCCAAGAGATTTTAGAATGTTACTGCTTTTCTCGAATGCACTATCATTTACAGTGGGCTGAAGTGTTCTAATATATGATATATCATGTGTGTATATATATATATGATATATCATGTTATAAATGTAATATATGATATATGATATACATTATCAGATAACTACTTCATTTAATCACATAAAAGTAATATACGAAAGTATAGATCTATGCGTAAACTAAGTATTTACTTCAAAAGTGCTAGTTAGTATTTTATTAAAATAACATGGCGATTAAGCTACACAGAATATTCCGCGTTTCATCCATTCTAGGACTCTTCGGGCTTATGCGCGAATTCTGTGGTTCTATTTACCCTGGATATTAGTGTTTGTTGATGTTTTAAAACGAGGTTAGTGTTTTTTTTATGTTATATATATATATATATATATATATATATATATATGCACCCATAGTTATATATATATGTATATGTGATCGTTTACGGATATTCATGTTTAATTTTGTGTTTATTTTCTATTGGTTTAGTTAGGTTTAAAAAATTTTTATCGCTATCCAAGAGTAAATTTTATCTTGTGAACACATTTGTTTGCTATTTCTCTAGTGTTTAATAGATGTTGGGTTCTTAAACAGGCACAATAGAGCACACACACACAGGAACAGGTCAACCAGAGGTTATATAGGCCTTTGTCCGATAAATGCATGGTCATTGGCTGATAGGAAGGGCGCGGTGGATACTAGAAAGCTGATTGGCTAACGTAAATCTCAATAGAAGATGCGAATATAAAAAAAAACGATAAAAACCCTCAGACTTCGCGCATAAGCCTGAAAAGTCCAAGTGGACGAAACGCGGAATATTCAGTGTAGCTTAATCGCCATATTATATAGATATGATACACACACACACATATATATATATTTCTGCGCGTGTGTTTGGCGGTATGTGTTGAGAAAAAAAATTGTTAGTAAGAGGGCAGGCTCGAACCTGTACCGGGAAAATATGACGTCTTTGCAACAGCAACGGAAGACAATTCCACAGGCGTGCAGTTCTAAGAAAAAAACTTTGTTCATGGAATCTACGTTTAGGTTTAGGCACAGATAAAGAGTGGGGGGAATTATTGATAGTGTTTACAGCTAGACGAGTGTTTGTGAAAGTTTGGCGAGGGGGACCATAGATTGAAGCTCAGTCGAACACATTCCATGAAAATAACGATACATCAGAGACAAACTCGCAACATCTCTTCTGTGAGATAGAGGTTGCAAAGAAGAGAAAAGGGCATCTACTTCGAGGTTACGAAGTCTATTTTGAACTCTATCAAGGCAGGACAAGTCCTTTCTAGCAGCTCCTACCCAAATATGGCAACAGTATTCCATCATTGGACGTACCTGGCTCTTATATAGATAGAGAATAACATCAGCAGTGAGATATCTACCGGATCGATAGAAAGATCCCACCATTTTTCCAGCGGCCTTGGCAACAGATTTGATGTACGTGTTCCATTTAAGATCAGGAGTAATGGTCAAGCCAAGAAGCTTGTCAAAACTTGAGGCCTCCTGAGGACGAGAGCCATTCATTTCAATTGATGCCTGATTAGGATCAGAATGTTGATGTAAAGAAGCTTGGTTTTAGATGCATTAAAAAGTAACCAGCCACTCTTTACCCCATTGTACTACGTGCTCAAGATCAGAGGAGAGAGAATTGGAGAGAACTTGGTCGTTTACTGTCTTAGATGTGCTACCATAAATGGTAGTGTCGTCAGCATAAATGTCTACAAATGATGTAAGGATGTGATTTGGAAGATCATTAATATAGATCAGGAAAAGAGTTGGGCCCAGACGATAGGAATATAGAAAATTCAAAATAGGTCGAAACGTGGAAATAACAGTCAAAACAAAACCAGTATTTAAAAGACTCCAAACAAAAAAAAAAATCAGAAACGTTTACAATATGTTTAAAATAAATATACGGGATTGTACACAACACATCATATTAGTTGCCACGATTTCTCGATAATAAAATCGAGTGCAAACAGAACAAAACGATCGTTATTGGTGATTTCCTGCAATTAACCATCTCATGCATTTTTAGATGCGTCGTATGAATTGGAGTACTATACTTGTTTTCGCCTAGTTTAACATACCCTTGGCAACACACTTTAATGATGGTCGAAAATTTCGCAGAGTCTAATCATGAAGAGAGGAGAAAGTTGGCGCTAAGCAGGGCTTGTCTGGAATTGTATTTCTCTCGGCTAGAGAAAATTGAAGAGAGTTTCCAAGGAAACCGAAATGTTAAGCGCTTCGTTTGTGGAAGAAGTTAAAAACATGAACATTATCAGCTAAACATCGCAACTTCTACGCGACATCGTTCATACATAGAGCTGTATCTATTCAGATAAGGTTTCTTAAAATAATGAGTGTGCAATTAAATGGGCTCGTAAACAGCAAAGCAAAATAATGCAATAAGCAAAAGCTCAGAATTCGTTACCGTCAACTTTCAGCACGTGTTCTCCCAACAGGCATTTTATAAGAAATCTGACCCCTATTCCATTTGCATATGGGTGCAGTGGAATATGAGATCTTGTGAGATTCCACGAGACTACACCTTAGAAATCCATGGCTTCCATCTTTAATTTATATCTCAGATCCCATCCGAAGGTAAGTTGTATCACCACAAAATACACACACGTGGGGGTGCTTTCTTCTTTTATGATTACATGCAACTATACACAGCATAGCGTAAAATACGACTAAATGTGTTAATTTTTTAAGATTTGCATACTTATAAAGGTATTTCTCAACGCATTGTTATATTGTAATCAATACACAATTGTGATGTCAAAAAATTGTTTTTGAAGACCAATCAAAACTTTTAGCTATCAAGCGACATTCGCCATCACAGGAGCAAACGAAACATGCATATCATACTTGCAAAAATATCAGTAAAATGTAGAACTACATATTTGCGTATGCATACATTTGGATATTTTAAGATCAAAAAACTAGTTTATCTTTCAACACGTTCGAATAGCAATGACACTATCGTTTCCCGAGGGGGGAGCGTTAATTGATTAAGGACCATCCTGGAAACGGAACCAGCTCCCCGGGTGGTAGACACGATATCAAACGATAGGAATATAGAAAATTCAAAACAGGTCGATATGTTGTCGACTATAACCGGCTGGCATGGGTCGCTTCTTGTGTCTCCATTGCGTTATTACAGACAGCGTTCCATCGTCGTATTAATGAAAGGAACCGCAGGCTTAACTCGAACGCTTGTACAAACATAGCGAATAAATACATTTATAAAAATATAACCAGCTCTCAAACGTAGATATTATTGAATGTATTACAAGTTAAAGCTGACGGAGAGAGAACATGCTAACTTTATATATAATACAGAGGGCACCCCCCCCAAAAAAAAAAACGGGGGCATACTCTAATTAGGTCCCGTTTATTAATGTTTTGTCCGAATGAAATGAAACTTTAGTCAAAACTAGTTCATTATACTCAAACCATTAGGGTCTTCCCCCCCTCCGCTGACTAACATTCTCAGAAAAACAATTGAATTGGCTGTTTTTTTTTCATTCATTACCACACTAAATATGTACAATGTATAATATAATACATATGTATAATATAATACATATGTATAATATAATACATATGTATAATATAATACATATGTATAATATAATATCTATAATATAAGGTGTGTGTGTGTGTGTTTGTAGTCACGAATAGGCTTCTATGTTTGACTATTTAAAAAAAAAAAACTGATTACATTAGGATAGATGGATCGAGACAGGAATGGGTAAATTTGATCTGGCAGAATGGTGGTTCATTAAAATTATGTGGTGTACGTTCGCGTCTTATCCACAAAGTATGGAAATAAATAAAGTAAAACGTTTACAAGTGTTTTTGATATAGATGTACATTATAGTATGTTTTAATTAAATAGTGATGGTATAATAAAATTGTTGGGTCAGCGTACGAGCCTGACCTCCATAGAATGGAAATAGGCACACACTTTAATAACGTCTTTTCATATCTGTACAAGTATAATTTGATAATTATGTTTCAATTTGAAGACATATGATATAAAATTGTGTTCGTTCGCACCTGACCTCCATAGAATTGAAATATGTCACAATGTTTAACAAGGTTTTTTTTTAATATAGATCTACAGAATATTGTGATAAATGTTTCAGTGTGAATAGGTATGTTATAATAAAGTATGGGGTTTATTTTATTTTTACTCATATTTTACTTTTTTGATACGCCCAAATTCAAGGTAAATTTACAAGCCTTCCGTTTCATAACCTATTATACTTTCATAAATCAAAGTCCATTTTGTGTAGGCTATTTATGAACCCATTTAACGACGGGTACTGTTGTTAGTAATATATAATATTACTAATTTAATAGATGTAATATATATGCCAAGCAGCAACATCCCACCTCTAAACAGTAGAGATCCCTAGAGGTAAGAAAGCGTTTACTCGAATATTTTCTTCCCCAGAACTGCTTAAATTTTGAACTCCCTTCAGATTTCCTGCTTCCGACTGTACCGACATGCAGAAGTTCAGATATAATGTAACCTGACATCTCGCTGCTCAACTACTACATAGTACACCTGAAACTTATTTACGTGGTAGTATTCCCCTACAAAGTTGTAATGTATCTTGTTTGAAGTGAAAATTGAATATATAATGTTCCAAGGGGTTTATTGTCGCTTGATATGTTCCAGTCTAAGCCTTAAAGATAAGATTTGTAGCGACTTGTGTTTTGTGTACTCAAATTAAAAAGTGTGTATGTGTGTGTGTGTGTGTGTGTGTGTGTGTGTGTGTGATAGAATCCTCGTGCTAGGACGTCTACCAAAAAAAAAAAAAAAAAAAAAAAAAAAAAAAACAATGTAGAGGAACAAAATAAACCTGAAATAGTATTGTCAGGCAAAGGGCATAAACAATCGGAAAATAAACGTCCATATTCATACTTAGTTTGTCCGTTGACAATGATTATTCTGGCAGGTAGTCCAGTAGCGAACAATTGAGGGGAGTCTTTAGTTTTCTCCGACGAATAAAAGTAGGAGATTTAGATAGTTTCCCATTGCATGGAATCGGAGTCAAAACGTTGCTTGGACCGAATCGTGAACGATTTAGAAGAGATGCATTCATATCAACTGTCAATGTGTGCCTTGACACAATGTACGAGTTGAAGTAAGGTCAATGGTGTCACACACACTTAGCGCCGCTGATATTTGTGAATGTATAATTTCATATATTTGTGCTTGTCAATTTGTGCGCTCTATCCCCGGTCGTCATCATTGTAGGAGACGGTTATAAGAAAAGAGGAAGGAGAAGTCGAGCAAGAAAACGTTGTCGCATATTTTATCTCTCGCACACGTATGTACATTTGAAACATAAAATAACAATACATTTAATAAATTGTTATGATTTAATTCTGTACTTTCACCTAACAATTTCATTAACAAAACGAACCCCAAAATATGACAAATTCGATTTTTTTTTTTAGACGGGGGAGGATTATACTATAAACATAAAATGACGAAAAATTTCATTTGTTTTGTGAATTCATTTTTGCTAAAATCTTCATTTTTTTTTTTAGAGTTCTGTTTTATGCGATCTAACGGGCATTCGCTGCTATTCTTACTGAAACAAAGTTGCAATGTTTATTTTTAATTATTTTTGAAGGAGGGGGGGGCTTCCAGTGCTCAATATCCGGAGAATAGTTTCTTTGTATCCCTTCTTCCAAAATATCTGGTAGAGAAGGTATCACGGATTTTTTTGATGGGCGATTACATTTTACAGGTGTTTATCCGCTTTTTTTTTTTAAAGCGTTGTGAGGGTATACGTTACCCATGAAAATGATTAGTAGAGCAGGTGTGTTCCAAACGGAACTTCATGTGAACCCAAGCAGAGCCGGGTACCCATGATAGTGAGTCTATATATACACATATGGTTCCAGCAGATAAAACTGAATATTTTTAGTATTAATTTTCAAAACAATCTTATTTTGACTGAACTTAAGTATAAGAAAGCAACTGAAGAGGATCTATTTGGAATCAACTTGTTAGCATTAAACATTTGAGAAAAAGATTCAAGACAAAATAGATGTTTTTATTGAAGGACCATAAACCGGACTTCAAAAATAAACCCAGTATTAGACTTATAGCCTCATGCGCATCCGATATAGGTAATATCAGTAAAAAGAAACTAGACAATCATATCAACCTTAAAATCCAAAATATAACACAGCCTATGGATTTCTTCAGGTGAAGTAATCAAGTTGTTCGATAGATTCCCAAAAAAACAAATTCATCATGTTCGATATAGATGCATACTACCCTTCTATTTCCCCTACACTATGTGAGAAAGCACTTAAACTAGCAGAAGAGGAAATTAAATTAACAGTTGAAAATTGAAATTATAAAAATTGCTAGGAAAATATCAGATATAACAGGGAACTGTGGACTAGAAAAGATAGAGAGGGACATTTTGACATCAATGGGTGCCCCAGACTCATTACTGACTTGGTTGGTTTTTACTTACTAAAGACAGGAAAATTCCAGGTTTAAATGAGGGACTTTATAGGGATGGCGCATTTTTGTAGTTAATTCTAGCGATCATATTACGAAAAAAAAAAACAAGAAAAAACAGAAGTTCCTTTAAGGAATCCGGATTAGAGATAACACTCAACCATATCAAAAACCCAACCAAAAAATATTCTACATCGATTACCAATCGAACCATCGGAAGTGTATAAAGAAGGCGTTGTTCCCAACATCTCCCAAAGAATTAAAGAACTCTAAGAATGAGTCTTTGTTAAAAACAAGGGGTATTACAATGATGCCCTCATGAGATCGGGATACAACGGAACAATTGAGTATAATAGGACCAACAATAGTAAGAACAAACCTAACTGCACAATTTCCTATAACACGGCAATGAGGTAAAAAAACAAACCAAATATCAATAAGTGATCAAAAGAATAGGAACGGTGGGGGTAATAATAGCAGAACAGGTAATGGCGAGGGTCGTACCATTAATGAAATAAATAGACATGTTTAGTTCAAACCACCATTCAGCGAGCATATAAGAATATCCCTAGGGAATTCTACGGAATGGATACCCCCCGGAGAATACATTAAGCAAAATAGAAACTCTGTAAAATTCTTTCTCGACGTCCAGCTACTTAACACTATAATTAGCTCCAACATTAGGAAAATCACTAAGATAAGGAATAACGAATGAGCACGGAATGAAAGTGTCTTAGAAAATGTAATTGCAGAATACCCGGAAAATGCCCGTTGGGTGGGAAATGGCTAAGCTCATAAACAGTGCATAAATGCGAGATAACCGATAATACTAGGTAAGTATATATTGGGGCCATGGATTGCGGGTTTAAGGAAAGATTTAGAATACTTGTATCCTTTAAAAAGGAACCCGAGATGAAAACTAATAGAGAAGGTGTTAACGATAGCAGGGGGGGGTAAGAAGCAGCATTGGAAATAAAAAGAGGAATACAACTGCATTAGGGGACTGAGTTAGGGAACTAAATAGAAATAAAAATTCGGAATTATCATGGTCAGTAGTGGATAGGGGGAGGAAGTACATCCCTGGGAAATCAAAAAAGGTGCAATCTATGTTAATTGGAAGCTTTTACATAGTGAATTCTAAAGAAAATTTTGAATAAAAGGCTAGATGCCATACAGGGATCTTTCACAGGAATAGGTTTCTGCTATCACGCCTTAAATATAACTGAGGTATAACTTTTTACAACAATAAGGATCCTCGGACGCAGGGATAAAACTTTAATATAGGGTTAAATAGCTGGAAATGATGCAATATAAATGAAGGATCTAAATTTAATAAGCAAATATAGTTTCTATTATTCTAATCTGGGTAATGAAATATAGATGAAGTATAACGCTCAACAACGACTGGAAACTGTTCCATAACGGTGAGCATTTTTATTATTTAATTGTAGCAGTATTGATGGCGAAATAAGTGATACCATTTCCAGATCAAAAAACAACTTAATAAACTAGCAATTAGTAAATAAAAATTAAAGCAGCAATTAGTGGATTGGAAATTAATTTAATTGGTTTTGTTTATCTGAAATATAAAGCTTTTTCAATCCATATTGGTTTATTTACTCATTGTTCTAAATGTTTTTATCCAAAAATGCAGGGGTAGCCGCCTCATCGGAGTGAAACATATAGCTAATGATGGTTTTGTTTTCAGAATAATAATTAGAGGATATACACTATTTTATTTTAGGTACCCAAGAACACAATACACGACTTATAATTGTGATGCCACAAGTAACCCAAGTAGATTGGTTAAACCCATGGATAACTAATCAGTTTTAAGATTACAAATATACTTTATATTCTTAATTTGTCAAATATGCCATCGTAGCACAATGTATCTGTAATTAAATTAAATCATGGACGATTTCTAGCACTCACTATACGCGAGACATCAAACGACCTTAGTTATCTCCCTTTAACTGTTATGGTACTAATACGGGCCTTACTTCAACAGAATTCATCTACTAGCAGTTAACAACGTAATTAGATTATCTCCCTTCGTAATTGACTTTCATAACTATATAGAACCATGTTTGATCAGAATAACGAATTTTAAAATATTAAATAATGAAAATAAAATAGAATCCTTCACTCGAAATGCTGTACGAGTATTAATGAATATAATGTATTCTTTTTCTTTATTCTATTCAAGAAAATAGGAAACCTAAAATGGTATTTAATCTAAGTAATAAAAAATTGATAATTTGTAAACATTGCTTGCCACAAATTAGCGAACACGAAACTAAAAACTAACCGTAACGTTATTGCAAGGTTATTGGCCATATTTTAAATATAAAAATAAAATACTCCATTAAAAAAAATTACGTGAAATAAAGAAATACAGAAATTTAATTCAGGAATTCAATAAATGGGATATATAAAAAATGTTAAATAGCTACCGGTTTTTTTGTGGAAACTTACATTTTAAATAAGTATACCAAAATTAGGTGATATATTAATATTTGAGTGGGCTTTTTCACGGAGGATGCGTTCGGGGTAAATGTTTTTTCACATGCCTCTTTTTCGTTAAGGGAATTTTCTTTAAAAAGTGTTCTATTGCCAAGAGTTTTTATTCAAGAAGCCTGAAAAAATGCTGGTGGTGAAAATTCTCAAACGCCATAATGCTTGAAATTGTCGAACTGGTATGGAAACAATTGTAAAATCAAATACACTTTTTGTTGCTATCAACACCTTTTTGAAGTATTGGTTTTGTTTATACAGTACATAAACATACCTACATATAAGTTAATAAGTGACAAAACACTATTCAAAAATTCATGATATTGAACATCGTATTTATTCAGTTAATTCAGTTGAAAAGTCTTTACAGTAAAATTCAAAATTACACCCAAGTCATATGAATATATTTTAAACTCGCAACTATGTATGTATGTGTGATTCCCAAATATAAACACAACTAGCACCGTATATATACGTGTGTGTGTGTATATTGGGGTGGAGAGGGCTCCCATAAGCCGTGGTGAAGGCAACCTTTCTAGGAGAAGCAAGTCCGATTTAAAAAAAAAACAAAGCGGGAGACCAGTACCCGCATTAAGCGGGTCTCCAGTTTAATTTGTTGCTGGATCTCAACATTTTGAACACACAGACAGACAGAGAGACTTAGCTGTTGCACAAAGCTAAGTCTCTAACATCTTTGTATAGATACTCCCTCAGGAATTTGGGCTCATGGATTTTAAATGTCTGAGGGAGTGGCACTCGTCTGACAAGACGTTGCAATCATGTGTGATTCCCTACACAATAACCCCATCTTTCAGTTTACAGACTCGAAATTTGAGACAATTTTTGTAATCCGTTTTCGGCCAGAGATTTGGCTGTTAAAGTTCAACGATTTGACCTTCGAGAACTCTACCAAACTCCTGCGCCAATTTTGGGTATAAGCACTTGAAATTTTAGAAATGGGTTCCGTGGACATGGATCTAACTTAACTTGATATGAATATATCACAATAAATGTTAAGGGGGGTCATAATAGGGGGTCAAACTTTAAAAAAAAAAAAAAATCTCTGCGGTTTACCAAATTACTCCGAAAATTTCTGCTCTAAACATTTGAAATTTTACATGAAGGGTATTCAGAGACAGCGCAAGCTTTTTACTCGGTTTGGGTCGAAAATTTGAGCTACCAATATATAAATGTATGTTTGCATGTCTGCCTAAAACTTTCGATAGCTTCGGATTTTCACAAGTTCAGCATCGTTTTGAAGCTCGACCCTTCAGACGACAAACACCGAAAACTTGACTAAAAACATTAATTTATTCACCTTAAATTGGGCACTTTGCTACAGGGAGTGGTTGCTTTTTTCGCAGATATTTACGAAAGTCATCCCCTCTTTCCGACTGTCTAGCCTTAATTTAAACCTATGTCACATCCGGTTTAGCGGTGGTCATAATAGCAAAGACGTCACGTTTTTTCGTTTTTTTTCATTTGGTGTTACGGGTTTAAACCTGCCTTCCTACTACCATTTTTGTTCTCAACACTTCCAAACAACCGGGGTACGCCGGGCAACCATGCTAGTATTATATAAAAATAGATGGAACATTAACTATGATAATATATACGAAATCTACAAAAATTAAAATATCATTTAAGCGTACTTTACGACCTGGCTACCCCGGGCATCCACGCTAGCTTGGATTAATACTTTAGTGGTGTGAACAAAAGAGCTACAATATAATATCAGAGCGCCTCCATTTACGCTGAACTTCAGAATGCCAACATTAATATATTACATATGAATGCGTCCACTGGTGAATTTCAACAGGTCCCGTTAGTGAAGATTATATAAAGTCCGTATTTGATGATATAATTGAATGTGCACTTGTTTAACCTACCTTACAGATGAGATCTGAAAAACATTTTTATAACTAATTAGACATAAGGATGCGTACATTAACTGGATTTCCAAGGTGGTTCATTAATCAGTAAAAAAAATATTTAAATGTATACTAATTGTTCAAGAGCTACGAAGACTTGAGTGTTACCTTTAACGAGCTACGTTTTGTTCTAATTTTTATTTTCTATATACGCACTACCATTCTCCATGTACTTTTTGCAGTTCGCTTTTCCTAGGAGAGTCACAAAATCTATACCAGTCTTTTTTCCAAGTTAAAATATTGTAGATATTCGAATAGAAATGTTGTACAATAAAACGATCATATATTAGGATTACAAATTATTCTTGAAGAAAAAAAAGTAAACGGGAAAATTGATTATATAAAAGCTATGTGTCCGTCTCCATACTTTCAAAATGTCTACCGAAACTAAAAGTCGGAAAGCGACTCTAGTTGTCTCAAATGATTGGATTTTAATGGACTCTTATGGGTAATTAGCTGGTTTAAGTAGTTTTAAAGCGGTCAAAATGGACCCAATTTTAAAAATTGTTATACATTTTGTACATTAACCTTATTTTATTTTTAATTCTTAATACGTGTAACAGCGTACAGGTTTGCGTGCTACCGTTTATCTTAGTTTCGATTCTAACTGATGAGGCACAAACTTTTTCTATTCTTGAAATCACGATGGTATGATATACAAATCTGGACAAATTAAAAATGATCATATTAAAGCGTATTTTACGACCGGGCGAAGCAGGGTGCTCCCCCCCTGCTAGAATTTTTTTTTTTTTTTTATAAATCAGACTTTTTTCTGTATTTATACAAAGAAAAGAACGCAAAATGAATATAAAAATATTCAGACAGAACAGTCAATTTTAACCAAGGTTAACACATTACTCAGACTGATATCAAAAGTGCATCTGAGAAGTTTTATTAGAACATGAACCGAAAAGCCTAACAAAATCAACAGTAGGTTCTTTGATAAAGACGCGTTCTGAATGAATATTTATGTCTGAAGCATATATATATATATATATATATATATTATATATATATATATATATACACACATTAGTGATTTTACAGTTTAGTCAAGACATTAAAAAAATTAAAATCTCGAAGGGGGTATATTGCACGTATCCGTTATGGAATGAATTCTCCGGAAAAAAAATCACTTAATTTCATCAAGTAGTTTTTGTTTTTCTTTTACAGCGAAAAAAAAATGTTATGATACTGAGCCAGAGGTTAAATTTTTAGGAAGAAAAGCTAGTATTAAAGATGGAGACGGATTGTCGGTACGTTAAATTGAGTTATCTCCCGTAGCATTTGAAACTCCAAACCAAAATACCAAGATCTTCAACGCCATCTCAAAAACGTGTTTTTCCGCTGTAAAAAAAAAACTACGCGATCAAATTAAATGACACTTTTTTCGGAGATCTCCAGTCCATAACGGATACGTACCAAAATAAGCTTTTCGATATTTTCAAGGTCTCGACTAGACTGTACAAGTACTATATATATATATATATATATATATATATATTATATATATAATTTTATAGAATAAAACTTAGGTTCCCTACAGTGCACTGTACACCAAAATATTGTGAACTTCGTCACTATGAGAGCCATGTAAAGCTTCCTTCTGGTGCATCGCGATGGGTTCCGAATTCGAACAGGCAGTCAATTGATTTGATTGAAAACTGGGTTATTTCATAGATTCCGATATCATTAAAAAATACCGGAGTGTGAAACATACGCCACTAAATCATGGGCAGCGTCGGGTCACTCTGCTAATATATATATTAGCAGAGGAAATCACTTTACGATTCTATTTATAAAAATATATAATTATACGAACGTGTTTATAAAGAAATTGACAAGCATACCGTGAGATTTTATTATGGGTTACATCCTCTGGAGGGGGAAGTCATATTTCTAAATATGAAAACATTTAGTTATAAATAGGCCATATGTGGAGAGAAAGTCATCGACAGTAACATGTGCTAGACAACATTTCGAAATCCCTCACCGTAAAAACTTTAATCAGGTTATAACAATTTCAACGTAGAAATGTCTATAAGCTTAGAAATGGTTATGTGCAGTTAACCAGAGTGTAAGTTTAGATAAACGTGCTGGATTAGACAGTTTGCATTACAAAAGAAAATACAAATACGATTATTTGGTTATAAAAATTATATCTTGTTTTATTTGAAAAAGATTAATATAGAAGAGGCGAAGATAATTTAAATTGTCAAGTCAAGCAAAAATTTACAATTGGGTTCATATAATATAGATGTTATGGACACAAAGTTGATTCATTCGAGAAATCTGAATTTCTTTTAGTTTTACAAAAATATGAAATAATTTAATATTGTCTTTTGCTGTTATTTTCTTTTCTTTCATTACCCAATTAAAGATTGCTTTAAAAGCATTCTCCGATTCCTTGAGCACAACATTTTCAAATGCAGATTTAATTTCAATCGCCGTTTCCGGTTATTTTCAAGAGTTGATAATGTGTATTACATTTCCTATTATGAAATTATTTCCCTTCAGCTTTGGATCACAAATGCTATATTAAGAGTGTCGTTTTTTTTTTGTTTTTTTTTTTACTGAAATTCCCACAATATCTAACAATTAACTAACATAAGATCCTTTGTTCTTAAAAGAGGATTGGGTACTCATGCACTTATTGATCCGTGCTGAGATAACATTTAAAAAAAACATTAACATGGGGGAGAGGAGGGCGTTCTGTACATTAACCTTACAATAAGACATCAAAACTGTAAACGTGGAAATATGATTTAAAAAAATAGCGCGGATCACTCTCTGCATTAGCACCTAGGATTGACAGTATTACAATCTTAATACATTTTGTTACATCTCCCGTTAATAGATTATAATTAAAAAAATACCTTTTAAACAAGACGTCATTGCCGTTAAGGAGTTATTTTTTTTTAGTTTTTTTTTTTTAATTATTTCTGTACAATTCATTATAACTCACTCTTTCCCCAGCGAACTCCAATTCAAGGAAGAAAAATGACAAATTGGCCGAGGAGGTTCTTAGGTACTAGTTCACTTACTGAACCCGTGCTGAAATAACGTTATTTTTTAAAATGGCATTCTTAACATGGAGGACGTTTAGTACCTATTCTATACTTTAATCTTACAATTGAATAAAACAAAAAACAAAAACAAAACTTTGAAATACGATTAAAACATAACGCGGATCAGCAAGTGCACTAGCCGCGGTTCTTATGCAGAGTATTAACTCTGCAAAGTTTTGCACTCACCGATTCTATCTCGGAGTTATTTCTGTTCAGAATTCCATGGTTTCAATTCCGTTTGATCTGGTAATTATCTCTTTCGTGTCGATCGCTAATATCTTATTAGCATCGATTTCCTGTTGTATTTTGAAAAAAATCCTTTTCAGTCTTTCTCGCATTTTCTTCTACGTTACCAGTCGTTGATAACAGAGTCACTAAATCGCTCGACTGGACTGTGCGAAGAGTCGGCAAGAAAACCTTTACTTTAACGCACCCTCGTTGCCGTAAATGTCTTGTTTAAGTAGCCCATTATCGCCTCACGTGTACGCGGGCGAGTCTACTTCTATGAAGGTGTGATGCCAAGACCAGTCCGACCTTGTAACTGGGCGTCTTGGGTTCGACTAAACCTCTACAGACAGGACTGGACTTTAACAGTAACTGAATAAAGGATGCCCAGAATAACGGTTAGTTGTTTTTTAGGCGCTAGAGTTGGTTTGTTTTTTCCATAAACCTAATTACCATTTTGTTATTCCGGCCTTATAGTCTCCCTACTGTAACCGCTAGTTTATTAAGGATCATTATCATAATTCTACTGTTACTTATAGTTAATTAAGGAACATTATCATAATTCTACTGTTACTACTTGTTAATTAAGGATCATTATCATAATTCTACTGTCACCGCTAGTTAATTAAGGATCATTATCATAATTCTACTGTTACTACTAGTTAATTAAGGAACATTATCATAATTATACTGTTACTACTTATTAATTAAGGAACATTATCATAATTAAGGAACATTATCATAATTCTACTGTTACTACTAGTTAATTAAGGATCATTATCATAATTCTACTGTTAATACTTGTTAATTAAGGAACATTATCATAATTCTACTGTTACTACTAGTTAATTAAGGATCATTATCATAATTCTAATGTTGCTACTAGTTAATTAAGGATCATTATCATAATTATACTGTTACTACTAGTTAATTAAGGATCATTATCATAATTCTAATGTTACTACTTGTTAAATAATGATCATTATCATAACTCTACTGTTACTACTAGTTAATTAAGGATCATTATCATAATTCTACTGTTACTACTAGTTAATTAAGGATCATTATCATAATTCTACTGTTACTACTAGTTAATTAAGGAACATTATCATAATTATACTGTTACTACTTATTAATTAAGGAA
>NC_136523.1:9875009-9897509 GCF_053919585.1 Euprymna scolopes | reverse complement strand
ACCAAGACGATAAGTTATATATTTTAATTGGTGTCCGATGTCTTAACTTTGCTAATAATTTCTTTTTTTTCAATTTATCTATTTAAGGTTATCCATTATTTGATTACATTTGCCCTTATTAAACTCCGGATGAGGCAGTTTACGTCGAGACGTCATCGCTCTTTAGAGTTTATTCTGATGTTTATATACTTTACACACACACACATACATACACATACACACTCACACACACATATATATATATATATAATATATATACTTCTATTGAGAGATAATCGACAAATATTTGCTCTACATGTTTCTCCATACACATTCATTCTGGAAATCATAGTTCTAGAAATAATAAACTCCACTCAAAACATACATTGCATCTACTTCTACTTTCATTGAGCTGAGAATGTCTGACCTCACATATCCTTAACATCTTTAACAACTTTAATATAAATCTCAGTTTTAATTAAATTCTTTTCTTTATATATTGGTCTATTCTTAGTAAATCTAAGTCAGATACCCCAGGCTAAAAGTCAAGTCACCGTGCATTTCTTAGCGTTTAGGAAAATAACATCCCCTTACAAATTATTATGTAATTAATATGAAAAGCGAACTAGTATCCCACTGCAAACATTAAGCAAAAGCAAAAATATAGCAATTTACCAACTATTATATCTCGTAAACGACCTAATTACCCATGTGAAATTATTAAAAAAATATCACATAAAATCGATAAGATTAATTTATGAGAAAATTACTCTTATCTGTCCTTTTACAGTCTAAGCCCCCGTTTCTTCACCTCTTATTTCGCTTTATAAAAAATCAAGCATTGTATTTTAGACATTCTTGCGTTTTTAAATATAATATTAAAATAAATTTTATAGATTTCCCAAATATTATAAAAATACATTTTATATCTAAATTTTACACTTTCTATTCTTATGATATATTTAAATAATCTATATATTATAACGCACATTAATATTATTACAATATATATAACTATGTGGTATTATCAATAACGATGTTATTATTATACTATATATAATTACATGTTATTATTATTAATAATGTTATTATTATGATTGTTATCATTATGTTTAATTAATACTCTTATTTCTTTATTATCTATTATTTATATATTTCTTCTTATTTATTATTACGATTATCATTATTATTATAATTTCAAATATTATACCATATAATATACAATCAGCCTTATGCCAGTCGCGCTATTTTTAAGTGGATGCGTCGAAATAATTTAAATTACGTCCATTTAGTATGTTTAAACGTGAACTGGATTTTCCTACGGGTTTACGCACATTTGGTATTTTTAAATGGGATATATTGTCAACATTGTAAACCGAGTACTTATGAGAAAATTTACCCTGATGATTGCGCATTTTTAAAATACTGGTCACTTGCATATTTTTGTATCTGCATTTTTGATTTCTAATTTTTTTTTCATTGTTCACGTGTTTTGCAAATTTCATGCAAATATTTTTGACCTATATGAAACATTTACATACAATGCTGTTTGAATTCATACCAATGTCAAAAAATGTATAGCTTCACTACATTATTCGTTTGCTAACGTATTTCATGCGATAAAATTAATGCCACCAATAGCAATGGTCAGTGACTCTTTATCTGAGAGTGCATCTTTCAAACTGCTTGGCCTAACGTTCACAGGAAACATGAGTTGGAACAATTACATTGAAAGCGTTGCCAGGGCCGCTGCAAAGAAGGTGGGCTCTCTCTACAGTGCTAGAAAACTACTAATACCCGAAAGTATCCGGTACCTATATAAGACCACCATTCGCCCATGTATGGAATATTGCTGTCACATTTGGGATGGTGCATCTGCTACTAGTCTCTCGCGCATAGACAAGGTTCAAAAGAGAGTCGCCAATCTGATAGGCCCTGGACTGGCATGTAAGCTTCAGCCTCTGTCCCATCGACGAAATGCTGCATCCTGGTGAATGCTTTGGCAAGCTGCAGACACTTGTGCCCCCACGACGTAGACCCCCTCGGCAAACCCGACAGCCAGCTAAATCCTACCCCCACACAGTAGAGATCCCTAGATATAAAAGATCTTTCTACTCCAGTTGTTTCTTCCCCAGAACCGCTAAACCCTGGAATTCCATTCCAAGCCACTGCTTCCCGAGCTGTACTGACATGCAGAAGTTCAAGTGTAACGTGAAACGAGATGTTGCTGCTCAAATCCCAACATAGTACCCAGTAGTTGTTGCCCCTGATAGTAGCCCCCTACACCAAAGTGGCAATTTGCCTTGTTTGGGGTGAAAATGTAATTAAAAATAAAACGCATTTGTTGTAACTCAGTGGAATATATAAATGCAGATAAGTCGTTTTTGTGTACTCTGTCGAACAACAATTTTTAAGTTTTAACTTAGCCTTGAATTGTGTTCTTATTTATATATATATATATATATATATATATATATATATATATATATATATGATGATTGCAACGTCTTGTCAGACGAGTGCCACTCCCTTAAAGTCCATGAGCCCAAATGCCTGAGGGAGTATCTATACAAAGATGATGTTACAGAATTTTAGCTATGCACGACAGCTTAGACTCTCTCTCAGTTCAAAATGTTGAGATCCAGCAACAAGCAAGAGAAAGATAGCCAGCAACAAGTTAAACTGCATACCGGCTTAACGCGGGCACTGGTCTCCCGCTTTCTGTTTTTTTTTTAAATCAGAAGTTTGCTTCTCCTAGAAAGGTTGCCTTCACCACGGCTTAGTGGATCAATCTCCACCCCAACACATATATACACACACACACACAAATATACACGGGCTATTTGGCTGTTTACCCCGAAAAACGAGTCATTCGCCCTTTAGAAGGTTTTCTTTTTATACTTCGGGGAGACTAGCCGCCCTCCTCATCAAACAACTCTGGTGGGGGAACCAGTTTAGTCGCCGGTGACCCGACCATGAGGCAGGTAGTATTGGGTTACATGGTATCAGAAGCATATGACATGACCTCACACACACACACACACACACACACACACACGTATATATATATATATATATATACATAAATATATATATATATATTCAGAAATTATAGCAGTTTTATTTGCCACATCGTCTTTAAGTAAGTGAAGTTAACAACATCCTGTTCTGCATGAATTTTTAGAACTTTTGTTGCACAAATAATTAAATTCTTTACAATTTTTAATCTTATTTGTTTTTCATCTTTTTATACCCTGTTTCGTACTTTATGTTTTCCTTGAATTTGTCCTTCCCACATTCTATTTACTTGAAGTTTCTTTAAGCCATAATGTGTTATTCCTTAATTGAAAATAGATACGTGTTTTATCTCTGTTTATATAACCGGCACAGCTTGATTAAATGCATTCGTACTAAGTAGAGGATATGCCCTAAAAAACTCATTCAGGGATGAGGTAAAGCTGTCGTGGTTTTCTTATGACCATGCTTTTTATAAATAGTTTTATTCAGACTCATTAGGTCAACTCACCTAAGATAACTTTTCTCTATACATAGCTTATCGACTGCAGCGTGATTACTGATGTAAACAAATTGGATGCTATGACATTATAGGTGCATGCGCTCTAATCCTAGTGTGTTGGTTTTTAAGTCCAGACGTTACCTAGTGTCTTAGTTCCCGGTCATCCTTTTCTTCTGACACCATGCTACGAGAAAAAAAATAAAACAAAAAAAAACAGGAAACACAAATTACGAAGTGATTTAAATAAGTTTCCAGACTGTTTTCTTTTTTTACAGAAATTAAAAAAAAGTCGTAGACACTTCAACATTCGATATGTTATTGGTATACATATTATAAATAGCTGACCGTTTTTAATGATTTCATGTTCCAAGAAATAGCTACAGCAGAAATTTGAATATACCTTACTAAAGCCTGATTATTAGAGCTCGTGAATTAAAGAAATACACTCTGGACGTGAAGACTTTTTAAAAGAAGGATATACCATAACACTCTGTTTTAAACTTTGCAAAAATGCCACAAAACCATTTGGAATACTTTACGCTGGTTTTGAACAATCCTGCATGAATCGAGCCTCAGTTTCTGAGTGGCATAAGAGCTTCAAGGGATGCAGAGAGTGTGTGGGATTACGAAAATTGTGGGAGAAGTAAGGAATTCCGAACACCAGAGTTGATTGACCAAATAAAGACTTTCATAGATAAGAACGGTCGCGTAGAGAGAATAAGTGGCAGCTTGATGTCAGCGATTAAACAATACACACTATTATTATTCACAACAAACTGAAGATGGGAAAAGTCTACAAGACCTAATTGTCACTAACTATTTGACCAAAATGGGTATCAGGAGCGTTCCCCAGCCCCCGTATAGTCCAGACCTTGCTTCCCGTGGCTTTTGCTTATTCCCTACATTCAAGGAAAACCTTAGGCGATGTCCTTAGAGGAAACGAGAGAGGCTGTGTATTAATCAGAGGACTTCTATAAGGCTTCCCCAAATTTGTTGGAACAGTACCACGAGCGCATTGCAGCCGAGAATAATTACTTGGAAGGGGACTACAGTTCCCTATCTCAACTATCATGAACTGCCCTTCGAAAAAATCCTGGATATTATTGAATGCAATTCTATTTTTTTACGTGATGAAGACATATAGTGTCGAAAGATAATTTTATCTAAAAATATACGCCTGCTTTTCATTGGCTAGTTAAACGTAAATCCCAATACATATTTAAATAAGTAGTATATGTGAGAAATATTACTAATTAATTTAACTCAAGCTGCGTGATTCGTCTAATAAGCAACTATGAAAGCATTTGTCTATATAATTGCTCAGTTATTCTAATATGCCAAAGAGTATTAATGCTACTGGATTACCTTTTTCTACGCAACAACTGACACTCTGTCTAACTTCCTGGACAAATATTTCGAGTGACACCAATCTACAATGGAAGGAAACTATAAATAAAACGAACACTAATACTGTGTACGCCTGCCGAAGACGTATATAGTCAAAACTAAGTAATTATATATTTACTTACAAAATTATTATGTGTGTTGCATTGAGTTATAAACTAACAATTCGAATTCGAATTTGAACGCCGCTCCTATTAGTAAGATACACGTTAAATTCATTTCACAAAAAATGAGAAAAGTAGCAACAGGTCAGACTTTTTCTGCGAATAAATGATGAGCAGCAAATAGTCCACCTTCCCAGAATTTATTGTCATTGAAATCGTTGAAATTCCGAATATTTTAATCAAATCAATTGCTTATATGCTTTAGTTAATGTACACGCTCCTTTACTTACATTGTAGTTTGTATTGCACTGTACGCAATTTATTGTTTGTGTATGAAATTATCTATAAATAATATTACCGTGTTCTCTATCTATATAAAAGCCAAGTACGTCCAAGGACGGAATACTGTTGCCATATCTGGGCAGGAGCTGCTAAAAACAGCCTATCCTGCCTTGACAGAGTACAAAATAAACGTCGTGGCTTAGTGGGGGATGCCTTTTTCTCTACCCTGCAACCTCTCTCCCACAGAAGAGACGTTGCGAGCCTGTCCTTGTTTTATCGTTATTTCCATGGCAGATGCTCGTCTGAACTCCAATCTCTGGTCCCCCTCGCCAATCTTTCACGAAAAACACCCGTCTAGCTGAATCCACTGTGAAAAATTTCCCCCACTCTATATCTGTGCCCAAATCAAAACGGGGATTCCATGAACAAAGCTTCTTTCTTAGAACTGCGCGCCTGTGGAACTCTGTTCCGTCTGCCTGCTTCCCTCTGGACTACAACTTGGATGTCTTCAAGTCCAATGTTAACAAATTCCTAATGAACCGCTCCCTTAAGTAAACACTTCAGCAAATCTCCTCACTAACTTAATGTACTTGCAATAACCCTTATCCCTGAGTGGCTTCCGGGCCTTGATAAGTGGTGATCACTGTGTAAAAAAAAAAGTAAAATAACTATCTATAAATAATATTACCGAGTTAAATAAAATAACTATCTATAAATAATTGTATAAACATATGTATTGTATAAAATGTATAAAACATATGTATTGTATAAATTATATAAACATTATGTATAAACTTTAATAGTACCGAGTTAAGTTTAAAATGAAAAAGTCAAATGCAATGTTTAAATTCTGCTATGAACTGATACATTCGTGTCGAACACACACCTGACTTATCAAAGCAACAACTACATTTTTTTATGAAATTATTTTTACAAAATCATACGCATTAAAGTGAGAATCATGGTGCAATTGTTCACTAAAACAAATATTTTATTTCGGACGCTTCCCTGATTAATAAAAAAAAAACAACTGTTGATTTCATACGCCGGGTTTTTCTCCTTGTGCGGCGATAAAATATCTAAAATCCAATTGTCATGTTAGGTTATATAAAACTACTTTGATCTCGAATTTCGATACTTACCTGATAGATTACGATACAACACGTACGTAAGAGCACTTCGAGACGTAACAAGTACTTCCGTGTGAAGTTTAAAAGAAAAATCGGCCCAGCCATTTACATGTCCATAGGGAATCAACTAACACCCACACATATGCAAAACCCCTTTTAACAGTAGATAGAAAATATGAAAATATATTGCTGGGATATTGCTCAGACACATTTAGAGGCAGGAATGCAATAACCCTTCTTCCTCATTCCTTTATTAAAGCGCACCTTATCACGTATCTCGCCTTATTGACTGAACGTATTTAAACTGTTTAATTTATCGTTGTTCTTTTTTCAACTTTGTTGGGTTCCCGCACTTCTCGATTTTGCTTATCTTTTTACATATTTTTTTTCATTTTTAACTTTTGTGTATTTTTTTTATTATTATTCTCAGAATATTTAACAAGATGTGCGGCAAGACAATTCCTCACACTTTCTATAGTCCAGATCTCGCCCCCTGTGACTTTCAGTTTTTCCTTAAGAAGACGGAAAACCTCAGCTGTTTCTGTCATGAGAAAATTTAGGAGAGGAAAGAAGCTGTGCCAAGAGTCATTGGAAAGCTCACATAAGAGGACTTTCATGGAACCTCCCAGAAGTTATTAATTGCTTTTTATTTCGGACTATTATTCTCATTTTTTATTAGTTGCTGTTTTCATCTTTATATGTTGTTTTTTCACGACGTTTCGGCCAAATATTCCTCTGGCCTTCGTGGCGCAGTTGATAGAGACGTTGAATCTCTACGGTTCCAGATGGACATTGTCTGAAGATAGCGGTTTCAATCCTACCCAAAGCGTGCCAGAGGTTTACTTTGCCAAAACGTGGTGAGACGACAACAACTACGGATGGCAGTGATTGCTGCGAATGCGGTTAGGGGATTCGAAGTTCCTATCCGTCCCGGTTGCCACCTGACGAAGGCCAGAGGAATAGTTGGCCGAAACGTAGTGAAAAAAATAACAACCAATAAAAGATGAAAACAACAACTGATAAAGATGAGAATAATAGTCCGAAATAAAAATAAATTAATATATATAATGCTCATCTCAAAAATGAATTCTAATTAAGGAATAATATATACTTCCAGAAGTTGTTGAAACTGTAGTACTATTGCATTGCAGCCAAAAAAAGATTACTCTGAAGGGGACTAAAGTTCCATGTGTGTTCTATGAATAACCATGCCCATATGAAAAAAGTCGTGAAACTTATTGAAGACATGATGAACCTAAGAACACGCCAAGGCGCACCAAATACCTACATGTGAATGTTTTAACAAATCGGTCCCAAAGTTTCCGAGTCTATGAGGAATGAACTCACACACAGGCAAAGTTCCTTTTAATAGTATATAGAAATTATGAAAATAAATTACTGGCGCTATAGCTCAGACAGATTTATAAGCAAGAGCGCAATATCCCTTGTTCGCTTGTATTTTTAAAGCATACCTAATCATGTATCTTGCCTGAGTTGAGTTATCCTATTTAATTTATTCTTTTTCTTTTCGTTCACTTCCCAGGTTCCTTCACTTTTTAATTTTTCTCATCTTGTTTTCGTTTTTTTTTGTTTTGCTTTTGACTTTATTTTTTGTTTTATTATCCTACGCTTACAGTTTCTAAAATCTTACTTCATTTTCTTCAATACCATTTAAGTATTTAAGTAATTATGTTCTCCGTTTTCCTGTCTATAAATTAAAAAAGAAAACCTTCATCTCCATCCTCTACCTTCTAACCTAATCCCGCCTTCACCTTAACCCAACCTCTAACCCAAACTCCACACATGGCATTCCAATCACGTTCTTAATTTTCTGTTTCCATCGTGACGAGACATTTGTTTTCACTTCAGAAATTTATTACATTTTCAGTGAAAAGCAAATCACCAAATTCAAGTCCAAAACTTCTCTTCGTTTTGATGGAAAAGATTTATAACCATATTGGTAATCTTGATTCTTTCTTTATTTTTGGTACTATTAAAATTCATAAGAACTGGTAATAAAACGTCTGCGATGTAATATTGTCTGTGAAAAGCGTATAAATTAGCTGTATTAAACCAATAATTTTATTAAGTTTTACCAGAGAAAAATCAAGAAATCCATTCTCCTAGATTGAAAAGAGAGTTCCATTACCTCATCAAAAGAAAACTCGCTATTCATTGTGATTTTGATTGCAATTTAATTTCTTTTTGGAGTTGCCACAACTTTCAACTCTTCCACGCTCACATATGTATGCACTAGTTGTATCAGAATTTTGGGGTGATTTTTGATACCCCTAACACGAAACTGCGATTAAAATATTAAAAAACTCGTAATTCTCTTTTAAAAGTTTCGGAGGAGCCTATTTTCCCTAGGCATTTTCCTTCAGCTGAAGCGCACAGGCGACACCTTTCTGCAAGTTTATACTATGTGAAGAAGCATCATTTCTCTATCCCTTTTATTTACAGCTTAAACTATATTTTTAAAATTTCCCGTCTCTTACGTATGCGAAAGTATTTTATCTTTCAACCAGTAACCGTACTCAGCTTAAAACTTGCAACAAACAGGACGGCGAAAATAACGTTTTTTTCATACGTGAACACGTCAAGCTGACGTATATGATAGACTAGGTGTATCAGAATATTTATAGGAATTTTTGACACCCCTAACACGAAATTGCGAATAAAACATTAAAAAAAATCGTAATTTCTCTTTTAAAAGTAGATTGTTCATTTTCTTTATGGAGTATACTTCCATAATAAACCATTACAGTTGTATAAAAAGTAATAGAAATATTATTTTTTATTTAAAAAACAGTAATAGAAATCAAGTGAATTTTACGAGTGAAGTATTTTTCAATTTTTAAGCTTTAAATATCTATCAAAATTGATTTATTGATTCAATTTTTACAATATTTTCAGGGGCAATGTAAAATTTTGTGCTCTTTCAGATAAACTGAATTTAATATTTTAGAAAGACGTTTTTTTTATTTTTCAATTCATGCTCCCCCCAATTTTGAAATGTATATTAAAAAGTAAATAATTAATTTACTCACCAAAATTTTATATATCACAAATTGAAGATAAAAGATCAATAAATAATATATTGAAATTTAAAATAAAAACAAGTGTTTTAAAAAAAAAAACTACCTGTAAAGTCCGAAGTTTACAACTTTTTTTTTTCAAACCACGTTGTTTTTTTTAAGTGACACCTTGGGTTTTGCTCCGTTAATTGAAAATGATGTACTTGCAATAACTCTTATCCCTGAGTGGCTTCCGGACCTTGATAAGTGGTGATCACTGTGTATAAAAAAGTTAGGGGTTGAATTACATTTTTCGAGTAGTTATACGGTTGGAAAGACAGGGGGTCGAATTATTCAATATATTTCACGCATTCGTAAGGTCAGTTTCTTACACACCTATGTGTACACGTATACATTGTATATTATATTAATGCTGTACACTATGAAATGTGTATAATATCCTGTTGAAATTTGAAATGATTAAATCCAGCATATTTAACAATACACACACACACACACACACATATATATATGTGTGTGTGTGTATTTAATTATTATAGTAAAAATAATTTTATATATATATATATATATATATGTGTGTGTGTGTGTGTGTGTGTGTGTATGTATATATATATATATATATTAGAGGGAATTAGACCTGGAGGCTAAAGAACAGTTTATTTTTATGTATTAGTATATATATTAATACTTTTAACAGTGCCAATTGTAATGTGGATATATAATAAACTCAATAGATATAGATATCCTAGAGCTATATTACTATTGAGTAAAAAGATTCATAATTTTGAATTTAATATCAGTTTAAAAACAAAACAAAATCAACTAGATTGTACGATCGTTTCAGAAACGATTTCAATTTAATTGGACACTAAGTATTGACTCTTATTTTACAAAAGTGTTGTTTTGGAAAGAAAAAACAAAGTCTCCTCATCAGAGAACAAAGGGGGTGGTATTTACAGACACCAACATTAAACTAGCATTTTAATCGTGAGGCAGATATTCTTTTTTATCTCCATTGTAAAATCTGTTTCAATTTGAGTCAGTCTATCTTTTGGCATGATGTTATGTTTACAAAAAGGAAGAAACAAGAGGACAGAGAAATAAAGAGAGGGAACTCAGCTGACTGATTTCGCCCTCGCTTTAGCGTTGTATCAAGGGGTGTAAAAACAGAAATAAAAAGATAAAACATAATTACAAATGTAAGTGTAGTTGCCGTGCTAAGTACGTGGGTAGAACAACGTTTTGATTGGATAGGAGTGTCCAACAGCCCGTCACTAGAAAAATCAGAAATGCTACACACCCAGGAACGGACGGCCATGTTAAAAGATGCAAGTCTTCTAAAACTGTCTATCTCATCAAAAACCCGTCATCTGCGGCGTACCTAGCACAAACTATTTTCAATTCTAATCGTTTACACTCAAGATTTCATTTAAAGATCTTTGAGACTATTCACGTTAGGTTCAGTAGGGTTTTTTTCCATAAATAGGGGGAATATTTCTTAGGTTTGAGTATGATTAACCTCTAGAATATTCGAAAATATCATGACACATGACGACTTCCCAACGGAAGTTTATTTAAATAATGTACACATGTTTATTTTAAATCCCTTGATACAACTTTGATGGAGCTAGGGAAAGACCGGTCAGCTGACGTCCCCTGTTATATTTTCTTTCTTTCTACCCCCCCTAAGCCTAAGCCAAATCCTAACCCTAACCCTAACCCATCCTAGTGACAATTTTATCAAGGATGTTATTCAATAATATAAGGAATAGTAGAAGAGCAAAAGCAAAAGCAAACCCTAACCCTAACCCTAAGCCAAACCCTGACCCTGACCCTAACCCATCCTAGTGACAATTTTATCAAGAATGTTATTCAATAATATAAGGAATAGTAGAAGAGCAAAAGCAAAAGCAAAAGGAAGAGCAAAAGCAAAAGCAAACCCTAACCCTAACCCTAAGCCAAATCCTAACCCTAACCCATCCTAGTGACAATTTTAAACGTGTTTTACCTATGTTTTTCTTTTAACCATTGAATACTAAAAGATTTCCTTTCAGGATTGCAACATATACATCTTTACCCCGCAAACGATTCATGACATATCAGAGACAATTTTAGTTTAATAACGAAAATAAACTAAATTCTGCTGATTAAAGCAAAATAAGACAAACTCAAGAAAATATAACATTCGTGTGTAAGTAATAATGTATGTATTTCGTTTATTTTAGTTAAAATATAAAAAAAGATAGGTTACAACCCGGACATAGGATCGAAAAGGCTTTTATCCATAATGTTGTGGATCAATTAGCATTAAATGTAGAAAGGTTTAAATAAAAAAGGGCAATTATGAAGGGAAGTGCTTTACATTATTTCGTGCTGTGACAAAATTCGCTTCGTATATTGCAATTAAAAAAAGGACTCACGCACATTGAAAAATTTAATTAAACATTTAAAAATGCTCCGAACCTATATCTAGACCATCTCATTGTCTATAGTGCATCTGCTACATATCTGGTTTCTATTGATTCCTGGCGAAATCATAATACAATAATAGTCCTTTCATTTCCCAGTTAGCGAAAGGTATCCATTTTGGCTCGAAGGTCTGCAGATAGGATCATATTCCGGCATGCTAACTGAAAATTAATTTTCTTTTCTGAAGGTTAAGATGTTGCGTTTGTTTCTAAGGTTGTAAAGCATCTTTTGTGCTACCATAGATGATGATTTCTACGATAGGCGATTTGTAACTGTACCTATTAGGAGGAAATAATATAATATATTTTCTTCTGTTATCCTGTGGTTGAAAGTAACACATATCTATACCGTACTTTGGGGTAATTGCGCCAAATCCGGAAACTAAAAAAATGTGCTATTTATATGCGTGGTTGCCAGAACAACACTTTTTGCTAGTTGGCGCGATTATCCCAAAGTGCAGTACGTTTTTGCAAACGGTCCGCCATGAATGATAAATTGGTGACAGTATTTTTCTGATGTTACACAATTAACAGAATAACTTGAATTATAAAAGGTAATTTGTATGCGTGTGCCGGTGTGTGTGTGTGTGTGTGTGTGTGTGTGTGTGTGTGTGTTTCGAAGAACTTGAAAACAGCACGGTCAATTTTTCGAATATTCACACAAAAGTTGCCTGATGTGGCTGACAGTTTTCTCGGATAGATTTTGTATCGTAATGTCTTCCATAAATATAGATAATCGATATTCGAAATAATTCGATGAAAGAAGGTCATTTTAACCACATTTCACATCTTATAAAGTCTAACATCACAAAAACCTTAGTTTATACATGTTATATTTAAAAATGATGTACTTAAATATATGTATATGTATGTATGTTAGTATTTGTGTGTATGTTTGTTTATGTGTATGTTCGTGCCTGTATGTTTATCCAATCCAATACCTCCGTTCAGTCTCGAAAGAGAAAGGATACCCCGTGTAGGGGAAGTTGCGAATGTCATTGGGAGGCAAGGGTTGCGCAATTTAGGATCACACATCTCCTGACTCGGCACTGTTGGGCCAAGTTGCGTGGTTGGTTGATTGTTTGGTTTGTTGTTTTTGTTTTACGACATACCAACCCTTTTCAGGTTATTTAATGCCGAATCCAAAGATTTGGAAAAGTTTTTTTTAATAGAATATATTTGTTGTTTTCAAGTTTGTTTCTATTTAACAATATATGCTAAGTACATATTTCACCTCACACAAATACACACGCCCACACACCCACACACACATTATATATATATATATATATATATATATATATATATATATATATATATATATATATATGCATATATTTATATATTCATGTATGTAAGTGTGTGTGTATGTATGTAGAGGTAAGGTCTGGATATATGTTGTATATACACACACACACACACACACACACACACACATATATATATATATATATATATATATATATATATATATATATATATATAGTCTAAAGAAGCTCTGAATAAAAAAAAATGCAAAAATGAAAATAGAGAATGCGGTTTCAATTCCAGACTTAGTATTTGCATAAGCCGATTTCGCAAAAGTCTTCAAATTTTTAAACAGAATTGAACCACATAAAGATTAAAATAGAAAACCTAATTAAAATTTTGTAAATAGAAAACGGGGATCATCAGCGGCTTACCATGACGCTGTTTCGGATATATATATATATATATATTTATATATATATATATATATATATATATATATATATATATATATATGCATGTGTTGTAATTCTCGAGTTCGACAGAGCAATTCCCGAGTTTGACAAGGTACACATGCAATATCTGAAATGTTACATTTAGCTAAACGTTACAACTATTCGCCAAATGTAACATTTCAAATATGGACACTCAGGGACACAACATTAGTTTAAATTATGCAAAAAAAGTCAAGCTCCGTTCTCGTTGTTAACTTTGAGTGAAATAAACAAACCGATAATACTCTGATGTACGAAACAGTCCTGATTGTTAATTTAAAATAAAACGTACACCTGTAGCCTATAATTAATTTTTCACAAAAATCACTTAAAATAAATAATTATGCAGTTTTGTTCACACAAAGTTTACTAAGTTCTCTTATTCATAAGAAGTTCAGCCACTGATGTTTTGACGAGGATTAGAAAACTTTGAAAATATACTTTTGATTTTAACACAAAAAAACAAGCAAATAATTCATAACAGAAATGTATAATTAAAAATAAGCTCCCTGTGCTTTTTCGCAACTTTAATTTAATTAAATAATTGCGCCCAAATACGTACATAATATCTTTCTCTGTATATATGTCCATATATGCATACATATAGAAAAAGGCACATCGAACTTTCTACATAGAGCTTTATTATATATATATATATATATATATATATATATATATATATATATATATATATATATATATATATATAATATAAAGCTGAATATATGTGTGTGTCTGGTCACGAATAGGCTCTTATATGGTTGACTATTTAAAAAAAAACTGATTACATATAATGATAGAATATGTATCGAGACACAGGAATGGGTATATTAGATCTAGTAGAACGGTGGTTCATTAAAATTGTTAGGTCAGCGTTATCGTCTGGTCCACAAAGTATGGAAATATACAATTTAAAAATTAAAAATAAAAACGTTTACAAGTGGTTTGATATAGGTGTACATAAGAATACTTTGATAAGTATGTTTTAACTAAAATAGGGATGGTATAATAAAATTGTTGGGTCTGCGTTCGCGCCTGGCCTCCATAGAATGGAAATACGCAAAAACTTTAATAAAGACTTTTCATATCCATCTGCGAAAGTATACTTTGATAATTATGTTTCAGTTTGAAGAAATATTGTATAATAATATTATGGGGTGTTCGTTCGTACCTGTCCTCCATAGATTGGAAATATGTCACAAAGTTTAACAAGGGTTTTTTTTTTAATATAGATCCACAGAATATTGTGATAAGTGTTTCATTGTGAATAGGTATTGTATAAAAAATTATGGGGTGTATCTATTTTATTTTTATTTTCATCATATTTTGCTTTGGTTTTGATACCCCCCCAAATTCAACTTAAATTTACAACCCTTCCTTTTCATAACCTATCATAATTTTATAAATCAGTCCATTTTCTGTAGGTTGTTTTTGAACCCAGTCAATGGCGAGTACTTTTGTTAGTATATATATATATATATATATATATATATATATATATATATATATATATTAAATTAAATTAAATATGTTTTTAACTTTTTTTCAAGATGTCTTTTAACATATTTTATGAATCATTTGTTTATATTATAAGCTCTATTTCCTTTTCGGTTTTATTGAGCTTTTTACATCTGGCTGAGTTTATTTTACTTGTAAATATTTACTCTTTAATATTTATTATATATTTTAAGTTTACCATTTCGATTACCTTAGTAAGCTTATTGTAACTTTTATATATATATATATATATATATATATATATATATATATATATATATATATATATATATATATAAATGTGATTTTTGGTTCGTTCAAAGTCTATAAAACCATATTCTACATCACCAATTTAATTGAAATTTTCAGAAAATCCATTTTTAAAGTCAACGAATGTTTGCATGTTATTAAAATAATTTACAATTGCGAATTATAAAAATATTAAATTATAAATAGAAATAGTTTTCGTAACTGCGAGATAGTCCCCATTTCATTTCCGGTAGAATGAGCTTTTCACATATTGAGATAAGTATTATTTGTATTAATTTTTATGATACTCATTCAGAGAGTGATTCGTGCTGAAATAATAACGTTATTATTTGAAAAGCCATTCTTAATATGGGGAGGGTAGGGTGCTTTGTACCTATTCTGTACTTTAACCTAAAAAGTGAATAAAAACATATCGTGAAACTTTAATTTGAAATACGATTTAGAAAATAGCGCGGATCACTCTCTCCATTTTTTCCTTTTATCATTCTTAAAGAGTAAAACTTTTCTTATTCATGAAAAGAGTTAAGCCAACGTAAATAAATAAATAAATGTTTGTACACGTTACAAATTATCAATAAATGGTTTAGTTACTTTTAAAAAAAATATTTATGAAAATAGTTAACGTAAATAATCTTTGTAAAAGTAAGTGCGAAAGCGCCGTAGTTCATCCTCTTAAAAAAAAACTCCCATGCGTAATTACTATACTTATAGGTTTTTGGATTTTGTTTTCACTGGCTTCTTATTGATTGGACACTAATTAAACAGATTATTAAAAAAATAAAAAAATAAATCATTATTTTGACATTTGAAAGTGGTGCTCACTTTTTAGTTACAACGTTCTGATAAATCAGTCACCCATTTTGTAACCAATAAAAACGCGGTATATCTAAACCAAAGAAAGTAAAAATAATATGAGTCTCTACTGCATTTGTAAGTCAGAAATATATTTGCTTCTCAAAGAAAAAAATAGATTGAACATGACTTCTTTATTGTTTTTATGAAAATAAAGTTTCGAGTTTTTTAATTTATTTATTTATTTATTTATTTACTTATTTAGTTAAAAGTCAGTTGGTGTTTTTTTTTTTTTAAATAATTTGTTTTTATGAAAGGTGAGGGTTTTTTTGTTTTTTTTTTTCAAAACTTTTGTTTTGTTTTTTTTTTTTAATTTTTTTAAGTATTATGAATTTCACTAACATGCCGGAGAAATGTTGGTGCTAATGCAGAAAGTGATCCGCGCTATTTTTTAAATCGTATTTCCACGTTTAATTAAAGTTTTATATGTGGTTTTTATTCAGTTGTATGGTTAAAGTACAGAATAGATACAAAACACCCTCCCCTCCACATGTTAAGAATGTGTTTTTTTTTTAATAATAACATTATTATTTCCGCACGGATCGCTCCCTGCATGAGTACAGAAATGTTTAATAATTTGGTATTTTTTTTAGATTAGGTCCACCTCCACAATTTTCCTTTAAATGACGACATTTGAAGGTTTTCGAGTATGCTGAATACGGAAATCGCATTGAAATTTTGCGGAAATCAGAAGTTATCAAGATATAAAAAGTTATATTATGCATTGTATTCTTTTTACGCGCGCACGCGCCATACACAAATGCACGCGCGTAAAAAAGATGACCGCCAAAGATTACAATGCATAATACAACTTTTTATATCTTGATGACTATTATTTCTGCAAAATTTCAATGCGATTTTCGTAGTCAGTATAGTCGAAAACCATTACAAGTCGTCATTTAAAAGAAAATTCAGGAGGTGGACCTAATCTAAAAATTTACCAATAATTTTCCATCACGTACGCCTCCCGATACATTGCTTCGTCAACATGCGACAATTTTATCTCTCCCGAAGACACTTCCGTATTTAGCCAAAAAAAAAAAAGAAAAAAATGGGTGACCGATTTACCAGAACGTGGTAACTAAAAAGTGAGTACCCCTTTCAAATGTTGAAATAATTTTTTTTTTCATTTTTTTTTCATAATCTGGTTGGTGTTCAATCAATAATAATCCAGTGAAAAAATTTCAAAAAAAACTATCAGCATAGAAATTCGCATGGAGGTGATGGTTGTATAACTCCGCCACGTAAGTAAATAAATAAAAAATGTTACGTGCACATGCGTTAGCCTTGACTAGGGCGGAGGGGACTAAGGGAACGACCATTAAATAAGTCTGACGTTGCCATGGAAATCAACGTCCAATGAGTACCAAAAATAGTTTTCATGATACGAAGAAATATTTTTTTTCGAAAGTGGGTGATCACTTTTTCATGAAAATTTAACTTAAAATGAGCATCCACTTTCTGGCCACCCGGGGAAGGGGCATTTATTTTCGTGTTTATTGGCTTACAGGTTTTTTGACAAGGCAGTTAGATACGCGAGTGCATATTTAATAGTTTTCGTTTATGCTCACGCGTAGCATAAACAAAGGCTACGTCTGTGAAATGGAAAATAGTCCCAGGGTTCAGGGGTTAATACCATGCAAAAGAAATCAAACAAAACATTTTTTAGCCAAGAAACACACAGAAAAAAAAAACAAAAAAACATAGCATCCATTTGTTTTCTATCGAATTCATTTGCTGTTTTTATTGAAAACTATTTTCTCCCGGATTTTTTTATACACTTTTCCATTAAGGACCGTGCGCCCCACGTTCGTATATAACAGTTTTTTTTTTTTTTGTAGACTTCGGTGTGCTAAAAACGAATCTGCAAACCTTTTCCGTTGCCAAAAAAATAGTTTTTATGATATTAAGAAATTACTCTTTCGAAAAGTGGACCATCACTTTTCCATATAAATTCTTCTTAAAATGAGCACCCACTTTCTAGCCACCTGAGAGAGGTGGGATTTTTTCCCATGTTTATTGGCTAAACAACTTTCGTTTATGCTCACGCGTAGCGTAATCGAAGGCTACGGCTGTGAAATAGAAAATAGTCCCAGAGTTCAGGGGTTATTACCAAGCAAGAGAAATCAAACCAAAAACTTTTTAGCAAAGAAACACACAGAAAAATGCCCCTCTCGCAGGTGACCAGAAAGTGGGTGCTCATTCTAAGTTAAATTTACATTGAAAAGTGATCACCCACTTTTCGAAAAAGTAATTTCATGAATATCATGAAAACTTTCTTTTTGCTACGGAAACGGTTTGCAGATTCGTTTTTAGCACACCAAAAACTAAAATAAAATATTTCGTTATCTACGAACGTGGAACGGGCCTTAAAGTAAAATAATACCGGATTTTTGGGAGCAGATTTGCCGTTTAGTTCAATTGTACAAATATCCTCAAACCAGGTAATCACTAAAAGGGACTTTTAAAACTCGTCACCTGTATCGAGCAAAAGTTTAAAACCACCGATTATATGCCAGCCTACGTCATGATAACATATATTGAGTGAGTTCCTAACAGTATTTTGTATAGTTTTTTAGTTTAAACTCATTTTCCCAAAATTTCCCCAGAATTACCGTGTTCGATACAGTCTGCCGCCATTTGTATTTTTCAGATATACCGATAAACATGGAATGTTTTGAACCGATTATACATTACATAAAAACACTAAAATCTTATCCAGTTAGGTAGAACATTTACGTTGATTGCCTTTAATAACATATATTTGTTATATATTTATTTTTGACCACTTTTTTGTATCTGTGTTTAGTAATGTGAACCCTTTTCATTTAATGTAACGTTTAGTCGCTTGAAAAACAGTGTATCGGTGTATTTGAAAGCTACAAATGGTGGCGGACACTGTTGATTACTTTAAGTTAGAGTAAGTGAGTTCAAACTAAAATAAACTATACAAAATACTGTCAGAAACCCACCGATTATGCCAGCCTATGCAATGGTAACATATATGTGTGGGGTTTCAGACACTGTTTTGTATAGTTTTTAGTTTTCAACTTACTTTCCCAAACTTAACGTATTCAACAGAGTCTGCGACCATTTCTGTTGTTCGAGCCGATTAAACATTTTACATTACATAAAAATGCTAAACAATTATCCAGATAGGTAGAAACGTACTTACCTTACCTTTGCTTTCATTTATTTGTTTTTGGACAACTTTTTCGAATCTGTGTATAGTAACCCCCCCCATCAACCAAACATTAATTACTAACTCACATTTTTGTATGCAGAAAGCAACAACTACAAAAAAAAAACACATTTAGCGTTTCAACATTTTTGCTACGTTCGGCTTCATCCACTGATTGTTGGTCGAGTCCAAACCATGAATGATTGACAGGATCCCGGTCAAATTTTGCGAGAGTACCATTTTTTTTTTTCATTTTCGCCTTCTTGTTCACTTTTTGGGGTGAATTGCTATACTAAGAATATAAGAAACTATGCATTTTTCTCTTTTTATTAAATTTTTACATTACACCAAATTGAGTCACTGCAACGCGTGGCAGGGTACAGCTAGTATATATATATATATATATATATATATATATATATATATATATATATATATATATATATATATTAGTGTTTTGGCAAGTCCACAGGAGAGACAACAGAAGCAGAAAACCACACAGAGGTAGGGGAGACAACCGAAGCAGGAAACCAATGCTGCTTGCCAGACACTATATACAAATGAAGGTAAATTTTGGCATTTTCTTGGTTTGAAAGTAGTTTCTTTGGTGCTGATTGTCACAAAATTTTAACAATGCATTAGTATTATAATCTTCACAAAGCCTGAAAATTATATGTGGTTTCACCCCATAGAATCCAAGACATAACCATTTTAATATTCAGTTAAGCTACGAATATACATATATCTATATGTGTAGATATAGTACCATTTTTTGACAACTTTATAAGTTCAAAATCTCGGCCACTATTGATCAGAATTCAACAAATGAAGACTTGTTCGAAGACTAATTAGGCTAATTGTGTAAGGCGCTAAATGGCATTTGCACTAAAGCTCGCACATTCTTGTTTCAAAATTTTACGAATCACTTTTTTATATTAGATTTACGAAAACTGAGCACCCTTTTTATGGCCAATTTTGTTGGAAGGAAGCGGGTCTGTATTTTTTATGGTTGGTGTTTATTTTGGTTTGGTAGACCAACACAAAACCTTCGTGTAATAACTTGTTTTCTGTAGGTTTCAGGCTTTGCTGTAAAAAAAATATCACATTTAATTATTCCGGAAATTACAATCTGTCTGGGTATTACGCAAAAATCTGCTGGTACAACAATAGCGCCCTCTTATTACATAAAGAATGACATTGTTTAATACCTAAGCTGGTAGAGTTATTTCCCGTATAATTTTCATAGATCAATATGTGCTTTATCCTCCCATGAATCCTACATGTGATTATTTTTAAGGAAAATCGAAACAGATTATGATATTCGGTGTTCTGTTTATTTCATACGACAAATACTTTCGCCACAAAATGTGTTTCGCCTGGCTGCATCGTGTCTGTACATATATTCTAAGTGAGAGAGAGACCCACCTTGGTATATAGAGGAACAATATTTTATCAAGATGAATATAGGTATTTATATGCAGAATATTAAACATAAACTGTATTACCGTTTGTATAAACAAATATTAAAAATACTCGGAAATCTTAAAATTGTGCAAATTTAAAGAAGGAAGAAAAGCGGTGAAATTTGCCAAAACGAATTAAGCTGTAAGAGAAAAAAAATAATTGGGGATGTGCGTTGAAGCCGTATGGCGAAGGAATCGATAAAGGATGAAGAGGGTATTAAGAAGACAAGGATTAGAACGGACGGTTATTTTTGTCAGTTTAAGATCTTAGATTCTACTAATATCGATTTCAATTATTGCTCAGCTATTTTTAGCCTCAAATCTAGTAAATTGCCAAATTTTATTCTCTCATTCGATACAAAATAAAGTAAATTCTAAAAATATCCACACCTTTTTCCCTGAAAGGCAGTACACTAAACAAAGTCAGTTTAATGTAGCGAAAATAAAGGTTACGTATAAGGGTGTCTTGTTGGTCGAATTCCTCATTTACTTGTTATTTTAAGAGCAAAATACAACGCATGGTTGGTTTTAATCTCAAGGAAAACTTGTTACCAAAATAAACGCTCGGGATTGGAACAAAAATAAACTAGGTTCACGACAGAGTTTTCCGTTACAGAATGAAAAAAAAATTGGAATGCAGTAATAAAAATAGATTTTACAGTTTGCCCTTAGCCAAAATGCTACATAATTTCATTTTTCATTACATTTTTATTTTTTTTTTATTCTTTACTAAATATTATTCCCGTTTCTGACACAATATCTGACTCGTAATGAATTCCTGATTTCGATACGATAACCGGTTTCGATTCCGATTCACATAAATCCCTAAATAATAAAATTGTGTGTTGTTATGTTTTTTTCATATAACCAACAAAGTGCAGATATATTTTTATAAAAACCCAGGTGCAGATATTTTCTCATAAAAAACAGGTGCAGATATTTTGTTCATTAAAGCTAAGGTGCAGATATTTTCTCATAAAACCCCAGGTGACGATATTTCCATATAAACACCCAGGTGCAGATATTTTCTTACATAAACCTAGGTTCAGATATTTTGTTATAAAAAGTCAGGTGCAGATATTTTGTTATAAAAATTCAGGTGCAGATATTTTCATATAAAAACTCAGGTACAGATATTTTGTTATAAAAACTCAAGCGCAAAGATTTTCTCATAAAAACACAAGGTGTAAAAATGTTCTCATAAAATACTCAGGTGCAGATATTTTCTCATAAAAACCCATGCGCAAATATTTTCTTATAAAACCCCAAGGTGAAAATAATTTCTTATAAAAACTAAGGCGCAGATATTTTGTTATAAAACCCCAGGCGCAGATATGTGTTTATAAAAACTCAGGCGCGGATATTTCCTTTTAAAAACTCAGGTGCAGATATTTTCTTATAAAAACTCAGGTGCAGATATTTTTTCATAAAAACTCAGGTGCAGGTATTTTCTTATAAACACTCAGGTGCAGATATTTTCTTATAAACACTCAGGTGCAGATATTTTCTCAAAAAAACTCAGGTACCGATATTTTGTTATAAAAACTCAAGCGCAAAGATTTTCTCATAAAAA